>NW_017728995.1:62656325-62660865 GCF_001723915.1 Gavialis gangeticus
CTGCTACCAAACTGAGGAGTGGGGATGGGGAAGAAGTCCTTTCTCTGAAGCAAGCATGTATTGAACACAGCAATTTGAAAAGCGTACAACAGGGAACTATCAACAATCTTTGCCCAAGTTAAGAAAAAGCGCAGTAAAACACAGCATACACAACTTAATCTAATTTAAAATGTAAAGCAGGAAGACTAGAGAACGCCTTGCATAACTCTTACTAATCCTGAGGGCAGAGTGTCTCCTTATAGCTAGGCATTCAGAAAGGCTTTGTTTAGGTTTTACAGGTTCTGTTTTATAGTGTAAATGTAGCTCTCTGCATTCTTTGGTCTGTAACTTCCAGCCAGAAGCTGTCTGCATCTTCGCTTAACTCCATCTCCAGCACATACGTGTGATGATTGTCAAGTCTTTGCCAACATTTCCCATCTCTCAGGCTGGTCCTGCAGGTCTTAGCTCTGGGCTCACAGGTGCAGGTCTTGGATCTGCATACAGGGGACTCCCTTGCTTCTCTCCCCTGCTCCGGGACAGTTACAGAATTAATCCCCTCCCTGGCTGCAGGCAAGCCAGACAGAGGGAGGAATTAACTCTGCCCCTGCCTAGCTGCAGGAAAGCCATGGAGGTGTGGCAGGGGCTGGCAAACCCCAGCTGCAGTCCGCAGGGTTTGCCAGTGCGGGCGGAGAGGGGACAGAGGGAAGAATTTGCCTCAGGGGCCATGGCAGGCCAGCCTCTGGTCACACCCCACAGCTGCTCCAACTAGAGAGCAAAGGAAGGGGCCAGCCCAGCTCACTGAAGCAGAGACCAGCCCAGAGAGCATGCCAGGATGCTGGGGGTCTCTGATTTAAGTTAAACCAGCAAAGGGTCTGGGGCAGACATTTAGGGTGGCCATTATAGAGGATAGTCCGTTTGTCCTCTGTCTTCTATCGATACGAAACCAGATGCCTTTATGTCCTCTATTTTTCTCTTAAATAGAGGACATAAAGGCATCCGGTTTCATATCAATAGAGGACAACCGGACTATCCTCTATAATGGCCACCCTAAATGTCTTGGATAGAAAAATAGATGACATAAAGGCATTGGTTTTCGTATCAATAGAGGACAAGAGTTGCAGAAAACTAGAATGTCCTCCATGATGGCCACCCTATAGATACTGCATACACCAGTTTGAGCCAAATCAGTTAAGTCTGATACTACGTTCAACCACTTTTAGCCATTTTCAAACTGGTTTACGTGCACTGAACATCTGTTTTGTTACAGGCTTAAACCAGTTTCTGATCACTTAAACTGGTTCATGTGTAATGTCTGTCCCTAGCCCATGTGGTGCCAGTAGAGGAGGAAGCCTAGAAATAAGATACTAGGGACACCTAATAGGGAGCAGGCACTGATTCCACAGATAGTCAAGTCATTTTACCAGAAAGGGATTTGAGGAGGGAAAATGCTGTAATGACATCAAAAGAAGCAGGCCAGAATGAGCCCTTTCCTCTCTTTTTTTTCCATGCTTAATACTAGATTTTTAAGAATGCTCAGTCTCTGTTCCTGATGCCAGATTTTCAAAAGGTCAGAGGGAGTTGCTGTGTGCTGAGCATAACAGTTGAAAATCTGGCTACTTATTTAGCTGTTTTGAGTGCTGAATCCATCAAAATAGGCTGGTCTCATTTACTGTTGAAAATAATTGAGTATTCTTTCTGTTCTATCATGCTTTTAGGGTATGAATTCTCCAGGCTAGATTGAATTTTGGAGTGTGCACCTGTGTAAGGGAGCAGGATTCCTCCCCTTCCTTATGGTCTACCAAAATGCTATATGCCATCTTATTGCCTCCCTGAGGGCAGGGCAGGGTAGGAAATGGGCAAATCTTGGCTCAGTCAACCGGAAATGAGCTTATGTGCTGGTATCAATCATTTGCTGCTCTTATCAATCAGCAGCATATTACAAAGTTACAGTCTTGCTGACCATAAGTGGAACTTTATGTTGGGGGACATAAAGGCGTGGCCCATGACATCCTGATGACATTCACCTGTATGTGGTTGTCAGAAATGTCTTGGCCCACTGATTTCCACTGCTACAACTTGATGGATTGTTTTTTTTGGGAGGTGATGATGCCTTTGTGAGTCTTGTTATGGTGCAAGGCATCCTCCAAGTGGGGCTCCAACCTCCCCTTTCACCCCAGCCGTATACCAACCAGTTGTTATCATGGTAACAGGTATAATCCAGAACATGTGCGTGTGGTCAGCCTGACCATTTTCTCCAACTCAAGACCAGTTATTGTTTTTTCTTCAAGTTAATTACCTCTAACATGGAACACAGTCTTTACACTGTCCAGAACTCAGACCCTGGACTTGTTTGCCCGGTCTGATGAACTGAACAAATCCTATCTCTCTTCTTTTATTTTGTCTCCCTCTTTTTCCAGAGCTTAATGCCCAGGATCCAGCCATCCAGAGGGGACTCCTTTACTCCAAAGAAAAATCGCTGTGGGGAATCCTCCCCTTCTTAGTAAAAACAAAGAAAACCCACAAAAAACCCCAAACTCAGAGCTTTTACTGATGCTGCCCCACGGGTGTGGTCCCTTTAAGCCGCAATCCCTCTTTGGCTGGCTAGGCTTCTTCCTTCAGGGACTCCACTAATTGCCTTAATTAATGCAAGTCAATGATCCCCTGGGGCTACCTAGTTTCATGATCCACATTGCCAGTGAATCTCAAAGGAAAAAAAATTTCCCTGTATATTCAGGCTTCCCTTCGCAGTCCACAACCTTTGAGCTTTTAACCCTCACCATTGCTGTGCTTGATAGACAGCAGCCCTCACAGCGCTCCTCCAAGCTCACAGACCATCTCCATCTCAAACCCCATTCCCAGGGAATAGCATCTTCGCCCTTAACCACAGCTTCTTTCCTGCTGTGTCCTCTCTCCTCCCACAGGACAACTCCTGGCTGGAAGTAACCCTGGGGCACTGGGAGGATCCAACCTGATGCACTTGGTCCTTTGGCATGCCAGGAGCTCCCTCCTTAGCATTGTCACTGCCCTCTCAAGTTAGTCCCGGCAGGGATCATATTTCTCGTCTGAAGAAGCACTACCAGCCTCTTCACACTATATATAACAGATGTTTGATCTTATGAGGTCCCTTCCAGCCCTAATGTCTATGAAATCTATGAAGTGCTTTAGGATGACATTCTTCTCTTTCCTGGTCATCTAGGCATACAGATCTGGTCATCTGTGTGGCAGTTAGTCCCAAAAAGTCCACTTACACACAGGTTGCAATTCCACTCCTGGGCCTATGTATGATTACTTGCAATTATGTATGCACCCATGCCAACCCTATGCATGTGCAAAAGGGAGAGGGACTTTCCATCTTTTCTGCAAGCAGCTCAGTGGCTAAGACAATCACCTGGAGCTCTTGGATCCTCCCCTTTGAAGAAGGGGTCTGAATCTGAGTCTCTCAGGCTTCCCAACCCAATACTCTTACCTACTATACAACAGAACAGCTACTGATATTATCCAAGCCTTTCTTCAGCATGCCTACTGAAGTTGACCCTGGGCATCCATATGAGGGGACTATGCAGGGCCAGGAGGGAGGGAATAAGCTAAGAGGTGCATGGCTCTGTGAGGTGGCGGCTGGCCTATGTGTTGTTCTCAGAAGATTATGGAGTTAAGCTTATGGAAAAATAAAGGTTGTTTATTCAGAGAGCAGTACCCTGCTGCAGTTCTGCTGTTGCCTCCTGAAATCTGGGGGCCAATGTAACAACTTATACATAACACTGTTAAAGATATGCACACAGCCTGTAATGCTCCTCAACTAGAACAGCTGATGCATGATGTGGTAGCTGGAGTGCTATGCTGGGATGATGGAAACCACAGGTTCAAACCCTCTCCAAGTGAGGGCTTAGGACACAGAGCTGCCAGCTTCCCTTCCCTGACCACTGAGCTACTGGGGGTGGGGAGGAGAGAGAAACACCTGTATTTGTAGAAATTTATTAACAAGATCATAAATAATAGTGTAGCTTCTACAGCAGACTCAGCCTCCAAAGACAGGCTGATAAGATTCTGCAATGACCGAATCCTATTCACTTTGAAGTCTGAAGTAAGTTTCCTCCCTGTTAGTTACCATTTCAAAACAAACATGTAGCCAAAAACCAGTTTTGAAATAATTAAGAGTTTTCCCACGCTGACCTGATATTCACAGTGGAAAATTCCCACCTGCGCGCGCATCTTGTCTATAAACTATAAATCGCCTCTAACAGTTTTATTCGGGGCCTCTGAGTTCTCTCAGGGTGCCCAGCATGCTGAATAAATTTTGAGATTGACAGCGACTCTGTGTCTTTAGGAATAGCTCCGCAAGGGGTCACGAACTCCTCAACAATTTGGCAACCCAGATGGGACTCCTTGTGTGCTGACCTGGCTGCTCGTCGTTCGGACCAGCCTTCCCAACCGGCACAGGTGAGTTTGTCACCATTCGGAGGGCTTGGTCCGGGCGTCGGGTAAGTGGGGCCCGCCGTGAGGGGTAGCTGTTCCCAGGAATTTATAGACCAGAGTGCTTAAGTCTCGGGAGGATGGGACAATC
>NW_017728995.1:62661014-62661473 GCF_001723915.1 Gavialis gangeticus
TCTTAACTCAACAAGGTGCTCTGGATAAACGGTGGCCGAAATTTAGCTCATTTGATCGGTCTCGTTTGACATTCCTTCGAATGGAATTAGTAGCTTTAAAACCTCAGCAGATGGATTATTGGTACCTGTGGGCTGAATTGGCCAAAAAAGCCCCAAAACCGGTTCTTTACTCTACCACTCCACCTCCTTATGATCCTCCGATTTCAGTCTCTGTGGAGTCTAAAGACGGACCTGAGCCTCTCTACCCTGCTCTCCCTGTCCCCGGTCAACCCCTGCCCCCTGACGAGAGCGCTGCAGCTCCCGTGGCGTCAGCGCTGGCTCCGAGCTCTAGACTCCCTGCCTCCAGAGGCTTTTCTTCAGTCTGGACCCAGAGCCGGGGTCCTGTAGGGGAAGCATTTCCACCCAGCCAGGGGAAGGAGCACCCGAATGCGGTGGTTCAGGCTCCTTTGCGAACCTACC
>NW_017728995.1:62661484-62670878 GCF_001723915.1 Gavialis gangeticus
TTGCATTTAAGCATTTGCCACCCACCTGGTGTGGCACGTGCACTCTGGGCGTAGTGATCCCAGACATGACACTTCACCCTAACACATCGCTTCAAGGGTGGCACCAAAACCGCCCACATAGGTTCCGACGAGGAGCAGGCCTCAACCCTCTTGTTGAGCGACCTACCTCATTCCATTCATTTGCCCGATAGTTCATACCTTAGCTAAGTGTTTCTAAACTCGAAAAGGCTCTTGTAAACCTTTCAGCCTCACTGGAAGTATTAGCTAATAACACTGCAGATGCCTTAACCCAACCGCAAACTGAAGTAACTCAAATTTCTCATATTACATTGCAAAATCGCCTAGCTTTAGACCTACTTTTTGCTAATCAAGGAAGGGTATGTACTTTAGTCAATGATACCTGCTGCACCTATGTAGATGAATCAAGAAAAGTATTAGAAGATCTTCATAAAATCCAGAACATGGCTAGTCAATTCCACGCCATAACCACATATAACACCTCTTGGAGTATACAAGATGCATGGGCTCTCCTAACATCCTGGTTCCCTGGATTACAATGAGCTCACAAACTCATTGTTATTATTGTTGCTCTTGGATATTTTTCGATTTTAACCTGTTATTGTATTCAATGTATTGGAACCCTACCTTCTGTATTATCCACATATTGTAGATGTAGTATGCATAACATAGAAGAATGTGTTGAAATGTCTAAAGCTGAAATATTAGAGTACCAGAAGTGTTTAGATGCCAAATATAGTAGAAAGTGATCCCAGCCTTTGAAGGCCAGGATCAAAGGGGGGAATTGTAGAAATTTATTAACAAGATCATAAATAATAGCGTAGCTTCTACAGCAGACTCAGCCTCCAAGGACAGGCTGATAAGACTCTGCAATGACTGAATCCTATTCACTTTGAAGTCTGAAGTAAGTTTCCTCCCTATTAGTTACCATTTCAAAACAAACATGTAGCCAAAAACCAGTTTTGAAATAATTAAGAGTTTTCCCACGCTGACCTGATATTCACAGTGGAAAATTCCCACCTGCGCGCGCATCTTGTCTATAAACTATAAATCGCCTCTAACAGTTTTATTCGGGGCCTCTGAGTTCTCTCAGGGTGCCCAGCATGCTGAATAAATTTTGAGATTGACAGCGACTCTGTGTCTTTAGGAATAGCTCCGCAAGGGGTCACGAACTCCTCAACATGTTCAGCCTTTCTCCCACTCCTGAGTCTAAGTCTTGCCGTTATGGGTTTGGGTCATCTAATGGTGCTATACCCCCACCAAGGGCATGCATACAAGCCTGGGCTCCATCTGTGCAGCTAGGTAGTGATGGACACTTGTTCTCATGCACAGGTTTATGCACCCAGGAATAAAATACCAACTGGTGCATAAGTGGCATTTTTGGCACCTATTTCCCTACAGTTCCCTCTGTTCTATCCCATAATAATTTTTGTGCCTTTTTGACAATCCTCACCTTTCCTATATTACATCTCATACTCTGCTCTTCTCCACAGCAGTTTTCAATCTCTGCAATATCTCATTTAACAGATCAGAAGAGTTCTTGTCTTTAAGAAGCTCTGAAAGAGAATAGGGCTATTAAAATGTAACACTCACTGCACATGTATAGGCACCATGCAGACAACCACTTCTAGGTGCCCAGATACTCAGGAAAGGAAGAGAGTGTTCCCCTTGTCTCTCTGGATCTGCCATAGAACCCTTTGAATTCAGAAGAACCATTCCTGTCGGCTTTAGCGAGGGCTGTATTAATCACCTCTAGATCATGGAAAAGGTATCTAGATATATTGATATTGGATGTAGTGTCTCTCTCCCTCCCCCCATAGCAAATA
The DNA here is from genome assembly GCF_001723915.1 of Gavialis gangeticus. Taxonomy (NCBI): domain Eukaryota; kingdom Metazoa; phylum Chordata; order Crocodylia; family Gavialidae; genus Gavialis; species Gavialis gangeticus. The sequence goes on from NW_017728995.1 coordinate 62,663,329, forward strand.
GCAAGAACTATAGAAGGAGTGAAAAGTTCACTGCTATCACAGTGAACTTTTAGTGGCCGCTCTGTTTCTTATGTAACACCCACACATACACGTGGGTTGTATATGGGAGGTGGGGAGGTTGTGTATATTTTTTATTTTGGCAAGATGGCCCATGTGGTTTGGCCACGTGCTCAGCCCATGGCAAGCTGGGGCCTGTTTTTGGGGAAAATACACAAAACCCTCTGGCCTCATTGGCCAGGGGAAGCAGAGGATTCATCATGCCAATTGGTTGGGAGAGGAACTGGAGTGTGGCACTCCCTGACTGGACAAGGCCCGGGTGATGTCATTCAAAGGGATATAGGGTGAGCTAGGCTGTGCATAAAAGTGGCATTTTGCGGGGAGTGAAGTTTGGGGGGAGAGAAGCTGCTAGGGGCTGCTGAAGTGTGAAGTCTCCTCCAAGGGAGAAGGAGTTTGCAGACAGTGAAAAGGAAGCTCAGAGCGGAGAGAGAGGGAGAATTGTTCCAGCGTCTGGGAATGCCTCTCCTCCTTTTCTTCCCCTTTGTTCTTTTGAGGTTTTAAGGAACTAATACTGAGGAAAAAGAGTATTGGTTCTTTGGGTTTACTGGCCAGGAGTTCGGCCTGGCAGTTTAAACAGGGTTGAAACCTTGGAGTTTCTAATCCTCTCAGTTTGGGCCAGGGTTGAGGTTTGCAAGTTTCCGCTCCCAGTGGAGCCATGACCCAAACTACCTGCAGCCCAGGCCTAGAGGGTAGGCCTGGTCTTTCCCTTTGCTTTTTTGCTGGTCCTTTGCTCCAATCAAGCTATGTGGTTGGGTCAGCCAAAGCTTTTAATCAAGCTGGCTCCTTTTGGAGTTTTTTTCCTGCAGTTCCATTTTAGCAGGCCATATAATCCAGCCCAGAAGTTTCAGGGTCACGCCTGCTGTCTGGAGCTGCAGTCATTCCCCCCACGCACAGACAGCCTTTCTGTGGGAGAAAAGATTGGCATGCTACCACTCCTCCAAGAGCAATGAGAGGCCCCTTGCACTGCAGAAGGGCCCATGCTCTCTAGGAGCGTCCTCTGGCACGGCGCAGCGCAACATATAAACTATGTCTTGTAGTTAGTAATGTTTTAAATGGTATTTGGTGTTTTTCTCTGTTTTCTGTAACAAATTTGTCATTTGTATTGACACTGCTTGCAAGGAGAGCGCTTTTATGTGGGACACCCTAGTAATTCATTCAGTGTTTCCCAGGTGGTCTGGGTGGGGCTCAAGCCAAGGTAAAATATCTTTGTACCCCAAGACTGAACCCGGCCCTTGTTGCTGTCAACTGATGCCTGACAGAAGGGTTACACTACTATTCGGCTGTATTCCACAGTTCTGTCTAGATTCTTTTTTCAGAAATATTTTTGCTTATAAGCCAGAAGGTCATGGGTTCACTTCCCACACTGGGATACAAGCTCATATCAAGCGATGATACTGCAATGAAACACAGGACAGGATTTTAGATGAGAGTTTTAAACCAAGCTCCCTCTTGCATGTCTCTGGTGTCTTTCCAGGTAGCAAATAAAAATTATGGGCGCAGTGTTTAGCTGAGGCACAAAAAGACATCCAAAGAACTAGATCCATATACATCAGCTGAAGATCTGGCTCAGCCACTTTCTGATGAGAGAGAGAATTAACTGCAGTATCCTGTTCAACATGCCTTTTCAAACACGTTGCAATGTCTGTGTGTGTGCTCTTCCTCAAAACAGATTTAGTTTTCTACTTGCACCAATCTCTAAAAATCGAAGAAGTGCTTTTATAAGCTAGCTCAGTATACCTTAGGTATGAAAGGGGTTATGTTAAAACTAATATTCTCTTCTGTACTAAATCTGCAGAAGACGCCATTACTTGAGGCTGAATGTTCCGTATCTGGGTCCTGACCAATTATTTTTTCTCCCTTCTTCAGCACATTAAACCTAGAATTGGTTTCAGGGAAGCACTTGGATAGAAGAAGAAATATGTAATAAAAGATTATGGGGGTTAAAAGACCATTATTTGTACTAAGTCTCTGAGTTTCCACTACATATCACAAACAATAATAAACTAAACAAAGAAATGCCTGGAGGACAGGCTGCATAAATAGAACTGAGGTTAGCCATACTGCTGGGACTCTCTCTGCTAAGATGTACTTTCATTTTAAATGTTAAAAAAACTGATCCTGCTGCAGAGGTATTTATCCAAGGCAGGGATTTGTTACCTTTATATAATCACTCAGGATGGAATTCATCAGAATGTTCTATAGAGTTTTTGCAACCCCACCTCCAAAAAAAGGTTGTTTTAACAAATTAAGGCATTTTTTCAAAATAATATACAGTAATTACAACAGCAACATCATCTATACAGTAGCTGCCATGAAATGCAGTACTCACCTTCCAAATCTACAGTTGTCAAGCATGTTTTGGAAACCTGCAAGAAGATGTGGTAATATACAGAAATCCACCCGCAAGGAAAAGGGCATGCTAGTTAGAATAATAGCCCAGGGGAAGTTTCAAAAACTCTGAGGTCCTGATCCTGCCAGGTCATGATAAGTCAGGGGCAGTGTAACAGGGGGCCTGCTCCGGGCCAATCCAAACGTGGCCCGCCCACCTGTTCCTAGGCTAACTGCCTGCATTCTCACCCACCATGCCTTGTTGGTATAATTAATTAATGGATATTAATTAAGTGGGAGGCTGCCCATTTACTGTCCTGATACCAGGGGGCCCTTTCCTCCCCTACACCACAGCCCAAGCCTTGCAGATTGCATCTCGATGTTCCTTCAATCATCGGCCCCCCACAGTGGGCCCCAGAATCCTCTTATTGAACCCCACCTGGATTCCTCTTCCTCAGGAGGCCTCTTTCGCTGTCATACCAGGCAGCATAGCTCCCTGAGCTGATTCCCCTTCAGGTGTGGTCCCCCCACCAAGACCCTCAGCTCATCTAGCCCCAGCCCACCTCCAGGCCAGTTGGGACTCCAGGCCCTCAGCTCTTGGGCATCCCTCGCGGTGGGTCCCTGGCCCTTCGACCCTTCCGGTCCTGGCCCCAGCATAGGCCAGTTAGGGGAAACTCAGACAGGCCTGAGTCTATGGCTCTTTTCTCATTCTCTGAGGGTCCACCCTCTGGGCCCTCCAAAACCAGGGGTAACCTGGGTCATGGGGGCTAGGGGTTAAGACACCCCGACCCACCTTTCACCAGGGCGGTAACTGGGCATTTCCTGGGGGCTCCTGTGCCACTGAGAGCCCCACCAGGCTGCCCACTCCCGGCAGGGTGCAGTTTGAGGTCGTACCCAGGACCAGAAGCCTCCTATCCATCCCCTACAGCTCCTCCCTTACCTCCAGATGATATCCACAGCACTCCAGCCAGGCGATGTTGTTGCCTGACTCCTAGTAGCCAAACTGCCCTGTTTATATGGGCAGCCCCTGGTTCCAAAATGGCTACCCTTGTCAGGGACCTGGTGGCTGCCAGCTCCAGGCCCTTAAAGTGGCAGGCACACACAGTGCCCTGCCACAGGGGGGCAATTATTTTGGGCAGAGGGCTGCTTTACCGAGTGTTGGCAAGATGTCGAGGGCCACATGGGTAGCCCCACCCCTTGACAGGTGCCCCACCCCCTGGTTGCCATCTTGGGGCTGGAAGTCCTGCTCCTTAACCCCTAATTTTGCCAGCAGAAGCCCCTCCCCTTGCCCCTGGAAATACTCCTTTCAGCAAGGAGTTTTGCCATAAAATACCAGATTATATCCTAAAAAACGAACATCTACAATGCTTATTGATTTGAATTAAAAAAATATTTTTGTCCTGATTTACATGTGTTTGCATAGTACATAGAGGTGATCGCACAATAGCTTAAAATGAAGTCTTACTCTTGTAAACTGTGGGGGTGAGTATAGGTTTGGGGGGGCTGTGTGGGTATGTGGGTGAGGGTGTGGGTGGGGGACTGGATAGGTGTGTGGGAGTATGTGGATGTGTATGTATAAGTAGGGTGTGGGTGGGTATTGGGTTTGTTGGAGGATGTGTATGGGGGAAGTGTGGCTGGAATCTGTGAGGGGGTGTGGGTGTGGGGTTCTGTGTGTATGTCAGTGCAAGGTAGGTATGGGTACAAGTGTATGGTGGGGGGTGCTTGTGGGAGTCACCCTATGAACATACATACACTCTCCCTCTCTCATTGCACATTGCGTGCGTGCGCACACACACACACACACACACACACACACACACTGTGTGCTTCCCCCCACCCACACACACACCCTTCTTTCCTCCTGCTCCTGGCCCAGGGGTACCAGCGTGTCCCCCTGTTCCTGTGGTATAGCAATACAGTCGGGGGCCACATGAAGCTGAAGCAGCCACATTCAGGGAAAGCTGCTGCAAGCAGACACTTCCAGGTGATGGAGGGGGGGACAGCAGAGGCTGGCTTTTATCCTGACTCCTGCTGGCTTCCCCTGGGCCCTATTGTCCCTCACTCCTGTCAGCTTTCACAAGCAGCCAGAGGCAGATAAATATTAATTTTCTAAAATTTTTAGGTGCCCCATGGGCCAGATAGAATGGCCTGGGCAGGCCACAAGCAGCCCATGGGCTGTATTTTGCCCACCCCTGTGATAAGCACTCCTGTGTCTATGTGAGTTTCTGGGACGTGAATAGAGTTCTACATGAGGTCAGAGAGCTCATCTAACATGTCTGTTCACAGGATCAGAAGCCAGGAAAACAACTTGAAGACCCCCACGTTTGCTGGGGTGGGGAGGTGGGGTGGGATCTAAACAGTTTTCTCCCGAGTTGTATTTAATAAATATACTTTTCCCTGTATCTAGGATTTGTATCTAATCCTCAGTTGGTATAAATCAATCTTCCTTTGGATGGAGCTATACCAGTTTAGGATCTAGCCTAGAGAGCTGAGATGAGGTTTTAGATAATGAGGTCATTGTTATTATCAGGAATTAGGGCAGCACAGAGGAGTGACAGGGCATCTGTGTGCGCAAGGCAGCAGCAATGCCCAGGGTAATGGTAACTTCTGGTTGCCAGTGCTTGTGGTGCAGTTTTGTGGCTGAAGGAGCTATTTTTTGTGCCCCACTCCCCCCTGCAAGTCAGTAGCCAGGGCTGCTGCCCCAGTTGCAACAACTTAGGGTACTGGGGCAACAGGTAAACTGACAGGTCCTGACTACCTAAGTAAACCTGGCAGCCAGTGGCCTGACTATCTTCATCTAGCCCCAGTTACTTGCATCATCATGGCTGCCTGCATGTAAGCACTAGCCCACAAAGTGCTCAGCAGGCTACTCAATGGCAGAGATACTGCTCTATTCCTAGGCAAACTCCAGTCTGTATCCCAGTGTCCTGACCACTCACTCCTTGTTCCTGGTATCAGCCCAGATCCCTGTCTGGACTGCTGGCTCCCTGTTCCTAGTCATCGACTTTTAACTTAAATTTGGATCCCACCTTCTATCTCCTGGCTTGTGACTAGTTCAGACTCTTGCTTGATAATGTTGTCTTCTCCTGACTCTGTGGTTCATGACTTTCTAGTGTTAAGTTCTGACCACCCATGGCCTAGTTATGCCTTGACAGTTATGAGTGGAGGTGAAGTTAGAGTCATGGATATGAACATATGGCATGATAGCCCCACGATTTTTCTTTCAGGAGGGAGGGCAGAAGAAAATCATTCCCATGATACACTCTAGCTAGTACAAGGGCATAAGGAAAAAATTATTAAACAGTGACCTGCACACTAGACTGTATGGAAAAATATCCCTTCTCTAGATTCAATGCCCCTTTGCTAGGAAACCTGCATTTTGTTTAGCTGACCTTTTTTAACAGCACTTGTACAATTTGTGGCAATATGTGACTGTAGGAAGCTGATTTCTACCACCACAATCAATTGTGCAAACCACTGCTGTCAGACAGCTGCAGGAGAAATGGCTGAAACACAAAGGAAGCTAAGAACAGGCCTCCCTCCCCAAGGAAGCTAAAGAACAGACCTCCCTTCCCTCTCAACCCTACCTCAGGGAGAATGCAGCAGAGGTGTTTAAGTGAGAACAGCTAATTGCTGGACAGATGGTGGAACTGTTTGCTGGAGCACGAGGGACTATGTTCCACAGGCTGGTGCAAAATTCTTAATCCCTTTCTTTAGGGAAAGAGAAGAAACAAAATTGAGAACAATTATAGGGAAAATCCTGTAATCTTAGTTGCTGTTGTGAATGGAGTCTACAGATGCAAAGAAGAAGAAAAAGGCTGCTGCTCTCTCTCAGTGACAAATAAAGATGCACTCTGAATCATAACAAAGAAGCAAAAAAGTAAATACTTCTCTAATAGTGTAAAAATACTTTATTACTTTATCCCAAACAAGGAAAATACTCAGGTCATGGGACAAGGGCGAAGATGTAGATTAGACAGGTTATTACTGCCTGAAACTCAAAAAAGAGTGAAACAGGTAACCTACACCAATACACATTCAACTCACTCAGGACAATTTCCAAGAGGACAGATTCAAAATATCCCTGTACTGCTACTGCAAAGCAATGAATGGCATAGCTGCAGCCTGTCCACACAGGCTAGGGACAGACATTCAAAAAGCCTGAGTCTGAATTGAATCAATCTTTCAGGTTAGTTTAAGATGTGCAGCATAAACTGATTAATACCTGGACAGACATTCTCTGTTAACATCCTCTGTTAGTCTAACTTGTCTAAGCTAAATCACTTTGTAACTGTACAGACATGCCAGTAATGCCAGCAGATGCCTGCAATGGCTCAGGCTAGAAGCCAGGGGGCACTAAAGCAGTCCTCCCTTCCCTTGTACAGTACTCAGCTGGGGCGGGGGGAGGGGGAGACGTGTGGCCAGGCTCTGGCAGGATGCTCTGATTAGCCCAGCAGGGAATTGATAACAGAGTTTATCACCCCTAACTCAGTGTCTATCACCCCACTAAGAAAACAGCAGAGGGACAATACCAGCTACCTGTTGATTCACCATGGACTTCTGCATGTGGTCTGCTAGCTAATACACAGACACCTCTCTGCAAGGCAGAAGAGGGTGTGTGGGGATTCCTGCTTAGCAGGGAGTTGTGAGGGGGAGGGGAGGGAGCAGCCCACAGTCTTGCTGGAGCTGCAGCTAGGGGGCAGAGGGGAGGGGCCAGCCCTGCTGTGGAGCGGAGAGCCCCACTTGGCCTGGAGAACATGCCGGGATGCTGAGGGTGACTGGTTTAACTTAAACCAGGAAGGGGTCTGGGACAGATATTACATAAACTAGTTTGACCCAAATCAGTTAAGTCTGATACTACATTCAACCAGGTTTATCTCAAACCAGTTTCAGCCATTTTCAAACTTGTTTATGTGCACTGAACATCTGTTCTGTTACAGGTTTAAACCAGTTTCTGATCACTTACACCGATTTATGTGTAAAGTCGTTCCCTAGCCTTGGAGGTCAGTTCCTTTCTCTTTGAATATTTTAAGCCCTCTTACCTTTAATGGGAGATCCAGAAGCACACTTGTAATAATGCTATAGCTTCCCATAACTCTATAATAGGGTTATATCAATAACCTTTTGATCTGCTTGTTTTAAAATCTTTAAGTAACCATCAATTT
>NW_017728995.1:62675878-62704260 GCF_001723915.1 Gavialis gangeticus
ACAATGGTAGTCCCACTGCTCTTTGGGCCATGAGTATGACAGGATTTGCTGTATCATCATCACAATAAATCATCCGCCTAGACATGTTTACAACTAGGGCAGTATTTAGTCACACTCCATATTAAAGTTTTTCATATAGTAGATAAAAGATTTATAAAATGAAAAAGTGTTTTGGGAAGGATCAATCAATTATTTTAGAGTCCAACAGGTTGCTCATAACCATGGCATATAACCAACTACCATGTTTTCTGCTGATAGTCTTATAACCATTTATAAACATATGCTATTTGTGTTATATAAATGTTAAGCATATGTTCACCTCTTATAAATGAAGGCTGTATATGAAGCGTGACCCAAATCTTGCTTTCCACCTTGTTTTTCAACCTCCTCATGTTTACTCTTATTAGAATCTCATTCACTTTGCCTCATTCCTTTAGCATTTTTGGAGAAGCTCAGTCATCTCTTCCCATTGTCTTTTCTTGCCGTGGAAGGGAGGGTACAGTGCAGTAGACTAGGGATGCTACCTCTGGTATCTCTGCAGATCTGGGTTGCCATGTCACAGGATGGGGGTGGGGAAGTAGAGCACAGGCCTGACGGTCAAGTATGCTGACTGCTAGCACAGGAGGGAATCCACTGAAAAGATAATACAGCTTGAGGCTACACCTTGTAGATGAAGCCCTCCATTTAATGGGAGTTCTGGGGTCCCTGCTGGCAAAGGAGGCCCTCAGAGGCAGGAAGATAGATAGGAGAGGAGTCAAGGCCCACACCACAGTAAAAGCAGGGGAAATGTCTCATCCACATGAGCAACCCCTAGTTCTCTGTGGATCCTCAGGGGTCTTCACAGATTCCAGGGATTACATCAAGCTTATGTGTAGAAGGCCATGTTTCTGCCTTGCAATCTATAGGCAGTCATAATCTTGAAGAACAAGGCCATGACTGATACTAAGAGGTTATGTAGAAGTGAGACTATAGCATTAATATCTTTTCTTCACTGGGCATAGTTCCTTTGCTCCTAAGAGAAATTCCTGACAGCAGCTCTCTTCAATCACTTTTATTTAAGTCCTTACACGTTCCCTCAGAGCTGCCTTTTTAAAATCCATTATTTCTCTGCTGCTGCTTTTGAACATATCTCTCCAAGTACCTCAAACAAATTTAATGGTATAATGATCCCTTCACCTAGGAAGCTGACTCTACCTGCTTTCATTTAGGGTTTGTTTCTGACAGCTACAGCTTCTGATCTTGTTGATTGCTTGAGAAAAGAACACAGTCACAGAAGTAGTCATCCTTCCCCAGGCATTCTGTAATTCTTATTCTAGTCAATAGCAGGGTCATTAAAATCTCCCTTGATCATTACACCCGGTTCTTTATGAACCTGCATAAACATTTGGAGCTCTGCCCCCTCTTTTCACCCTGCAGTTCTGTTAAAATCTTCTGTTATTTTTCTTCTTTCATTTTTATTTTCCCCCTCCAGTTCTCTTTATCAGAGCAGCAAAGTCCACTTAATCATTTTTTTACTTTAGACCTACTCCCAAATTCATATATTGCTATAACCTCTCCTTTCCTATTGGCTCTTCCCTTTGTCATAGGCTTTATTTTATGGTAGCAGAAGGATTGCGATATTTGTTGCAATCAATATGAGCTCAGTGCACATGAATATGGATGCTACACTGCAGTTGTGCATTTTCTGTCATTTCCCATGCATTTACTACAAATACTAAAAATACAACTGTGATGATAATAAATGCTCTATCATTCTTCTATGCAAAATATTTTAATGTGCTTGAAGGCACCTCACATACACTGTGCAAAACTTCATTTGTTTCCTTAATGCTAGACCAAACTAAACCCTTGCTCACCCTGTTAAGCAGTTGCTCATCCCAGCCATTGCAGTGAAATACATGAGAACTATTCATTTATGAGCAGCTATTCACACACAACAAAAAAAGTCCAGTCTGGCCTCAACTGATTAAAATATATTAGGATATTTATAGCCAAATGCTGATACTTTTACCCACATCAAGTAGTACTTTCCACTGCAGTTATTTCCTCTGAAGCAAATAGAGTCACTGCCATTCACTGAACTCTTACTACTCAGTGGTTGCGTCTACACAAGATGCTTACTGCACAGTAGCTTGTTACTACTGTGCAGTAGCATCACTGGGCTCAAACCGTGACATGATACTACTGCACAATAGTAATGAGCTACAGTGCAATAAGTGTCACTAGGCAACCATGCTGGGACGCTACTGTGCAGTAATGCTAGTTACTGTGCAGTCATAACTGCGCAGTGGGCAGCTCATGTATACGTGTTCCATGAGTGCATTTACACATGACATTAAGGGGATATGATAAACTCCAGCACTAGAGTTAACTATTCCAAGGTACAGCATCTGCACACATGCCTTGGACCACAGCAGTCTGAGCCAGGGTGGAGCAGCCCTGAGCTCGCCCTGGGCTCTAAGTGGTGGTGTTGGGCAGCGGAAGGGCCAGTCCCTGTCAGCACCCAGTCACCATCTGCATGTGCATTTCAGTGTACATAATTACTTCACTGTAGAATAGTACTGTCCCCGCTAGTACTATCCTATGACAAAGTTAATTAATTTACTGCTTCCTAATACCATCACATATGTAGACAGTGATGCTTTACTGTGGAAAAGCCAATTAGTCAAATTTGCAGTAAAGCACATGTGTAGATGCACCCAGTCTGAGTGAGGATAGCAACTTTGGGTGTATAGAATAGCCTTAAAAATGTTTGTATTGCTTTTCCCTTTTTTTAAAACATAACAGGAGAATAAGCAGCTCTGAACATTCTTACTCTTTATGAGCTGGATAAATGTAAATTAATAATTCTAGGTTAATGATTAAGATTCATAGCTAATTTCCATTATAGAAAAATCAGACCCTATTTTATTATTTTCAGAGATGAGTTTTAAATTGTTTTAATAATGAAATCCACTTTTCATTTATATTTTATCCCTTTTGCCCTCTCATTAGCAATTCATAATTTAAGGTTCAGAAATGATTAATGGCTGGCTATACCACAAAATGCTTTTAAGTAGCAATGGGTGAATTTCAGAAAGTTTGGAAGGCTCCATTCATCTTGGAGCAGCATCCTGTAAGGTAAAATTGCTTATTCAAAGCTTATCCAATCCATCCACATTTTTGGGGGGAATGAAATATATGAATCACCAAAAGTCAGGATGGGGGGATTTCAACAGAGAAAAATAAATGGAGGTAACAAACTTATAGGTTAGGTAAAGAATTGCCTCTAGGCCAAGAGCAAGGGTCAGCATGTAGTTTGCTGTGTCTCCAGACATAACGCAGGGGAATTGATTCAACCATCTTAGCTCTAGATGGGAAGAAATCTCCTATTGGCCTACCCCAAGTAGCAAATTACTTTCCCACTGTGCCAGGCTGGGGTGCTGGTGGCGAGTCAAAACTCTTCCCATACCTCGGACTGCCCCATAGACCTGCATGGGTGGACCCATGGAGGGTGGTTCTCCCACCATACACTCTGCTTATGATGTGAATGGCTGATATAGGGAAGAGGTTAACACCTTACATCCTCCAATTCTTTGATATGGATGTATGGGAGAGCCAAGGTTTCCCTCCTTTAATCTACTTGCTAAAATGGGGGCAAGTGGAACACTATTCTACTCATACTGTGCTTTGCTTAATAAGCTGTCATTGCAAAAACCTAACCTTTATAAAGTCCATAGTGTGCTGTGCTCTAAGCTCATCCACTGGTTTCTCCAAACCCCACCACCTCCACTTTGCTCCTGGGGGTGTGGGCTGAGGGAGGTGCTTTTTTAACAATGTACAAGGGAAAGACAGAGCAGCAGACACAACTGCCAGACAGCATCCCAAACTTTCATCATGTGGTCTCCAACTCTACAGATTTCACTCACTTTATGCGGGTTCTCTAAATGCAAATTCACTTAATGTTGATGACTCTTTTTACATCCAAAATTTGTTATATGCAAGGTAAGTCTGTAGGGGAAGGAGCGGAGGGAGGGGTGTGGCACAGCCCACCATCTGCAGACAAGTGATACAGGCTGTTCCCGGGGATGCAGCAGGGAGCAAAGCAGAAGGAATAGTCAGTGGATGTGGGGTGCAGGATGGGGAGGGGGCGGGCAGCACAGCTCTTGCAGCTACATGCACCCTGGGAGGGCTGCAGGTTGGGGGGCTGTTATGGGCTCTTCCTGGGGGGCTTGTGCCCCCAGATCTGTGTGCAGGACAAGGATAGGTTGCTGCTGTGGGCTGTGATTGGTGGCAGCACCAGGCTCTTCCCAGCAGGGTACTGGGCCACACTGTGCTTGGGGTGGATGACAGCAGTTCTGGGAGGCAGGGTTGGAGGGGTACAGTGAATTTTGGGGTGGTTGCCATGCCCCTCCTAGCACCACCACCACCTGCTCTGAGTGCAACCTGGCACAGCCCCCATTAGAGAAGAACCTGGTGTCGCCACTGACCTCAGCCCACATTGGCAGCCTGCCCTTGTACCACATGCAGATCAGGGGGCACATGCCCCTGGGGAGAGCCCAACACAGCCCTCCTGGGGTGTGTGTAGCAGCAAGAGCCATGCCCCCATGTCCCGCACCCTGCACTGACAGTTCCCTACGCTTTGCTGTCCGCTGCAGCCCTGCCTGCAGCTGCTGAGCTGTGTGCCCCTCCCCCTGGCCCTTCCCTAGCCCCAGCCCCACTCTCTCCCTCACCGCCGTGGGAACTTAGCCCTATTTGTTACCTTATAAACAGGGCTCCCTTTATGCAAATTCCAGTTATGCACAGTTTTCTGGGAACGTGTGTACCACATAAAGCGAGGGAAACCTGTAATTAGAACTCTTTTCATTCTGCACAGTTAGCAAGTAAGGCATGGATCAGAACAGAGCAAAGCAGCATGGGAAACACTAAGTAAACATCCAAGGAATTCCTCATCTCCCCAGATGTGGGAAAGTGCCCTGGGATCTGATCCCTCAACCAGAAACGGATTGGTGGAAGAGAGAGGAGATATAGCATCAGAGTCAGGGATGCACAAAGTAGTCAACAAACTACTCCACCCTTTATTACAAGTCTGAAGAGACTGCCTTCCTATCAGCTGTGCTGAACTGGGATGCAGGATTCAGGTGCAAACTACAGGTGAATAACAGGACACTGCCCTGGGGTTAACTGGGGTGAGGTGTCTCTGTGACCCCAGTTCTGGAACAATTCATATACATGCATAACTTTACACAGGTGAGTAAACTTAGAAAAGTCCACAGGTAGTAAGTTAAAAATCTAAGTGTTTGCAGATTTGGCAGCTAGCATTTTATTGCTAGAGTGCCTGTGTACTGTGTGCTGCAGGAACTCCAGTCATTTCCTCAACAGGCCAGCAGATAAAGTTGCATGTTTGGTTTTGATGTAAAACTTTCACAGCTCTATGGGCCTTGGGTGGGGCAATGAATGGCCAGATTCATTTATTTATTTTGGTGCCAAAAGTGCTCTGGTTGCCTCACACATCTCTGACCAGAACGTTTACAACATTTGCACAGGCAAATGGTTTGGGAGAAATACATGGGAAACCCTTCCCCTAAACCTGCTATTTCCCTGTCCCCATAGGTTGCATTTGTTTCCTTCTTTTTATTCTCCCTCCAACACATTGGCATAAGAAATCTTTGGCCGTTTTCTGATCACTCTTACTCTCCACTACTAGTAGAAACTAATCATCTCTTACCTTCCTGTGTTCTACCTGCTCTACACACTGAACTTTCCTTCTGATAGATTCCCTTCCCAGAATCATTCCCAGAACACCTGGAGATCCTTATTGCATTCAAAACTCACTGACTCCAGAAACAAGGAAGGCAGTATGTGACTGGAATCCAGTGCTGCATTAGCTTCGATCTTAAACCCTTATAGTTGGTAAGCTGTACTGGTAAAAGATCAGGAGCTGTGATAACACAGTGATCCTGAGCTACCTACACAGGCAAGATATTTTCCAGGGACACTAGAGGTAAGCAGAAGAGTAACCGATGTAACCACTGGTCATATTGGGAATCACACAAGCTTCTGGTTCTTGGGAAGATGACTAATGATTAGGCTGTCTGAATGGGAGATATTTGGCTCAGTAACAGCTTTTTTCAATTTTTTGAGAATTCAGAAAGGGATGAATTTTCTTTTTAGTGCTAATTTAGATCTCACTGGTATTTGATATGATATCATTGCGTTTGTTGGGGTACTGTCAAAAATAAATACTGCTGTATACAAAAAGGTGACTTGCTCAACTTAAAAAAAAAAAAGAAAAAGAAAAGAAAAATGACAAGGTAAAGTACTGCATTAGTGCTTCCTCAAAACTGCTGTCAGGTAAGATATTTGAAGACAACTTGATTAGCGTCCCCTGGGATTCTGCAAATAGAAGCACAGTACATTAGATGTACTGATGAGGAAGAGCCAAGATCGAGTATCATCACAGTCAGAAGTGTCCTATCCTCATAATTCAAGTGGGTAGATGAGACTAATTCAGATGCTCAGCTCATTACTAGTACATCTGCCTGGCTCCATGCTATTCAGGTTATAAAGGCCAGAAGGGACCGCTGTAATCATCTAGTCTGATGTCAATACAACACAGGCTCTTCAACCTCCCTGAACTCATTCTTACTTGAACAAGGTCACTTTTTCTTGAGAAAAAATGTCCATTCTTGATTTAAAAAATTCCAGTGCTGGAAAATCCACTACAAGCTTTGGAAAGTCTGTGCCCCTCCCTGCCCCCCATGGTTAATTATCCTCCTTGTTAGATATTTGCACCTCATTTCTAGTTGAAGTTTGTCTAGTTTCATCTCTCCAAAATCCCCTTATTAAAAATTGTCTCCTCATGCAGCTATTTCTGGTGTGTAATCACATTGGCTCTTAACCTTCTGTTTATTAAGCCAAATAAATTTTGCTCCTGGAGTCACTCCCTTTAAAGCATAGTTTCCAGTCCTTCTTCAAGCTCTTCTCTAAACCCTTTCCAATTTATTAACATCCTTCTTAAACCACTGGCACAAGAAGTGAATAAAGTATTTCTGTGCCAAATACAGAGTTCATTGGACCTTCTGACTCCTACTTAAGATTCCCTTTATAATGCATTCTAGGATTAGATTAGCCCTTTTAGCCAGTGTCATATTACAAGCTCCCATTGACGTGAATATCCATCATGCTCCCTTTGAAGAAATCCTCCTCAGTCTGCCTCACCTCTGTATTGGGCCAGCCCAGGCCCCTCTGTTTTTTCACACTGGCTGGTTTTGGTCAGCCTGGTCACCTAGGTGACTGGGCTATAAAAATTTCTAAGGGAGGGGAGAGCTCGATCTTCTTTCGTCCTGCTGCAGGCATTTTGGGAAGGAGACAGGCAGTCATTTTTGGAACAAACAGAGAAAAGCATGGACCACTGGACTTCTCTTACTGGATGTATAAGTGAGTAATTTACATGAAAATTAGTTAGTAGATTAGGGTGAATTCATTTTAGCTGCATGTTAAGATGGTCATTGAACTCAATATACGATGAGGCTCAACTTATTCTGTATTGCTCAAGGTGCTTTGTTTTTCTCTTAAAATTCCTTTGTTCTTCTCTTCTTCCATTCTCTCCCTCTCTGATCAATAAAAAGCTACCTGGCTCAGCATGCGTAGCTGTGAATGCCTAAGAGGAGAGGGGTCAGAGATGTGTTTTGCTCATAGCAGAGCTTGGCTGATTTTTAACTAATTCAGTCCTACCTGTGATTATCCTGGGACACACCAGGCTATCAGGAGCACCAAGAAATACTACCAGTGGGCAAAGCACCCCCAAGGCCAGCCAGGTCTGTGTACCCTAGGCTACACAGAGTACTAATAGAGACCAGTGCCTGGATGGTGGCAGCCTTACCACAGGGCTTGTGGGTGTACTCCAGGAAGGCGGACAGCTGGATGTAGACTCCTGAAGTGTGGTGGGTGGCTCAGCACAGTAGCACCCCCTATTGTCCCACCACACTCCTTATCCTAAGTCTTTTTCAGAATCGGTCTCTCACGCTATGTTCCCCATGTATTAACAACATTCTTTGTCTCCAGATGCCTAATTTTACGTGTGGGTCTTTAAAATGCACATAGTTTGTTTGCACCCAACTTACCAAGCAATTCATACCATTGGATCTTTTCATTATTTACAACTCCATGATTTCTGCATCATCTACAATTGTTGTCAGTAATTCTGTTTTCTTTCAAACGATTGATAAAAATATCGAAGGACTAATTCCCTGCAGAATTCTACCAGAAGCAAATCTATTTGATGATGCTTCTATATTTACAGTTGCACTTTGAGGCCTCTCAGTTGGCCAAATTTAATCCACTTAAGAGCTGCATTCATTTTCTTTCTTAATCAAAATTTCATGCAATAACAAGTGAAAAGTCTTACCAAATACTAAGGCTAGTATGTCAATGCTATTACCTTTATCAAATAAGCTTATAAATCACATTAAATATGTTGTTAGTTTGACAAGATCTATTTTCTATAAACCCATGTTACTGGTATTAAATATATTTCCTTCCTTGACTTCTCCAGTAATAGAATCTGTAACAGCCACTTCCTTATTGTGTTAGGGATTAATGCCAGACTGGCAGGCATATATTTACTTGGCAATACTGGCGCAAACATTTTCTGTAGCACTTTCCTAGGGTTGCAAGAGCCATGAAAAAAAAATCAATATTAATAGTGAAGTGAGCTCCTTGTCTAGCCCTTTTATAACTCTTGGATGCATGGAAACCATACTGGCCAGTTTATAAAAAGTCTATCTTGGAGAGCTGGCATTTATGATGTTACTGAGTTACTACCAGAAAGGGAACTACAATATTTCATCATTTGATATGAATGCATAATCTGTTTTCTCTAATTTCAGAGCAGAAATATTTATTAGGCACTTCTCCCTCATCTATATTTTAAAGGAAACTTATACCATCTCCATCCAGTAAGGTACCAATTCTATTGTTAATATTTTACATTATGTTTTGTTCCTACTATAGTATAATCATCTTTCTTATACTTCAGAAAATAACCATTGATCTCCACTTTTGTCCATTTGCTGTCTTTATCAGTTTTCTACAATTCCTACTACATTACATATTCATTACCATCAACTTCCCATATCTTCATTTTATTTTATGTGTTTTCCTTATTTTTACAGTGCTTTTGATTTTGCTTTATACCAGGAAGGTTGATTTTTAATTAGAACAGACCCCTTTGTGGGGGGGGGCATTTAGTAAAATATTTTACACAATTCTCAATTATCTATCACATTTTTTCTTTAAATTCTGTTTTCACAGTGGCTTTGGCTCATAATTGTTTTCTGGCTTTGAGAAAATGTCCACTCTCAAGCACCAAGTGTACATGTTCCTGATTTGGAGTTTACTTTGTCTGCACATAATAGATGCAATCAGATCATGATCGCTTGTACCGGCATGTCCAACTGTTGTTGAGATAAGGTCCAATATAGATGTTAGATGCAACACTTACTCAGATAGGAAAGTCTTATCTATAGATCTATAATATTTAGAAAATTGAAGGATATCAGCTTGGCAGCAAGAGACTTCCAGCTTATATCACTTTGCTTGAAGTCTTCCCATGCTTTGGGAGCTGGGATTTTCTGAGGAAGATAAGGAAATGAGGTACCCCAAACACACTAAACTCCTCTGGGCATCCAGTTCTCTTAGGACCACTTGAAAGTCCCACTCTTGCTGCCTTGACAACAATGTGCTTCCTCTACCCGGAGAGGGAACAAAGCAAAGGGACAAAATCCCACTCTCAGCAGTACAGCTGTGTTATCTGACATCTTCAGAGGAACTGTCTGTACTGTGTTTGTGCAACATGTAGCACTATAGGGCCATAACTGGGATTCTTAGTCCCAGCTGCAGTGTCAATAATAATCCTGTAAGATGAGGCTGCTTGCTCATGTCTGTGTGTATATATCTAATTTCAGTCAGGATTCAAACGCATGGATTTTTGGGGTGATGCGTGTCCTGGAAGGTCCACTGTCACACAAGGTGAGGAACTGCATGGTACCTGGCATTCCCACAATGTGCCCTCTATATACTGCACCAGACCCAGGAGCTATCAATCTTACCATTTAGATTCACTAAAGAGCAAACTGTCCACCTAACAGTTAGACTGAGAGCTTGCCAGATTCAGGCTCTTTGGCCTCTTGAATGGCTTCTCATGAAGAGAAAATGAAAGAATCTATGCAGTGGCAGATCCCAGACCCTTCACTGCTGCTCTCATGTCCTGTCCCAGCAGCCCCCTTTCCCTGACAGGCAGGGTGTCCAGGGACTGGGTATCGTTTGCCCTGTCTCGCGCCCTCTTCTGCAGAATCACACCTGCCTCACTACCAAGCATGCTGGAAGCAGACTAGGATTTGCCTGCATGCCTCAGCCTTGTTCAGAAAGAAAGGTGTGGTCATGGGTACAAGCCAGGTACAAACCTCTAGGATGCCCTCCCTTCTGCTGGTCGAATTCCTCCCTGCAGTCTCCAGGTACCCACAATTCGCAAAGCACTTTAAAGTTTGCAAGAGCTATTAGTATCACTTCATTGCTCTTGAAGTGGAAAGAGCCGTAAGCGTAGGCACAGCCTGGAGATAGCCGGTCTCAGAAGGGAACCGTATCCACATTCCACACAGCGATCTATTAAGCATGTCTGCTTCATCATTTATTTTATGCATATTGACAAATGCATTTGTGCAATTCCCTTTGAGGAGGCATGAATCTTCCTCTCCACAGAAATGCTAAGCACCATTTAGAGCCTCTCCCATTGAGCATCGTTTTCCTATAAACGCATTAGCATCTAAAGATTACAGCAGAGAAGTGGAAGCTGACAGTATTGAAAAGCAACAATGAAAGTCTCCAAAGGGGGTCGCTACCTCTTCAGAGACATCCTAGTGTTAGATTTTTCACTTTGACATTGCACTTTATAACCTTCTTCAAAGATTACCATACACATACACACACTTACTTATAACAGCATCCATTAATCACTGTTAAACACGGCATGCAGCTGAAATCCCTGGCACATAAAATTCTCTCTCTGCTACCACAGATGGCTGTTAACCAGCGGGAAGCAAGCTTTTAGTTAAACAAGTGATGGTCATAATATGTAACATGATGAAGTAGTCATAGACACTTCATTTAAAGTCACATTTAACATTTTAATTAGCCTCACCTCAGGTGGCAAATGCTCATTTACATTATTCATGGAAATGTTCTGATTTAAAGAGGAATTATAGAAGCAGGAATAAACCCAAGTTTTGGTTCATAAAATTCAGGGACATCTGGTAGATTAGCTGCAAATATTTTTCTTGCAGGCTATGTATGTTTTCCCCCTTTTACTTAAATGATAACTTGAGAGCATTTCCTGTTGGTGGTGATAGCCATCCTCAATGCCAAACAAACTCCATTCTGCTCCCTACAATCTGGAACCAAACTTCCTTGCAGTTTTGAATCTCCAAAACCGATTTCCAGGCCTTACCTGCCTCCTGCCCTTCGATAATTCTGTTGAGGTCAAAAGCTGTGAAATCCTATGTAGAAAAGTGAGAGACTATGACTTCTATTTTTCAGTTAAACTCTGCTCATTTTACAGGCACTACATCTTTCCAAACCACCTTGCCACAATATTTCTTTCAGTCATCTGTTGCGAAAATGACAAGAAGCAATTGGGACTTTTCTGTACAGGACCTATAACAAAGGTGCCCTAATGTGGGATTGGCGCAATGCCGTAGTATAAATGAACAACAGTAATAACCATCCGTCAACCAAGGAAGGTGACTGACAGTGGGTAAAGCAGTTGACTGGTGAGATGCATATATTCAGAAATCATGGGGGCATACAAAGCACTATGTCACCGTAGAGGTCTGACATCAGCATACCCTCCCAGACTGAGTGAAGTCCATTACATCTCCAACTGAGATTTGGTCCTGTGTTTCTGAGATGGGTTTCCTTTGCTATAACAAGACCAAGTAGACATTACTACAGAAATTAGCAAATATGTAGGTCTGAAAGCTTTCTCCAGTGAGACCCTGCCCACCTGCCCAGTTCCCCCAAATGGTGGGTGTGGGGCAGATGGGCTGGGGTGCCTGGTCAGCGAAGCTGGGTCTAACAGTGATGGCAACACTGGCAGTAGCAGTAAGAAGAAGCTGCCACCACCAGGGGTGCCAGGAAGCTTAGTCAAGCCACTGTGTTGCCCCAGCCCTGCTGCATGCCAGCCACACGTGCCACGGCTCAGGCTGTCCCTGCATCTTGGCTGGGCAGGCCTGAGGGACCCACTGTGTTCTGGATAAAATTCCTTGGCATGCCAGATCCAGCCCACCAGCTATATTTTGCCCACCCCTGCTTTAGAAGTAGGAAATAACATTAAAACCTTCTCAATGTTTTTAGTGGTGAACAATTAAAACAGAAAACCTGCAAAACTCAAGCTAAAATACTTGTAAGACAAATGCTTTCCTTTCTATACAGTGTTTACAATTCTTTCTTTGCAAAAAGAAAGAACAGGATGCTGATTTCCTAATGGACTGAAGTGTTTTTGTACTAACAATGTTATGAGAAAACTGACTGACTGACTAGCTTACCGGTCTACTGCCTTTCAAGCTAAAACACCTCTAGTGAAATCCTGGCCACTACAACAGGCTTCAGTGGGACAAGAATGTCATCTCGTATCCTTTACCTTAGGCTGTTACAGGGTCAGCCCCTATGAATCCATCATACACGAGAAATTTGTTGGCATATTGCAGAATCTGATATTATAATTGGAAATACTCACCCTCCCCCCCCAGCAAAAAAACCACAGCAAATCTTTATACTTGTGACTGGTATCCAGTTATTGCTCTTCGCAAGTACTTCAGCGAAAGACAGTAAGCAACTATTATGTTTACCAGTTATATTTGACAAGAGGCTGGAGAGAAGCATAGCCACAGGCCTATGTTTATGTTAAAGGAGTGAATAATTGCTAAGTCTGACTACAGAAATCATGATTGGCTCCCTCCTCCCTCCTGTTCGTGAGATTGACATCATAAGATTCTTTTTAAAATTAACATCACTTTGTTTTCCTTCACATTTCAGGTGTGTAGCCAGTTTGCAGACTTTTCTGCCAACATGAAGGCTAGAACTAGTCTTTTGAGTCTTGTGACAGAACCCGATTATTCATTTCCCTTTAAGTCCTGTTCTTGGGTACACATTTTTTAATGGCATTTTACTAAGTGAAATGTAAAGGAACATTTATAAGCCTTTTTAGAAGCTAAAGTTTAGCTATACTTCTGCACTGTTTCAACATAGCAATGATATTAAGTAATTTAGGTTTATTGATCAAACTTAATCGTTCCTGGCATCTTGGGATAGTGTGGCAACACCTTGTCATCATTTCCAGTTACATGGACAAAACTAATACCATGAAGAACCAAGACTAAGAGAAATACATGGGTTTCCAGGGCTAGCTCTATTTTATTTTTTATTTCTTTTACTAAAGGTCAAAAGTACATCATTATATTTCCATAGAGATTTAAGCATGAGAATCACAAGGAATATGATAGCTCAATGGGCTGGCACTTCTATACAGAATATGTCACATCTCTGTAACGTGCATGAATGCATCTCTGCTCAGTAGTAACAAGATGCTGTCAGCACTGGGTAGTGGGGCTGTTTTTAGATTTATAGCACATGCCATCAGAGCCCTAATAAAGTAAGACAATTAAGTCTATGCCTCTCTTTAAGATTGTAAGTAGTTCCAATGACTCCACTTAGATTATACTCGTACTTAAATATTGGGCCTAGAAACATATAGTCATTATTCATTGCCCCCAGATATTTGTGCAAGACACACAGCTCAGAATAAAAATTATTTCCACTATTCCAGGCAGTTTAATTAAAGTGAGCTTTTTAATGATGATCATGATCCAGTGTGTATGGTCGGCTTGTCCACATCTCCAAAATCATCATGCCATCAACATTCAGCACTGAGGGGAAAGACTGAATATTCAACTACCTTCTCAGCCTGTGCTGTAGGCTCCTTGTAGTACATTTGAGGCACATGCAGTTACTGGAACAATAAATGGAAGTCTGCTCTTCTTTCTGTGCCAATCCATTTGCCAGTGCTGTCAGTGGAGTATGTTACCAGCAGTAAGGCCCAAATCCCACATCCAAGGGCAGATCCAGCACAGGTATGGTGGTCTGGTCACACCCTGCTTTGGCTGGGTGCTGCATGCACAATGAACTCTCAGAGCTCATAGGCAGGTCAGTGCAGCTCCAGATGACAGCTCCACATGTACTGAATATGCAGAGTTCAAGGGGTGGATCCAGGATTTGGCAAAAGGGGGTGCTGTAAAGATCACTACACCCCTTGCTCCCAGCCTCCTCCCACCATTCACCCACTGGTGTAGGCAGACCACGGAAAGGGGGTGGGGGGCTGGATGGGACCTCTGGGGACTTTTTAAAGTTCCCAAAGCAAGTAAACACCCCCACTTTCTCTTTCATGTTCTGGGGTACATCCCCTCCCTTCCCCTTCCATCCTCTCTTTTTCCTTCAGCTGCTGCTTTTCCTGCTGTCCCAGGGGTGGGGAAGCTCCAGAGTGGCTCCTGCCCACTCTAGCTAGGCTGTGTAGGGGCTGAGCTCAGCTGGGACAGACACAGTGGCAGCAGCAATGGAGAAGGGGTGGGTTCCCCCACATTGCCTGGTCACCCTGGAGCAGGTGCAGGGAGTTGTTGTTGCTGCCCTAGCTGAACTCAGTCCCTGCACAGCCCAGCTAAAGCAGGCAGGAGTGGCTCTGAATTTTCCCTTGGCTCTAGGGCAGCGGGGAAAGCAGCCAATGCAGGTAGGGGATAGGGCAAAGGTGAGGGAGAGTGGATCCCTACCTGCTTTACGGACTTTAAAAAAAGTCCCTAGAAGCTCCTGCAAAATGATCCAGTCTGAAAGGGTGTGCCAGCATGCCACTGTACCCCTTCTGGATCCACTCCTATAGAGTTCCCAGCAGGAGCTATGTTGACATGCTGAAGAGCTCACTGGTATCAAGAGTGTTGGTGAGGGGTTGTGGCTACATTCCCTTTGGCAGTGTGGCCACACCTTTGTCGGTATGATCCTAGATCCACCCAAGCCTATTTCCAATGGAAAGATTCTCTTCTTTCAGTGAATTATGGATGCACAAGTAAAGTCATCAAAAATCATTTTGAAAGGATAAGAATAATCTTTAACAGCTCATCTTCACAATGATTCCCCCTTTCTTAATTAAGTTCCTTTGTGTGGTGTTCCAGCAGAGCTGAGCAAAGCTTTCTGTAATTCAGTACAAGATGAGTGCATGTCTTGGGTTTATACTCTGAAATATTACCTCAGTTGCACACAAACTGATTATAATATTATGATATTGATATATTTGGGGGGGGGGAATAGTTATTTTGAAATAAAAGAAACAAACAAAATTGACAGAATAGTGTTCTCTTTAGATTATGAAAATGTGCCCAGCTGTACAAACCCTGCTGAAAGCTATCAAGTCCTGCCAACACACCCAAACCAATTACTGATTAAGCTCATATGAAGTAATGGATTAATGAGAACTTGGAGAAACCTTGGGCGTGAAAGCTTTCCCTTCTTTTTTTTTCTTTCAAATCTTGCCAAGCAAATGGACCCACAGAGATGTAATTAAAGACAGCAGAAAAATCTTCAAGAAAAAACAAACATCCACCCAAAGAGTGGTATTTAAATTGTCTGTTTTGTCAAAGTTTTACAAAGTCAGTCTCCCTTCCCGTCCACACTTGTTGCCCAGATAAACAATTGAATCAAATACAGCAATGTCAGCAGTTTTCAGATTTGTTTCCTGAGTAGAAGAGACAAATGAGTTCTCAGGATTTTCTGGACTACTCTAAGGGTGCCCATTCACCACGCTGAATATCTGCTAAAGAGTTTTTTTGGAGGTCTTTAAGAAATAACATAAATTTCCATGTTACAATAGCTTAAGGAATTTAATCCTAGCATTTGCAAGTGATAGAGTGGAGCCTGAAGTCACATATCTGTTTTCCACATATTATTCTATCCTCATATAAATTGAGTGATTTTTCCTTTGACCTCTGCTAGAGTATACTATACTGAACAGTTGGGAACTTGGCCTAACGTGTTTCTCTTTCAACCTGCTCGCATATGATATTTTCTCTGATAAATTCATATCGGAAATGAAATAGGAGAAAAAGCAAGATGGAAATCAAAATGATACAACTGTGAGATCAGATATCTCCTACAGCTGTAGAAATACTGCAGACAAGTGCAGAAGCTTTTAGAACTACAGTAATTTATAAATGCTTGTCCTGAAATGTTGATTAAAACCCAGAAATTGTTGCTCTCTGTGCTAGATCTATCTGCATGGCTGTGGTTACCCACTAAGAGTTGGTTGGAATTTTCTGACTTTCAAACAGCTTTTGGGAAAATCATACACACACTCATACTTCTTCTTTAAATTAATTACCTATCCCTCAGTATGGTATCTGAGTGCTCTCAGCCAACTCAAACTGCACATCTGGGGTTACAGGACAGGATAAGCTCTGATGCTAGTATCTGAAAGCCAGTGGACTTCTCTCTCATTCATCTCACAGCTCACTGTTCATTGCTCCTCTATACTGGTATAAATTCAGGTGGATAAAAAAGATTTAGCTCATTTAACACTGTTGTAACTATAAAGAATTTGGCCAAAAATGAGGCAAGAGACCTTTTTTATCCAAAATGTGACCCAACAAGAAAGCGTCCATAAAGTCCACCCTGGAAAGCAGTAATAGTTTCTAACTTTTCAGGATCCTCAATTTGCACTACACATTTTAGGGGATCAGGGAAACTGCATGGTTTCCATGGCAATATGGTAGAAGCTCTCCAAGATACAGTGTGTAGAGGCAGAAGGTCAAGGCAGTGGAGAGGAAACTCTGAGTTTTAATTCTTACATAAGCAGTTAAAAAAAGGACAAACTGTCTAATCCTTAGACTTGCTGGACACAGCAACATGAAAGACAGGTGTCAGGGCAGAAGACATGCGTGCATAATTCTGCGACTTGTTGCAACGTATGGAACTTGAATGTCACCTGCCTGATTCTCAGCCCCTGGCAGTTTACCAACCAGGAAACCCCACAAGGGAAAATTCAAACCGAATTTGTGGACATGATCCCAAGAGTCATCATTTAGCTATGTACCTCCTTGGGACTGTCGCAGAATGATTGTCTTCATGCCCTTAATCTGTACAGAATAATGGATAAATCAGGGTCTCAGCACTGCTGGGTAATAGGGCCATACTAAACACATTCAGGTGTAATTCTCTTATCACACAACATCATTAGGCTCCTCTCATAACAGCAGTGGTAGCTAAGAACAGAGCCCCGTTCCACGGCAAGCAGGAAAAAGGGCAGCAAAGAGCTAGGCAGGGACTTTATATTCCTGACCTTGCAATCAAGGGAGATACTCCACAGTAAAATCATTATCAATAAGGTAAAGGGCTGCAGGACTGCTGTCCTGTTTTACCTGATAACATATCTATATGGGTTTCCTCAGCAGGGGCCATTAGAGCAAGGTTAGTGGACTATTGAACATCAGTGTTGGCTGCATCACCTGCTGTGTGCCTAAAGGATAGCAGTTGAAATCAGCTAATTATTACAAACATCTGTCTGCTGAACGCTTTACACACAGCATGATGCCAGTGGAACAGGCTACATACAGTACTGTCTGAAGCAGCAAATGCAAATAAAGTGCTGAAGTGGGTACCCAGGGGTGGGTAAACATTCTGCTATCTTGGTAGCTATCTCCTCCAGGGAATGAATCCACATTCTTTGTTCTTTCTCATAAAAGATAAATCTTTGCTATAGGTTAGCAGGAAGGGTCACAAAGAAGTGGCATGTAGGAAAGTAACTACACAGATAAACAGAAATTGGAGAGGTTATAACTCACATCACTCCACATTTTTATAAGTCTGCACTGAGCAGGTTTGCAGGCTGTTCATTATAAGCACACACAGCTGGATCTGCATCTGAATTTTGATGCTCAAAAGCTCATCTCAAATGTTGGTAGACAATAGTATCACCTTGCTAACAATCCAGAGTAGGTACACATGGGAAAACCAAGTTTTCATATCATCTGATTTATTGTGGTCAGCTTATTTCAAATGGTACTGTTACACCAAGTTCTGTCAGGGATGCCTGGGTTGTGTACAAACACCATCCTTGCTAGCATTTCTAGAAATCTAAATACACATTAGGCCCTTAACAAGCAAAGAGGAAAACAATGTTTTATTGTATTTGCTTTATTGTACCTGTAAACATTTGTCATTAGAAATGCATTTGTCATTTGTCAGCACAGATTGTCCAATGTGATAATCAGCAACTAATTACTATTGTCCTTTAATAAAATAAATGGGAATCACAGATAAAGGAGCACTTACTGCTCTGTCCATATAGGACAGTTAAATCTGTGTGAAAATTTTCTAATGGAACATTTGAGTTGAAAAATATTTTTTGTCAAAACAGAAACCTTCCCATTACGAACATCTGTTCTGACAAAACTTTATTTAGGAAGAACATAATGTGAAACATTTTGATATCTAAACATTTTGTTTCAACATGTTCAGAATTGAACAGTTTACTGTACTTTCATCTCATAGATCATTTGGTTTCCATACCAATTTGGAAGATAAATTTAGAAACTGCAGAATTTCCCACAAAACAAAAAGTTTGCCTCCCACCATTCCAATCAACGGGTAATCCAACCATAGCACTGTCTGAGGAAGCCAATTAAAAATGTTAGCTTTCCATGCTAACATGGCTAGGGACAGACAATACACATAAACTGGTTTAAGTGCTCAGAAACTAGTTTAAACCTATAACAGAACAGAAGTTCAGCGCACATAAACCAGTTTCAAAATGGTTGAAACTCGTGTAAGATAAACCTGGTTGAATGTAGTATCAGATTTAACTGATTTGGGTCAAACCAGTTCATGCAATGTCTGTCCCAGACCCCTTACTGGTTTAAGTTAAACCAGAGTCCCCCAGAATCCCAGATGCTTTGCAGCTGGGCTGGGCTGAGCTCTCCACTCCAAAGAAAAGACTGGCTCTGCCCCTCTCCTCCTAGCCAGAGTTTCTGGGGAAACTACAGGCACAGTAGGGTCTGCCAGGCTTTCCTCACCGCTCAAACAGGGATTCCCAATTCCCTGTCTCCTTCCCATCTCCCACAGCACAGGGACCCATGGACCCTAGGCATGTGGTATGCTAGCTAATGCTGAGAGGAGTCTGTCTCCAATTTTACTGGGGCAGGCAGACAGGACAGTGTTCACTTGGGGCTTTTTGGAGCTAATCAACAAGTCAGCTGGTAATGTCCCTCCACTCTTTCCTTGGAGAAAAGCTGTTTAAGAAGAGCTTGAAATAATGAGAGAGGCTTTTGTTTTGCTGATGGGCTGATAACACAGTGGTTTGTTGATGGACTGATAACACTGTAGTTTTATTTTATCAGCCCTCTGCTGGTTTGCAGCTGTCAGGTTTGCAGGCAGGGAGAAGGAGATTGAAAAGCTCAGTATCATCAACAGATGCATGCACTGGACACCCACACTTTGCTTCAGAGTGCTATCTTGGAGCTGGAGCCTGGCAACATTCCCACCCCTTGAGCAGCGACCAGGGAAAAGCCTGGGACTGTGCAGGAAGGGTGGTCATTTATACCCCTCCCTAATCAGAGTGTCCTGTTGGGGCCTGGCCATGCCTCCCCCACCCCAGCTCAGCACTATGGAAAGCAAGGGAGGGTTGCTCTAGCACCCCCCAGCTTCTAGCCTGGGCAACTGCAGGCATGTGCTTGCATTTCTGGAATTAAAAGGGAATGTCTATCCACCTTCAAATTGGTTCAAGGTTTGCAGGTTAGATTAACTTGCAAAGATTGAATCAATTCAGGCTCAGGCTTTTTGAATGTCTGTCCTTAGCCTTCAAGTCCTGATTCAGCAAAGCATTTTGACACAAATTCAGGTATATAAGTAGTCACTGAAGCATGCTGTTGAATGGAGTCAGACTTGAATATAGTCCTAAAGTTAAGCATATGCTCATATGCTTAGCTGAACTGAGTCCTAAAGGCCTGAACCAAAGCCCAATAAAGTCAATGGGAGTTATTTTCAGTGGAATTAGGATCAAGCCTTAAAGCAAGCAGGCATCTTTTGTTCCCCTCAAAAGTCTTTCCAGTTTTCTCATTAAAAGCTGGGGTAATGTATTAGCACCACAAGTATTATGTTTAAAGAGGAGTATAATATCATTTCTTAGTATTTTTCATGTTAGGCATCTATTGGCTTTTTTAATTAAAATTATCTGCACTCAAAGTCCATAGAGGATAAGGAGCAATTGACTCAAAACGATAAGTTATGAAATGTAAATTTTAATTAAAAAATCACTTTTCACAAAAACAGTGAAGTAATTATGTAACTAAGTCTATCTGCTATTTAACCAGTCTATTCCTTGTTGGTTCCCTATCAGACTCACAAACTGTGTGCTAAAAGCATCAAATGGACCTTCTACTATGAAGTGAATGCCTAATTCAGCAGTATATGCTAATACTGCGTAGTCAGCAGTATATGCTAATACTGCGTAGTAGAGAAAGACTGAGAACAATAGTTTCCCAGTGATAGTTGTGTTGATGATAATGACAATATGGTATGCACAGAACCAGAAATAAGCAGAAATCTGGTTTGAATACATGGGACCAGAAAGTTTAGTTTGCTGTATTAATCTATGATGATGAGGCCAGTGACACTAACAGTAGAAACACCATATGGAGAAACATATTGGACAGAGATATAATAGAAATGTAAAGCTCACTGCCAGCCCAGAAGGTAAGCTTTACAATGGTTTTAATAGCTGCAGTTCATGAGTGGCACTGTTGTTAATACTTTGTTACATCACAGAGGTATAACAAATATTTCAGGGTACAAAGCAAGTGTAGGTAGTTAACCATAAGTAGCTCCCAGTCACAGACAAAATATATCTGGACAACAGGAAATGCAGAGACACAATAACAACTTCACTAAGCAGGTATGGTAGAACGATGGCATCTTGAAAACAGATTGTAAGACAAAGAATATGAGACTTTCACCAATATTGAGCAAGCTCAGGTCTTCAAAACTTCATGGAAAATGCATATTAAAAAAATGTCAGAAAAACCAAGTCAGTTGCTGTACTGCATCATCTTTCAATGATATATAATATATTTTTTTATATTGCAGAATGAAAATGCCCAGTACTGACTTAATTCTGTGCCTATTAAGGTCAAAACCAACAGCTTTTAAAAATACCATCATCACAGAGGAAAGTTTTGAAAATCAGCTGTTCCAATGAGCAACTGACCTAAAGACACAGAACAAAGTACATGGTTATCAGAATGATATTAGTAAATTACGTATCATACTATTACCATATCTCAATTTGTTGTGCCGGTCTCCAAGATGCATAGATTAAGTTATGATTTTTTAAATATACCAATAGTTAGAGAGAAGAGTCAGCTAAAAGAAACAGAACTGCCACAGAGAATAAGACACATAGGCATATGCTCTGGAATTGCACAAGAACCATTAAATTCATAGTTAATACCACAATGACCATACATTTAATAGATTTTAAGTCCAGAAGGGATCGTTATGATTATCTAGTCTGACCTCCAGCATACCATGGCCATGGAATTTCATCCAGTGGGATCATAAAAGTATCAAATTAAATATTTAGCATTTTATGTTCTATGTTGGCAGACAGCTCACAACTTGATATGCAAAGATCAGATGGATTGTACTGAATTTAGAAATGGCAATAAATAGTCCTTGGTAACTGAATGATTTAGCATGAAAGGATCAATAAAAAAGGAATGCATCCTCAGTCTAATCGCAGGAACGTGAATTGAGAAAGCAATAAAAGGTATTAGTTTGAAATGGAATATTTGAACCAACCACATACAGGAAAAATGGTTACTTCTAGTAAAGTAATGGGAGTCCTTTAAGAAGTGTCACTATAGTGTGGTGTGCATGTGCCCATGCACTCAAGCCTGGAATCTGCTGGGTTGAGCCTTGAGTGTGTTTGCACTGCTGCCTCCTCCCCCGCAAATGTAATGGCACCAAAGCCATCCATCCCCCAATGGCTTGACCCATATAGAATCCATTTATTGTCAGACTTTATAGCACTGGTTCTCAGTTTTTTTGACTCAAGGCATGGCTTGGAAAATGTCAGCTGTTAGTTTTCATTTTGATTATAGTAAAATAATATAGCAATTCTGCTATTGCAGGAACTCAAAACTTAGAAAGATCAAAACAGGGCAGAAATGTTGTTCACACTATGGATTTCTATTTCAAATTTTTGGGTTTATCATGCAACTCCTGTGTAAGTGATTGCACACCTACCAGTGCTAATATTCTGCAGCACCCTTAAAAGGTACTCAAAGCCATGAAACCCAGGTTGAGAATCACTGCTCTATATCATCAGGGAATGAATGGAGACCTAAAGAACTATAGTTACTATAAAGTAAATAACTTCAATCCAAAAGCTGATTGTCCACAGATTTCACTCTTGGGTTAGGGATAGACATTACACATAAACTGGTTTAAGTAATCAGAAACTGGTTTAAACCTGTAACAGAACAGATGTTCAGTGCACATAAACCAGTTGAAAATGAATTAAACTGGTTTTGAGATAAACCTGGTTGAATGTAGTAACAGACTTAACTGATTTGGGTCAAACTGGTTTTTGCAATGTCTGTCCCAGACCCCTTGCTTGGTTAAGATAAACCAGAATCCCCAAGCATTCTGGCATGCTCTCTGAGCTGGGCAGGGCTCTCTGCTCCACAGCAGGACTGGCCCCTCCCCTCTGCTCCCTGGCTGGAGCTCCAGCAGAGACTGTAGGTACAGCAAGATCTGCCTGGCTTCCCCCTGCCCTGCCACTGCTGCCCTGCATCTCACTGCTTGCTGGACAAGCAGGGATCCTCCTTCCCTCCCATCTCCCACAGCAGTTCCAATCCCCACAGACCCATGGCATGTGGTATGCTAGCTAATGTCGAGACGTGTGTGTGGGTATCCAATTTCACTAGGACAGGCAGACAGAATTTTGATTGCTTACAGCTTTCTGGAGCTAATCAACAGGTCAGCTGGTACGCCATTTAAGAAGAGTCTGAATTAACGGAGAGAGACTCTTGTTTTGCTGATGGAGTGATAAACACTGTTATCAGTCCCCTGCTGGTTTGCTCCCCTGTCAGTTTGCTTCAGACAGTATAAAGAAGCATGGAGGGAGATTGAAAAGCTCTGTATCACCAGCAGCCACATGTACCACACACACGCCCTTGGCTCAGAGTGCTAGCAGGGGGCTGGGGGTGGCAACACTCCCACCCCTTGAGCAGCCAGTGGGGAAAAGCCTGAGAAGGTGTAGGTACATCTCCCTAACCAGGGGTCCTGCCAGGTCCTGGCCACCGCCTCCCCCCCACTCCAGTTCAGCTCCCGGTGGAAGGGAAGGGAGGGCTGCTCCAGTGCCCCCCAGCTTCTAGCCTCAGTCACTGCAGGCATGTGCTTGAGTTTCCCCAGGCCAGAGAGAATGTTTGTCCAGTTACAAACCAGTTCAGCCTATCCAGGTTAAATTAACCTGAAAAGATTAAATCAATTCAGGCTCAAGCTTTTTGAATGTCTGTCCCTAGCCCTTGAAACTTGCAGTCAGTGAGGTACATCAGTGGGTGCTAAGATTCTACCTCTATAATGACTGTAAGGCAGCATGGTAAGGCACTGCATTTGGTCACAATTGACCTTTCTTGTGAAGACTGAAGCCAAAAAGCATTGAGCATCTAAAGCTCATCTTTGTCATCTGTTACTTCCTC
The DNA here is from genome assembly GCF_001723915.1 of Gavialis gangeticus. Lineage (NCBI taxonomy): Eukaryota > Metazoa > Chordata > Crocodylia > Gavialidae > Gavialis > Gavialis gangeticus. The sequence goes on from NW_017728995.1 coordinate 62,699,707, forward strand.
TCCTTCCCCCAAAATAATGAAGCTATATTTCCGTTGTATTTTAATACATTTATAAATAACCTTTTCTTATTGCCACTTACATAGATTTCTACTCAAAATCTATTGTACCCTAACCCCAGTTCTTTTCTTCCTTTGGATATGGTGTCAAATATCAACTTCCAAATCTATGAGCCATTGTTTGGTATTATCGCTCAATTTATAGATTGATTCTATCTACTCTGTCTGGCCAGTTGTAAAGATTGGAGCTTTTGATTAAGTGCTGTGCTGCTTGTTGGACACTGCATTCACAAAAGGGGCTGTCCAAGCTGTTCATCTTGTGAAACATTGTTTTGAAGCATCCGTATCCAGATCTTAGCCTGTTCAGCTTGACCCATGCTTCTCTGTCAAGATCATACCTGATGGGGGACTCATTTGGTGTTGGTATAAAATGCTGTAGGAATAGATCTGACCTTTTCCAGAGGTCAACACCCACTCCATTGCTGCCCACAGGTTTGGTTCACTATCCACAATCTACTCCAGGAGTTTGTGGGCTTCATGTACAAACAGTTTACAACTTTTGAGTCTTTTAAGCCTCCATCTGTTTGGGTCTTTAGCAAATAAGTCTTTAAATTTTTAAAAATAATTTAATTTAAGAAAGTTTAAGACTTCCAACTTTCTTAACACCCCAACTTTGTGCCTGAATGCCTGTCCTATTCCTTTATATTCATCCATAGCTATGTACTGTTGTTTCCCATCGTTTCATGATTACCTATTGTTTTTCAAATAATTGCAGATCTGCTGATGCAGTCTTAATAGTCTGTTACTATGCTTCCTATCTTTCCTTCACTTCCTTTCTCTCTCTCTATACACACACACACACACACACACACATATATACTTATACATATCCATAACTTGGATTCATAAAAGCTGGGGCTCTTTATATGTATATATCATTTAATATTAAGTAGTCACAATGCACATAAGATAAACCATACGTAAACAAAGCCGAGGCAAGAAATGGAAAAAAGTGCTTGAAGTTTCATCCTGTGGCTGCCAAAGAAATGTAGGGAAGCTTGGCTGTGTGTCACGGGGGAGGACCCCAAAATACCAGGGGGGAGACCCAGGGTCAGGAACCCCCAGACGGGAAAGAGAAAAAAAGTAAAGAAAGATACTTACCTGCAGTGGGACTCTCAGCGAAGCTGGAACACGTGGAAGAACCCGTGCTGCTCGTCAGCCGTGTCTTTATGCAGCTGCTGCCGGCCAGTGACGTCAGCCACGATTGCCAGCCAGCGGAAATAAAATGGGTCGCTGGCAACAAGGAAGGGGGCAGACCAGTGCCGGTAGGAGCACCGGCAGGAGGTGCTTCCCCAAAGCTCCTGTGGGGGTGAGAGGAGCCTGAGGCAGCTTTCCCTGGTGGGGAAAGACTCGTCAGCGCACACTACAAGCCGGAGACTGCTGGCTGCAGTGAGGACAGCCAAGAGCCGGAGGCAACTCCCCAGGACCAGGAACCCGGAAAAAAGTGCGGAGGGGCATGGAGAGACCTTGACGCCAGTGGCTGCAGCATGGGGGCTGGAGAGGCTAATGCAGTCCACAGCGTCAGACCAGGTGGGACCATCGAGGGCACCGGGGAAGCCAAAGAGGCGCACCCAGTGGGAGACAGGAGGCAAGGGCAGTGTGAGAGGCTGCAAAGCATGGCCCTTGGCAACGTGGCGCTGATACTGTGGGAGACGGAACGACAGACATCCACGGGAGGACCACATGGGGCCCGTAGAAGCCAGAGGCGGGGCAATAAGAGAGAGGAATCATGGTGAAGGCCACACGATACCCCGACTCCATACAGGGCCTAACAGAGACCCTAATGCCAAGGGCAGGTTGTTAGCGGCCAGACCAAGGGAACCTGGAAAAGGGGACAGTGGGATCCCTCAGAGTGTGTCAGTAGTTTTTTTTCTTTGTGTTTTGTGATGCCCACTTTTGGAAGGGCTGAGGGTCAGAGTTCGGGGAGCCTGGTTGGTACTGAAACCTCAGGGCTGTCTGCTAACTTTGAAAGGCAGAGGCCTCGTAGACTGGGGAGGAGACTGTAGGCAGCTCACACTTTAAGCAGGGAGGACCACTCCTCCCACATAAGTAGGCAGGGACTCAACAGTCGGGAACCTGGCCAGGAGGACAGCAGTGACCCGTCAAAGCTGGGTGTAAGGGCAAGGTAGAGGGGAGGTGGAGCCTCACAGAAGATCGCTGGATAGACGTTCCACCATTGAGCGACTCTGAGTGGTTGGACCCTCCACTGAAATAAGATTCAAAGTTGTGGCAGGAAAGACTGGAGAAGACCACACGAGAAGCAACCACCTACTTGACGGGCCACCAGGGACGGTATGGCGAGCACCATCAAACGTCCAGGCCAGAGCCGCACGTGACCAGATGTTCAAGGCCAGGCAGGCACACTATGCTCTGCCCTTTATACCCTCAGAAAGGTCTGTATGTAGCTTGAAGGCACTCAGAGTAGAGGCACAACCCCATGGATAGTAACCAAAACATTCTAGCAAATAAAGAGCATCTAGTTCCTGTTCACTTCCATTTCTGTGCTGTGATATCAAACATAGCAAAACAAGTTCTGTTTGCAATATAAATAAAACAGCTCCAAGCATGGAATAAACTAGACTCAGACATACTTATGCAAAATATGTGCAAATGCAACATAAAGAACTGGATTAAAGAAAAGTAGACCTGGAGATTAAATCAAGCAGAAAAAAGTTAGGTAAAATATGTGAAAAGCCACAAGTTGAAAGGGTTCCTTAGTGATATGTTTATACCAGTGTAACATTAGATAAGTATAAATGAACCACAGTAGGTATTGAATTATGGGATTTCTTTGTATAGATTCACAGCTTTTTCAAGAATGGTTTATACTGTCTGTAAGATCTCTGGTGCCCAAAGCGAACTGTAAAAATATATGCTTTTCACAGACCATAACTTATACAAATTACATTCTCTGTCTGTTTTCCTGTCCTTGGTACCCACCACCTCTTCCGATATGTTGGAACCAGTTTTGAGCATAGATCTGCACAGAGGCTTACAGATGCTGTGGCTGCATTCATTACAAACTCCTGCCTCACTTCTTAGATCATCTTTGTACAAAGAGTTGCAGTTCTATTATCCTGCAAGGATCAGAGAACAGACCAGTAAAGGCAAAAGGAAAGTTCCAAAGGGAGTAATTTCAAGGGGATTACAGATAGAAGAAGCATTCAGGATTTCAGTGAGTAACTGAAAATAAGCAGTAGCCCTAGAGTGCTGAGTTCTGTGTGTTGCCAGAAATCTTTGTATGAGGGCTTGGTGAATAACTTGGAACAGCATGACAGGCCTGAGAAATTAAAAGATGGAAGTGAGGCAGAAATAAGTTATAACTCAGTGGGTGCATCTACACATATGCCTGACTGTGCAGTTGGTACTGCACAGTCATTTAGTACTGCTTTAGGAAGTACTAAATGACTGCACAGTAAGGGTGTGTGAAGCGGGCAGTACTTGATTTGGATTCAGATTCGGCCCCATTTGGCAGACAGTGATTCAATTTGCTGATTCGGATCACTGTCCCAATTCGATTTGGCTAAATCCGAATCTGAAAATTTGATTCTGATTCCAAGAATCAGTGATTCAGCCATAGACATGGGGGGACCCCTTAGGCCCCGGAGGCACCAGTTGCTGAGCCAAGGGAGTGGGGGAGGTCCCTCGCGTGCCTTATGGTGGACCTGGAAGTGAAACGGAGGTATTTCTGGTCTACCTCCAGATCCACTGCCAAGTGTGTGGGGGACCCCCCCCTCCATGTTCCCATAGGACAATCCATCCTCCCCACCATCTCAGCGTTCATGAATTGCACCTGGTAACTTGAGGTATTTAGAAAAAACAAAAAGCTGTGTGTATGGCCGAATTGTCAAATTTCTCTGAATCAAATCAGAGGCTTCAGCCACCAAATCAGGCCGAATCTCCTCCAAATCAAATCAGTGACCAAAGCTAAACACATCCCTACTGTACAGTACCCACCAGTATTGCACAGTCCAGGCAGCACACAGGTCGTTTCTGACCCTACTGCACAGTAGCGGCAGCACCGCGGTTAGTGCCTACCAACACTACATCACCATAGCAACTGGCTCCATCACCATAGCTCATCACTACATCTTGTGTAGATGTACCCAGTGTGAACTGTGAATTTACACCAAATACTGAAAGAATTTATGAAGATGTTTTGAAAGGGCTTGTGTGCACTGCCTCCATGCTGGGCCTGGGAGTAGCAATATGGAACATGCCCTGCCGAATCCCATTGCCAGGAAATGGGCAAAGAAGCATCAAGCTACTAGGAAACTGTTCTCTCTGCCTTGGGTGGGTTTTTTGAGGCTATGAAGCAGTAAACATGGTTTGGACATAAGTAGCAGATGTGGGTTCAAACATGCATGAAGATCCTGCAAATCTACTGATTAAGAAGGTGCCATTTGAAAGGTGCCATTTTGGCAGATAAACCACTACTTTATTAGTTACTGATAGGTGGTAGTGGTGGTCGTGGTGGTGGTTGTTTGGGGGGGGGGG
>NW_017728995.1:62704422-62725375 GCF_001723915.1 Gavialis gangeticus
GGGGGGGGGGGCAGTTGCAGCTTTGCTTTCTTAAAAACCTTTTACCATCAGTGTGATACTTCACAATTCAATCTTAAAAATTAAACTGCACCTGGTGCTTGCAAGTCTTCAGGTTAAAAAGCTTCTTATTTGGGTGGAAACAAAGGATTGCACACAGGGACAGTGCAGATCTCACCTTTCCCTGACAAGTGCTTCAAGCCTGACTTGTAGAAATCTCATTTGAGGAGAAAACTTCATTATACAGTCCCTTTCAATTTCATTTTATTCTATTTCTTGATACATCTTCTATATGGTCTCTCTGCTAACACTCATATTTTGGCCCTTAGCTGTGTAAGAACTGAAAGGGTGCATTCCTGTATGCAGGAACAGTGGTAAAGGAGCCAGGAAGCCCACTTGGTTTACCAGAGAAGTCAAGGAGTACTTAAAAAAGAAAAGGAAGCTTATGGACAATGGAAACAAGGGGTAGCCACCAATGAGGAATACATAAGTATAGCCCATATTTGTAGGAAGAGGATAAGGAAGTCAAAGATGGTGACTGAGACTAGGTTGGTGACTGAAATCAAGGACAATAAGACGTCCTCTAGGTATATAGGAAGCAGGAGGAAGACCAAGGAAAATGTGAGGCCCTTGCAGAATGGGATGGGACAGCTGATAACAGACAGTTAGGAGAAAGCTGAACTCTTTAATGAATATTTTGCATCAGTGTCCCTGCATACAAATGGTGATTGCCTGCCTGGTTGGATACTGGACAGGTGGCAGGAGGGTGGGTGGGGTGAGGTGAGTGGGGTTGGCAACCAATGGTCAGTATTGAACTGGTAAGGGAGCACTTAGAGTGGCTGAATATCTTCAAGTAGGCAGGAATGGATGGACTACACCTGAGAGTGTTGAGGGAATTGGCTGGAGTCATTGCAGAACCATTGGTGAAGGTATTTGAAGGCTTATTGCGCTTGGGAGAGGTGCAGGAAGACTGGAAAAGGGCCAGTGTGGTGCCAATCTTTAAGAAGGGGAGGAAGGAGGATCCAGGAAACTATAGGCTGGTCAGTTTGACCTTGATACTGGGTAAAATTTTGGAAAATATTATCAAGAAGTCCATTTGTGAGAGACTGGCAGAAGGCATGATGCTGAAGGATAGCCCATATGGTTTTGTTGTGGGCAAGTCATATCTAACCAACCTCATTTCCTTCTATGATCAAGTAATGAACCACTTAAATGTGGGAGACATGGTTGATGTCATATATTTGGATTTACAACAAGCCTTTGATATGGCCTCCTATTATGCTCTTATAAAAAAAAACTGGGGGATTGTGGGCTGGAAGTGTCCATGGTCAGGTTGATTGGGAACTGGCTAAGGGGTTGAATCCAGAAAGTGTTAGTGGACAGGTCTGTATTGTCTTGGTAGGAGGTGGCCAGTGGTGTCCCACACGGTTTGGTTCTTGGCCCTGTCATGTTCAACATCTTTATCAATGATTTAGAGGAGGATGTAGAAAGCACACTGGCCAAGTTTGTGGACTATACTATGATATGGGGAAAAACAGTAAGGCTAGGGGATAGGATGCTGATCCACACAGACCTAGGCAAGCTGGAAGGTGGGCGGAGCGGAACTGGATGCAGTTCATTAAGGATAAATACAGAGTGCTTCATCTGGGGAGAAGTAACCAGCGACATAAATATAGGTCAGGAGGAGATGTTCTGGCCAGCACAATGGCTGAAAGGGTCCTCAGGGTTATGGTTGATCGCAGGATGAACATGAACAGCCAGTGCGATGCTGTAGTCAACAGAGCTAATAGCATACTGGGATATGTTTTAGAACTGTATTAGCCAATGCATTGCGAGCAGGGCTAAGGAAGTGATGATACTTCTCTACTCAGCACTGGTGAGACCCCAGCTGAAGTACTGTGTCCAGTTCTGGGTGCCACACTTCAAAACAGACATGGATAATCTTGAAAGGGTCCAGAGAAGGGCCACAAGAATAATTAAGGTCCTGGAGAACAAACCTTATGAGGAAAAACTAAAGGATCTGGGACTGTTCAGCCTGGGGAAGAGAAGACTGAGGGGGGACTTGGTGGCTGTCTATAAGTATGTAAGGCGTGACTATCAGGAACTGGGAGAAAAATTGTTCACTAGGGAACCACAGGGGAGGACAAGGAGCAAGGGCCATAAACTGTTAGAGGACAGTTGCAGGTTGGATACAAGAAAGAACTTCTTTACAGTAAGGGTGACCAGAATCTGGAATGACTTCCCACTGAGGTGATGCAGTCCCCAACCTTGGAAGTCTTCAACAGTAGACTGGACAGACACCTTGCTTAGATCATTTGATTTCAGCAGTATTCCTGCTCAGAGCAGGGGGGTTGGACTCAATGATCATTCGAGGTCCCTTAATGTCAATGATTTCTATGATTTAAGACCTGTGAAGGGTTAGTTTGTTGTGGAAGAGATCAATGATATAAAGTAGGAGTATTTTCTAAGTATAAATTATTTATACTGTCTAAGGCAATTCTTAAGGAGACATGGTCACATAGAACATGCAGAAAAACTTCCTGTTTTACAAACTTCAGGTAAAAGTCCCTATGTAGTAACTCTGCCTCAAGGGCTGACTAAATACAGTCCTATAGATGGAGAAATTTCCTTGATGCTTATCAAAAATTCCCTGAAAGAAGCTGCATCACAATTTAACAAACAATATAGCACCTCCTCAAAGACTGTGAGGAAAAGTGGAAAATTCTGTAAATGCGACAAATTCTAAATATCCAAAGTAAGTAAAAAAATAATCTCCCTAATCAACCACATTTTTCTCTTTTAAAATATATTTTGTTTTTTCTTTGTGCAGACTTGGACATTCAGTTAACTCTAATCACAAATCACTCACAATTGAGAATTAAATTCACTAAGAAATATAAAATGATAATCTGAAACATCAACAGCTTTCCAACCGCCCATCCCCAAGCCTAACTACAGAACAAATTCTTAAACCATCTCCTCCAGATATTATTTGATAAACCAGAAGGTTCTAAAGGCTCTAAATGTTGATGTTCTGTAGATCACCTCCCAAATGAAGGCAGACTCTAACCTCTAACCCAGTAGTTTTCAACCTTTTTAGACTCAAGGCTCCCCTTGAAAAATGCCAGCTCTTAGTTTTCACTTGTTTTTTGACTACAGAAAAATAATAGAGCAATTCTTCCATGCAAAAAACTCAGAAAGACCCCAACAGATCAGAATGTTTTTAACACTTGTAATTCCTATTTGAAATCTCTGGGTTTATCTTGTGAATCATGTGTGTACACCTAATAATGAGAACATTGTGCAGCACCCTATGGCAACCTTGAAAGGATCTCAAAGCACCCCAGGGTGTCATGGAACCCCAGTTGAGAATCACTGCTCTAACCATTGGTGACTGGGAGAATGCTTTCCTTTAACTGCTTCCTGTACATCCACTGCCGTATTGACCAACCTAAGACAGAAGACAAAGACATATGCCATGCGCTTAACCCTAACTTGTAAAAAAAGAAAACACCTACAAAATGTCACAAACTGTGTTGCAGCATTATAAAACTTTATTTATATTCTTATGGTCCAGAATGTTCCTATTCCTTATGCCTAGCTGTTCTAGGAAACTAGCTAGCAATAATTCTCTCACCTGTATCCCCTTTCTGGCTGAGCCAGGCCTCCCCAGCCTGCACATTCAGCAATGTGTTGGGAGAGGCAGAGGAGAAAAAGAGGAGACATAGGGCTACTTATGAATAGGCAAGTGAGAGAGAAAGAGCATGTGTGGATACCTTTAAGGCTAGGGACAGATATTCAAAAAGCCTGAAACTGAATTGATTCAGTCTTTGGAGGTTAGTTTAACCTGGCTAGGCTAAATCAGTTTGTAACCGAGACAGATATCCCAGAAATGTAGGCACATGCCTGCAGTGGCTAGAGTAGCCCTCCCTTCCCTTATACAGGGCTAAGCTGAGGGGAATGTGGCCAGGCCTTGGCAGGACACTCTGATTATTCCCTCCCCCCAACCCCCAAGTAGCCCAGTAGGGAATGTTTATCACCCCTATCTCAGTGTTTATTAACCCATTTAGAAAACAAAGCCTCTCTCCATGAACTAATGGAGCTCTTCTTAAACCGCTCTTCTAATGAAGGACATTAAGTTACTGGTTGATTAGCTCCAAAAAGCCTGTCTGCCTGTCATCTCCCACAGCATGGACTATAGCCAGCATGTGATCTGCTAGCTAATGCAGAGGTGTCTGCGTAAGGCAGAGGGGAAGGGGAAATAATTACTGTTTAGCAAGGAGAATCCAGGCATATGCTCAGTGCCTGCAAGTCTGTGCTGAGCTCCAGCAGAGGGGAGCAGCCAGATTTGCTGTGGAGCAGAGAGCCCTGCCCAGCTGAGAGAGCATGCAGGGATGCTGGGTGTCTGTTTTTTCTTAAACGAGCAAGGGGTCTGGGACTGACATTGCATAAACTGGTTTGACCCAAATCAGTTAATTCTGATACTACATTCAACCAGGTTTATCTCAAACTGGTTTCAGCCATTTTCAAACTGGTTTATGCGCTCTGAACATCTGTTCCGTTACAGATTTAAACCAGTTTCTCATCACTTAAACCAGTTTATGTGTAATGTCTGTCCCTAGCCTAAGAGTGTTATGAATAAATTGTTACATTGGCCAGGGATTGCAGGAGGGAAGAGCAGAACAAGATGCAGACTACTACTTTCTAAGTAAACAAGCTTTATTGTTCTATAAACTGAACTCCTTGGGCTTTTGAGAATAACACATGGCACCAGGAGTGGGGTGCAAAGAAAGACAAAAAAAAAAAATGGAGCATCTCAGAATTCCAGAGGACTTAAGGCAATGCAGCAGAAAACTGGAAAAAATGTAAGCAGAGCTTCACCATATATATGATGGCCAGTGGAGCTACAGAGAAGGAAGATCCACTCAAGGTACCTATTTTTTAAATAGAGCAGGCCCAGAAGCTCTGTCTCTTTAAAATAGCTTACAACCGTCAGAAGCAAAACAGGAAAGCTATAGCACAGTAACATAGGAGGCAGAAGGCCGGGACTAATGGGGCTTAACCCCGCCAAATTCAAGCAGCCCAGGTGTGGGCTCCAGACAGCCGCAGGGGGGAGGGGAGAAGTGGCACAGAGATGAGCAGCTGGAGCTTGCATCTGGCTGGGAACTCAGCTTGGCCCTGCCATATCTGAAACAGCCCCAGCAAATAAATGTGTGGCTGGAAAGAGGTGCAGAGGAGGGAAGGGGGTGGGGTGGGGTGGGGAGCAGATCGAGGGTCCCACAGGGGAGTAGTTAATAGGGCCCTGGGGCGGGTTGTGGGAGGTGGCTCATCCAGGGGCACAGGGGGGCTCCTGCCACTGTGTGCCCACCCAAGGCAGGCACAGGGGACATGTCCTCCCCCGATCTGTGTGTGGGGCAGAGGTGGGCTGCCGCTGCAGGCTACTGCTGGTGTCCCAGCAGCCACACAAAGCCAAATGCCTCCCAGTGCCAGGCAGGCAGTGCAGGCAGTGTGCAGGAGGCACGTAGCATCATGACACTCCTGAGGCACTGGCAGTGAGGTGCAGAACCCAGTCTGCAGCTTTATTGTTCTATAAGCTTAACTCTTTGTTTTTTTGAGAATAACACAGGGCAGTGTGACAGCTGAAAAGTATGCCTGTGTGATAAAGGTGCTTGCTGAAGGCTATGAAGATTAGAGCAAGTGTTTTTCTGTATTTGTTTAGATATTAAGCTGTATGTTGTTGCTAAAACCCTAATTAAAGTTTAAAATGTAGTAAAGCCTTGTATAAAGTAAGGCCTAGTAAATTTAGCAAGGCCTTGAAATAGTAAGGCCCTGTGGCATAGTTAAAATTACCTTATCAAAGGAATGCAAGGCTTGTACTGCTATTGGTCAGTCTAAGGACAGTTGAAGTAAAAGGAATCTGAGTGGTTGTATGTTATCAGTACAATTCAGAAGCTATAAATTAGCAGAAATATCTGGAAACCACTCAGAAGGAAGATGCAGCTCTGTGAAAAGGATCAGTTAACTGTTGACCTGGATCAGTGGGCCCGTGGATCTCGAGGAGCCCAAGAACTGAATTCCAGGGTCCTTCCCGGTACCCCTCAGACAGCACTGATCGGGGATGCCTGACTTCACTGAACTTTGTGGAAAGAGAAACTTGTTGTACAACAGGCATCAGAGGGGACTGCCAATAAGTTGCCGATGCAAATTGTTCTTCCTTGTCATTGTTTGTCTTGTTACTACGTGTAGTTGTGCTTTTGTTAAGTCAATAAACCTTTCTTAGCTTTCTACCCTGACCATACTCTCAAACCCGAACCCTCTGCAGGCAGCTGGGACAGACAGGAGTATAGCAATCAACTTCTTGCCTCCATGCCTCTGCTTGTCAGCCCCAGAAGCTTTCCAGGTGTAAAGGAGGAGTAACCCACATGCCAAAAAGAGGCTAAGATTTCCCTGCCACGTCCTCCCAGGGCAGGTAACCTAGGACAGTAGGCAAATTTCAGTGAACTTGTAAAGACAGGACAAGGGGATTCAGAAAGAAAAATTCAGAGCTATTCCACACACAGTGATCTGAACCTAATGCTTGCCCAGGTGAGTGCTCACGAGAAACAAAATTAAGCTCTGAACTAGTGGGTAATCACTTTATGTATTACCAGAAAGCTGTTGCTAGCTTGGATTTCATTCAAGACACCAGTTTTATTCTCTTGATTTATGGAACTGCAAGATCTCTAGAGTTTCCCCCCCTGAACCCTTTGGTTTAAATATAACACAGTTAAAGTTAAGCAGAGAAAGTGGGAAAGCAATTTACTTTGCTAATATTAAGCCACAGAAAAATCAATATTTTTGTTCCTCACAGAAAGAAAGAAATCGAGTTGTTCTTTGCATCTCAAATGCTAACAGGAAATATCCATTCCACAGGGACACTATAAATAAGACAACCACAGGTTTCCCATCAAAGTTTGGGAAGGTGTAAATGCTGTTTGGAGCAGTCCTAAGAAAAATCCAAAATACCGAAGTACGTGGTAATTTCTGGAGTATTCCTACTCTTATTTTAACAAAGAAGGAAAACATACTGGGGCAAATCTGTCTGACATGGTTACTACCAGTTATAAGACAGAAAACTCTGTGACCTCTCCATAAGGAGTTTTCTTGGTATTATTCATTATCATTTCTCCTGAAAAACTAGAACAGCACCTATAATCCACATATACTCTGGGGAGCCTGTGGTGATCAGAGAGCCATCCAGATGACATGGGCAAAGTGATTTCTTGGTTTGGTGCCTCTTTGAATGATGTTAAATGCTGTTCAAGTCATGCCTTTCATATGAATGTCCTGTCTATTGGCAAAAATGTATACTATTTTAACAATATATTCCTTTTCCTTCATCAGTGTGATTATATCATGTTGACTCCAAAACAGTCACCACATAATAAAAGCCAAGGTAAAAAAAGAAAAATCAATCTATACAAATGTCATCATTGTTTGCTAATATTACACTGGCAGAAATGCATTAACCATTTATATCAGTGGTAGCTCTGCAGGGTCTCAGGATCCTGTTCTGCTTCTGCCTAGCCCTATGCATTGGGATAGGGGCTGGGGGATCCTGTGCTTTCTCTATTGGGCTCTGTGCACTGGGGTTAGGACCCCAGGGACCCACACCACCCCCACTCAGTCCTGCATATGGAGATAGGGCTCTAGGGCCCTGTGCCATCTCTGCCCAGCCTCATGTGCTAGGATTGAAGTCCTAGGACCATGGGACCCCACACTGCCTCTGCCCAGTCCTGTGTGCCAGGATCAGGTCTTGTAGTAGTATGCAGAGCCATGGCTGGCGGGGCTCCCCATGGCCCTGTGGGGAGCCCTATGGGCTAGATGACAAGGCACCAGGGCACTAGAACTGGCCTGCAGGCTAGGAGTTGCACACTCCTTATTTAAGTGGTCAGGTTGGATTTCGTACAATTAAGGCTAACTTGAACCCCTTACTAGAGTACATCATTCACACTTGGCCATTTTGTACTGAGAAAGTAGGTCAAGTTAGGCTTAACTAGGCCATGTTTTCAACTGCTGCACTCCCCCAGTTGGAGACAATTTATTTAAGCTGGTTCAGATCCCATCTAAATAAGGCCATTTTCTCCTTACCCTTCACAAACTTCATCCAGCAAGTCCTTTTGTGGTGCCCCTGCCAGATTTTCCCAAATTTTTGAAAATCTGTCCCCTTTTGTTGTAACTTGACTGGGTAAATTGTTACCATTTTGTGTGGGTCTAAAAGGGAACTCCTTTACAGCTAAAATATTTTAGTGTTCAGCTTTGTACAGGTTCAAAGCTGAGGCTTCCACCAAAATAAACAGCATGAGTACACAGAAGAATCTAATTGTCCTAGTTTCTGTAGTTTCAGTCACAGTGACAATGAAGTATGAGCTGCATGTGTCAGGATTTTCTCAGGGGATCAGAATTTACTGTTCCCTTTCAGTAGCCAGCATTCATTTGTTTTTTTGTGGCTGTTGCTGGCTTTCAGAAGCCAGTACAATTCTCGCTCCAGGAAAGAACAAGGAACGTGGCTGTTGATAACTCAGGTTAATAACTATGTCCATCAATCCAGCAAGAAATAGCTGCTGGACAGTTTTCTCTGATTAAGACTTATTTTTCCTTGGAGCTGTGATGGTTGAGGAAGGAGCAAACAAGACAGCATGCTATATAGACTCTACAGTTTACACTAGCTCCCTTAACACTGTGTAATCCCATTCAAGATTTTGGTGATAGGTAGGAAAGCCCTCTCTAAAACGGATTTTCTCAGCCATGGTTGGACCTCTTGGACCTGAGGGAGCAGGAAGAACCAGAAGAGTCACAACTCCTGTAAGTATCAGCCAAAGGTTTTGTCCTTCCCAGCGTGACTGGCAGAGATACCTTTCCCCCACAGCATTCCCCACAGAATCTGAACGGGAGAATACTACACCACTCAAGAAAGTAACAGCTCAAGGTTATATCACAAATGGAATAGGGAACAAGAATAGCATGGTCATTGCATGGTCCCCAGTCACGTGTACAGAGAGAGAGTTAACTGCTTTGATGCATCTTACAGTTTTCAGTCTTTGTACTTTGTCTTTGTACTTTGCACTTCACTACTATGGTGATAAGCCATACATGAATACTAGTAAATAGGCAGGGACATAAATTAATGGATTTTTGGACTAGAAGACACTATTATGATGTCTATGTTGACCCTGTGCATAACATAAGCCATAGTATTTCACTCTGCGATTCTTTGCTTAAGCCCAAACTTCTGGTTGAACTAGGCAGTACTGTCTAGGAAGACCTCAAGTGAGGAGGCAATGCATCATATCCCTTAGTAAGTTGTCTGAATGGTTAATTACTCTGTTAAAAATCTGCACCTTGTTTCCTGCCTGAATGTCTACCTGGGTCCATTATGTCTTTTACTACTAGATTAAATGATCAGAGATTCCTTCCCTGCTGAGTATTTATAGACTGTGATCAAGTCACTCACTTCATAACTTCATTACTTACCAGAGTGCTGCCTCTTATTAGTAGGGGAAGTCTCTGGGCTACCTTAACAGGAACATATTTTTAGCTGCTTGCAGTTTTGCCCAATATATTTATCTGCGTTATGATATCTGAGCTATGATATTCTGTGCCAAAGGTCTACCTCAGGTCTTATCCTTCCCAGCTTGACTGGCAGAGATGACTAGCAGAGACACTTTTCCCCTACATGCATTTTTTTCTTTAGAAATTTTACCCATAATCTTTAAGCTGCTTCTGAGTACAAGGCTAGGAAAAATATCCTGTTAGATACTGGAATTATTTACTTTGAAAAGCTCAAGCACACCCAAATTTTGAAGCAACTACTTGAAATTTGGTAGAGGGTGGCTTCTCTTTTGGAAATGTGCTTTTTGCCACACTGAGAAAAAATAACTCCAAGTATAGACAAGTTATAAGTATTTGAAAAAAATGCAGTTTGCACATGGTCAGCTAAATTCAGATTATTTTCCTCGGGGCAGGGGGAGGAATAAATAATAGCATGGGATTGTGTAATTAAAAACTGTCATAATGCATCTGTACAAGGAGACCATTTTAAGGTAGCAACCTGAGGCTGGCATTCTCTATTTTTTAATGACTTTGCATCCTTTTTTAAAATTTAACATAATGGTTTGTGTATATAAAACCAAATACGGTATTTTAAGTCTCTTACTGCTAGGCAGGTGTTTTCAGACCTTTGATGATTCTTGTAGCTGTCTTCTCAACCTTTTTCAGTTTTTCAGCATCCTTCTTTCCTTTATCTGTGGCCAGCAACTACACAGAGCCTCTAACACCCAAAGCAGATGGACACGGACAATCACCTCTGTAACAGATTCACTTAGTTCAGAGGTTCCCTGACTTTTCCATACTGAGACATTATATTACAACAGAAATAAGTTGTGGTACTGCCTTCCAATCTAGCTAGAAAGGTAAAGAAAGCTATTTATGATCCTTGAAATGAGTTCTTGATTCCCAGGTTAAGAACCTTGTTGCATGTGATCACACGTGAATATACCCAGTTGTAACATCTGTGCATCTAGTATGGAAATTTGAAAGAGAGAAACAAATACTTTACAACAAGCTATCCACAAGCCTTACTAATACAGTAAGGTATTTTGTGAGTCAGTGGATTGGCAAAGTCTACTAATACAGAAAGTTTTCTTAATGTCTATGTTTGAAAGGTGCATTTAACATCCTAGATGGAGCCAGCTGGTCATCCTCGAACTCTTCATTTTAATGGTTCTTAGAACTCCTTTTCTGTGGGGAATGCTGCTAATACTGCTTCTGAGATCCATTATTCCACTATAAGTGGAAAGGGCTAAGTGGGCCTACTGCAGGTGGAGTACAGGCAGTTAGATACCTTTTACTTTCATAGAGATAGAGAGCCTTTTGTCTCTTTCTGAATCACTTTTAGAGTGAAATTTACAAACATGTAATCCAGTCAGCATAGAATCAGTGTTATAAAGGAGGAAAGAGTGACCAGAACAAATGAAGACATTTCATCAATGCTTACAGTAAACTTCAGAGGACAGCAAGTCATCCCAGTGCCATGGTGCTTATCGAGTAAGTGTATCCACAACTGAGAAAGGTCATTCATTCGTCAAAGAATCAAAAACAAGGACCATAAATTACCTCTTGCATTTTATCTGTTAAAGTGAAATGTAGTTACGACTAGACACAGAATTACATAACCATGAGATATGCAGGAGTGGCCTAAGGCCTTAGGTATATTATACACTTGCAGTTGCCATGGAAATAATTATTCTGATTTTAAAAGTGATAGCAGCAACCTGTCACTGTGTCATTCTTAAATGTCCCAGAGGAACTTAGCAATGAATGTTAGGCTGAAAGGCCCTCATTGTGATTCTTGTGAAATCTATATCTATTGAGAAGAGCTCACTGGCATTTTTCAGGTCCTTGTCACTGAATTTTGATGCAATCAACAATCTCCGCCAAACTTTTCTGGTACAGTTTGCATTACTGTTATGAACTAGTTTGCATTTGAAATACATTACCTGTGAAAACTGTTAAATGAAACTTGTATTGTATACAGGACAAGACACTGGCATAAATTCTACAGCAAGATTTGCATGCTTCTTTAAAACAGACAATGTTAGTACAAATGTTAGAAGATGCAGAAACAGAAAATGCACTCAAGGTTATCTTAATAGAAAAAGACAAGTTTGATCCCCATTCTACATCCAGAAAACAGTAATTGAATGATGACAGGTCCCTCCACACTTCAGCTCCATGTGAAACTGCAGCTATTATCGGTAGAATTTGTTAAGACTTGTGCATCCATTTCACATACAAACCCAATGTCTACATTCATACAAGCATCTGCATGTGTAACTGAGTATTTTTTCATGTTTTTATATCTCCTAGGCTGGGACAGTGTAAATGGATATGGCTCCATGGGATTTTGCCCAATTACAGCCTCATAGAATTTGATTCTTTTTGAATAAAATATAGGTTTCATGTAACTTATATTTCCAATCAAATGTCAGCAATACAACTATTCTTTGGGAATATTTTCTTTAATTCTCATTTTTACTCAACCAAATCCCTGTAAGAATCACCAGGATGCCCCCACATACTTCTAGAAAATATTCTTCCTTATTCAGATCCCTGTACTGAAACTGCCATCCATGCAGGTTAAGAACAATTTTAGGACCCTCTCCCCCTTCAGAATTTATCAGCACTGCTAATTGACTGGCTGGAAAATAAAACATCTTGATGGTTAAGCTTACCAGAGGTTGATCCCTTCAACTATTGCTGACTTCCTGAATTGAGCGTATTCAGCACTTCACAAGATTGGCTCCACATCTTGGTATTCTTAGACTCCCCTGGACCACTGGTGTGTTTGGCATGGATCCATGTCATTCTATTAATGATGCACCATCACAATCTGTCTGATGGGGAGCAATGTACTGCAGCAGCTTTCTGTCCTCAGACGAGTTTTTAGCTTGTCAATCCAGTGAAAACCCAGTTGACCATTGACGCTACCCCTTACTCTCCTGCAGCCTCTTCCCGGTGAGGAACATCTGTGGTGCAAAACAGAAAGCTTCACTGATGTCCAGTTGATAGCTCATTAAGAATCTGAGCCATCATTTTTACTCAGAAAAGACAAAACATTATATCAAGTTAAAGGACTAAGGGAATAAAAAATCTCATGAGAAGTGAACTCTATCAACTCTCTCCCCTTTGAAGGAAAAACACTTGAGTAAGAAATTACAGCATACTGTTAAACTCCCTATCTGACAATTCAACAGCCTGTAAATTTACCAGGGCTTGTTTAGAAAATAAACAAAAGAAAGCACTGAAAACACAATTCTGGCCTTGTTTTCCCTACTACACCAGTACTTTCTGATTAACATCCAATCTACTGTTTACATGCATGGAAGAGAGAAGTTCATTTCATGCACTTGACTCAAATAATAGCTTCAATGGCAGAGTTCAATGGTATTCGATTCTAGCACTTTCATCTTTTACTGGCTCACTGTCCCTTCTGCCAAGAAGACAATTTGGCTCAAGTCTATTACTTATCAAAGTGATGTAAAAATCTCTGCTGATGCATTCTGTAATGGCCCTTTTTCTGTTGGCATCAAGGATGACTCAAGTTATGCTTATCTTTCTTTTCATTCAACAAAATTGTCTTCATGTTCCATTAAACTTTTGTTCAGTGTCTGCATGACATTTTGATATGCCTTTGTTTGACTCTCTCGGGCACTTTCAAACTGCATACTGTTTAACTAGCTTATGGTTAGCTGTTTTCTCGGACTAGATTGTAGGTTGGCCACAACATCCTGAGGAAGGGAGAGGGTGTTGGAATCCTTAACTCAAAGCAAGACAGGAACCAGATTGTAAGCAGTTAGCCTTCTGGTCCCTCCCCAGATCCCCTGGGTTGGGAATGTTGTCTGCACCAGTCCAGACTGATGATAGTGTGTGGATTTTAGCCAAGTAGATTCAGGGGGTTTGCTCCCTTTCCATAACAAGGAAAAATAGGTCCAACAGTTGGCTTGCACTAGCTCTACACATTTTGAATTGTGCTATGCAATGGTAATGAATCATAGCATGTTAATTGCATTTATAAGCCTCACATTTCAAAGACCAGAGGGAAAAAAAAAAGACATTCAGATATTATATACATATAAGGTGTGGGTGTATCTAAACTTTCATAGAAAGCAAGAGAATTTGCCTTACAAGAGCAGCTCTTTAAGAAATAAAACTCCCTGTAAAAGTCCTGCCATGGTGGATGAGATTTTTTAAGCCCTTAACGATCAGGTTTTAGGAGCAGAGTGGGTTCATCAAGCTAAAGCAGTCTGAATTCAAGTCCCAGGCTGGAGTGAGCTTGCAAACTATGGTACTTTCCCAGGCTAAGTTAAGTTTCTGGGCCACAACTAAAGTCTTAAATTTGAACAAATTTCTTCCCAGGTGGGCTTGCAGGACCTGTACCCCTCAGGGCTGCACCAGCCAATATCGTACCTGAACTCCTTCCCTACTATGTTCTAAGCTAGGGCTCCTACCCAGACAATGGTGTCACAGAGTGGCCATCTGGCTATTGCTGCCTCTATTGCTCCAGCTACAGCAGCCGGGGATTGTGGTTTTCACTCCTTCCTGCAGCTTCTGCTGCCTGACCCAGGCATAGGGGCAGCATGGCGCAGCTCACAGTGCTGAGGGACCTGGTAGCCTGGAGTGGCTGTGTGGTGCAGAGCCAGGGGAGAGCCCATTGGGAGCTGCGGATGAGGTAAGGTGCTGCACCATATGGTAATGGGAGTGCCACTTTCCCCTCCCCACTGTGTGCAGTGTAATGGTGGGGAGAGTGCCCACTGGCCCAGTATACAACCTTGAGGGCCCATTGTCCCTGGTCCCCAGCTGCTTAGAAGTTGGTCAGCCTTGTAGGCTAGGGACAGACATTCAAAAATATTAGGCGTAAATTGATTCAATCATTGCAGGTTACTCTAGCCTGGTTAGGCTAAATCAGTTTTGTAACTGGACAGACATCCCAGAAATGCAGGCACATGCAGTGGCTCAGGCTAGAAGCCAGGGAGCGGGGAGAAAAGGGGGGTGTTCTAGACCAGCCCTCCCTTCCCTTGCACAGAGTTGAGCTGAGGGGGGAATGGCCCCAGCAGAACACACTGATTACTCCCCCTCCTCTTAAGTAGCCTAGCAGGGAATGTTTAGCACCCCTAACTCAATGTTTATCAACCCATTTAGAAAACAAAGCCTCTGTCCATTAACTAATGGAGCTCTTCTTAAATAGCTCTTCCAACAAAGGACATTAAGTTGCCTGTTGATTAGCTCCAAAAAGCCTGTCTGCCTGTCATCTCCCACAGCAGACTGTAGTCAGCATCTGGTATGCTACTACATTCAACTAGGTTCATCTCAAACTGGTTTCAGCCATTTTCAAACTGGTTTATGTGCACTGAACATCTGTTCTGTTACAGGTTTAAACCAGTTTCTGATTACTTAAACTGGTTTATGTGTAATTTCTGTCCCTATCTGTAATCAATCAGCTGCTTCCACTTGGCACAAAATGGAGACACCAATCCTGCAACACATGCTTGGCAGATGGGCCCTACTCTCTTAATGTTTCCTACTGAATTGTAAGAAAATAATTCAGACAATACATTCACATTTATCTCCATGGTCCCTGACACAGCACATTACTAAAGAATCTGAGGCCTTCACATATTCAGTACTGAGAAGTGTGCTTACTACAATGAATAATCCCATGTAGTGGGTCTCCTGATGACAGCAAATGTGTAGGTCAGACTGAGGAACCCAGACTTCCAGCACATCAACCCATGCTATGATGGGTTTTCTGTCAAGGTCTGCTAAACCAGTACTGCATAGTAATAAATTTGTCTTCTGCTGACTGCATCACCTTAAGCAACTACACTTACTTATCTCTTAATAGCATGATAGCTTAATATGATATTTTAAGCTGGTGGTTTGAAGAGACTAAAGTATTTTAGCTGAAGATGCCATAGAAAGTACTGCATCTTGTTTTAGTCTGGATAACACAGTAATAAATAAGACCTTTCTTGCTACTAACCCTTTAGACTAGGGACAGGCATTCAAAAATCCTGAGCCTGAATTGCCAGGCTCCAGCCCCAGGGTAGCATTCTGAGGCAAGGGAGGGGAGGGGTGTGCACTGCATGCATCTGTTGATGATACAGAGTTTTTCAATTTCCCTCCCTGTTTCCTCATACTATCTTTAGCAAACTGACAGGCGAGCAAGCCAGCTGGAGGGCTGATAACAGTCCTTATCATCCAATTAGCAAAACAATGGCTTCTCTCCATGTTACTTCAAACTTCTTAAACAGCTTACTGGCTGACCTGTTGATTAGCTCCAAAAGTCCTAAGCAGTCACTGTTCTGCCTGCCTATCCAGTGAAACTGGAGAAAGAGACACACACAGACACCTCTTCACATTAGTTAGCATACCACATGCTGGCTACGGTCCTTGCTGTAGCAGAGAGGAAAAAGGGATCTCTGCTTAAGCAGTGAGTGGTGGGGAGGGGCTGGGAGATGGGGGTACGGGGAAGCCAGCAGACCCTGCTCTGCCTACAAGTCTATGCCAAGCTCCATCCAGGGAGCAGAGGGGAGGGGCCAGCTCTACTGTGGAGCAGAGAGCCCCACATGGCTAAGAGAGCATGCTGGGATGCTGGGGGACTCTAATTTAACTTAAACCAGGAAGGGGTCTGGGACAGACATTGCATAAACCAGTTTGACCCAAATCAGTTAAGTCTGATACTACATTCAACCAGGTTTATCTCAAACCAGTTTCAGCCATTTTCAAACTGGTTTATGTGCACTGAACATCTGTTCTGTTACAGGTTTAAACCAGTTTCTGAGTGATCACTTAAACTGGCTTATGTGTAATGGCTGTCCCTAGCCTAAGTGAGCAACACTGTATAGCTGGGAATACTTTGGAAAGGAAAAATGCTTTCAATATAATTATGAAATGCCATTTCCCCCACAAATTCATAAATAAATGTGAGGCAAGCATCTAATTTTATCTCTGTTAATTTAAGAATAGTAAAACATGGTGCAAATGTTTGTACTTCTATGAATGACCCAGACAACCCACCTGTAAGAGGAAAGGATAAAGAGAAAAATTCAGCTCTTGCAAAACATGTACAATAGATTCTTTTTCAGCAAAATATTTTTGCACAGTACCTTTTCCCCCCAAGTGAGTGCAATTTGTCTTGTGATTTCAAGGATTGTTTTATTTTATACAGCCCATAGAGCAGCCTCTGGTTTGCATACTAAAGTAGTACTTTAAGACTTTGCATGAAATGTCTTTTAACTTGATAGAATCCATAGATCTACTGAATTATTCACACAACAGTAATGTATTTATTAATTTTTGGTCTGACAACTTGGTATTTAATAGTTCAAATAAACTTTCAATTTATATTCAATACAGCCATTCTTGATTTCATCCCAACTTCTGAGTGACTGGGAGGGAATGAGATGGTTTGAACATTGGTTAGGAAGCAGAATAGTTGACACCGACATGGGATGTTATGTTTCTAGTTAATTTATTGACAAGAGCATACTCATTTGAAAAGAGATCATGGATGGGAAAAGCTTAGTAAAGGTTATAATTTGCAAACATTGCATCACTTCCCAATTCTAGCTAGACAGCTTTGTTCAGATTTTCCACTTGGATGGTATGTTTGTGATGGCTATCTGTGCATTGCTCTAGCTCTGCATGTTTTCACGACTCCCCCCACACAAAGTAATTTCTGTTAAAGCTGTCATAGAGTCACAGCCTCCAGGTGAGTAGTAGGTGTCACTCATAGTCAGCCTGGACTTGGAGGCAGTGTGTCTAGCATACTTGGATCGGAGAGAAGGATAGTAATCTCTGAGTTATCTTACTTGCTTAGCAGTAACATCTACCTTACAGACAGACAATAGGTGACACAGTGGCTAGGGGCAGACATTAAAAAAGCCTGAATCTGAATTGATTCAAACTTTGCAGGTTAGTCTAGCATGAAAAACATGAACTGATTTGGAGGTGGATAGACATTCTCTTTTCTTTCCAGAAATGCAGGCACATGCAATGGCTCAGGCTAGAAGATGGGGGGCACTAGAGCAGCCCTCCCTTTGCAACATAGTGTTGAGCTGATGGGGGCATGGCCAGGCCCCCAACAGAATGCTCTGATTAGCTCAGAAGGGAATTGATAACAGTGTTTAGCACTCCTAACTCAGTGTTTCTCACCCCATTAAGAAAACAACACTGGGACATTACCAGCTACTTATTGATTCTGCCTTTGTCACATCAGACTTTAGCCAGCATGTGGTCTGTGACCTAATACACAGATACTGCTCCATAAGGCAGAGGTGAGGGGGGAATTCCTGCTTAGCAGGGAATGGTGGTGGTGGTGGTGGGGAGGAAGCAGCTTGCAAGTCTTTGCTGGAGCTGCAGATAGAGAGCAGCAGGGCAGGGTCAGCTCTGCTGTGGAGCAGAGAGCCCCGCCCAGCCCAAAGAGCATGCTGAGATGCTAGGGGTGTCTCCTTTAACTTAAACCAGGAAGGGGTCTGGGACAGACATTGCATAAACTGGTTTGACCCAAATCAGTTAAGTCTGATACTACATTCAACCAGGTTTATCTCAAACCGGTTTTAGCCATTTTCAAACTGGTTTATGTGTACTGAGCATCTGTTCTGTTGCTGGTTTAGACCAATTTCTGATCACTTAAACTGGTTTATGTGTAATGTCTGTTTCTAGCCAATGTGGACAACTTGAGTTCTGCTCCCACATGACTTCATACTTAAAGCATAGCTATAAACTGTTTTATCTTTTGCTCTTCCCAAACATAATAGGAAGGAACCACATTGACAGAATGGCACATTAGTAACTATGCTTATTCATTACATATAGCATGTAAGGACTAGCAACATATATACAATTGTGCTCTAGTGGCAGTCTGGCAGGTTCTGAAAGACTGAAGACATTAGGGGCCAGTAAAGGGCTTTTGCTGCCTTCCTTTTACGTTCCTCTGCAAGCAGTATGTGCACTTAAGCAGATGACAACTGGGCAACACAAATTTCCCCTCTGATTTCAGTGCCTTATGATATACATATACATCAAACCAAACCCATGTCATTGTCAGGTGGGTGAAATCCTGAAGTGTCTGTTTAAGAGGTGCCCATCATTTCCACATGGTAACTAGGTGACTAAAGAGGTTTTTCAACCCTTGTCCAAATGGTTAAAAAAAGGCAGCTCTTACTGAAATCCTTAGCTGGTGAATTCTGTACAAACCCTTCAGTAAAATGTCATAGATTTAGCATAGCCAAGGATGGGCCCACTCCTAATTTCAAACTCTAATTGTCCCAACACAGGACACGTCTGGCCAAGAGAACACTTCCCTAACCAAAGAGTTCTTTCATTGCTGCCAAGCTAGAGTTCAAAATACTGCTTCCACACCAAAACCATAGTCCTTAGACCTTCCTTTTCACTATTTGTCATTCTAGTTACTTTCAGTCTGCTGCCTTTGAAAAGTAATCATATTTTGCTATTATATGGAAAACAACTTCCTCTCTCCTGTGAAGGAAACTGTGCAATGTTCTTCTTGCACTGTCACAGTGCAAAAGACTTAAGGCTAAAACTCCCTTTAAAAGTCCTGACCTCACAGATGGGATTTTTTTAAACCCTTAACTATCAAGTCTTGGGAGCACAGTAGGTTCATCAAGCTAAAGCAGCCTGAATTTAACTCCTAGGCTACAGTGAATTTGCAAAATATGGTACTTTCCCATGCTAAAATGTGTAGCTTAATTTGTGCCAGCAAATAGATGGGCTGTTTCCACATTAGGACCCAGGTTCAGGAAAACATTTATAGACCTGCTTACATTAAGCATGTGCTCAAATGATTTTCTGATGATAGAAGATTGTCTGAAAGCAAACACATAACACTTGAGCATGAGGAAACCACAAAGGTATCTATGGGTTGTAAATAAATGTCTACTAAGTATAGAAACCCCTCATAGCTGCAAGACCTGGTTGGAGTGGGGCAAGAGTGAATCTGGGGCTCCGCATGTGAGCTTAATTTGTCTCAATAGTATTCCTTTTAGTAAAATTTATTCATTCTTCATCATTGTTTAACTGTCCACTGTGCTGGGGAACTACAGCCAGCTCAACTTTGGTTGTGTGACCTTTTACACATTCTTTGGACTTGTTCCCATTCATGTCCACCAAAACACCTTGGCACTGACATTATCAGTGCTGCTCTCAATAAAGCCAAGAGTTCAATGTAATGGAGGGGAAGGTGCTACTTGACTCTCAGCCAGGACTATCACCTCACAGACCCACAGACTTAAACAATGTAAAGCAAGTGCTTACCATATTTACTCACATAATAGCTATATTTTTCCCCAAAGTTTTGCTACCAAAGACTACAGTGCAGCCATTCCATGCACCCTAGGGCAAGCCAGAAGAAATATCAGGGCTAAATGAGAGATGTAATTCTATGTTCAAACATCCATCTGTATGTTCCCATCTTGCATGCTCTTATAGACAAGAAAGAATGAAGAGCAGACTGAATGTACCACATGGCACGTTTTTCTTGCCTGGGTGCCTTCCATTCTTCAATAGACTTTTAAAAGAAATAACTTTTGAATCCATTCCTGTAGGAATCTGAGTGAGGTCATTATATGGCTAATTTAGTTTTTAAGATTTTGAGGCAGCATTTAGTGGTGTGGCTATTCACAAGCACAGGTATTATGCAAGTAAATATGGCATGTCCCAAATGTGGTCCCTGGCTTGCAGTCTGGATTTCTTGATCTTTTACTTCCCTCTCATCTCCTGAAATCATTTGCTAGATCTTCTCTAATGTTCATCTTTTACTGAAAAGAAAAAAAATCAGATTACAGTTTATAGACTATATAGCCTTCTCAACTAAATGCAGGCATTTGGGGAGCTTAAATTGAGTTCAAAATGGGTGCCTGATTTAAACTTAGCTCATCCTAGTGCTGACTTTACATTTATAGACCCGGTCTCAGTCTAAACCTGTAACTGTACACAAACCAGTCTAAAAATTGCAGAACCAAGTTTCAGATAAACCTGGATCTATGTAGTGTCAAATTTATTTGGTTTAGGTCAAATTGGTGCATGAAACTTGTGTATGCTTTCCCTGCACAGCCCTGGGGCTGGGAAAACCCAGCTACAGCCCCAGCCCTGGGGCTGCTCTTTTCACTCCCTACCTCTGCCCCTGCACTGGTCTATTTTTTGCCCTTCCAGCCCCTTGCTCCCCACCACCCTGGCCAGCCAGCCTTCTCAATCCACTCTGGATGCAGTTGCTTTTATCAGCCTTTGCTGCTGCAGCTGAGCAAGTAAGTCCCAGTGGCAGGACGGGCAGGAGGGATGGAAGTGTAAGTTCACGGTGGAGGGGGGGCACCCCACACATGGTTTGCACCAGCCCTGG
>NW_017728995.1:62725457-62726755 GCF_001723915.1 Gavialis gangeticus
AAAAAAACCCAACTGTTTCTAGAAAAAGTAACCCCTCCCCCCCATCCTCCAGCAGATCCCCAATCCACTCCAGACTGCTGGACCCTCAACCACCCTGCTAGTCCCTCCAACCTGACTTATCTGATATTGGCAGCCATTCTGATCCAATTTAACCTCCCTCTAATGTCCCCAAATCTGTGTACTTGTTGGTACAAACTCAGAACAACTAGCTAGATGACTTTATTGGATTTAAAAACAAAAACACTTGCTAAACCTATATAGATGACACTCCCAAAAGTTTATGAATTCAGACACGTTGAAATAGTGAGGAAGATGCTGCTTCAAAGTTCCTTGATTCAATAGAAATATTACAACTGCAAAGGTGATTGAGATTTGTGTGATAAAAGAACAGGAGGACCTGAAGAGCACAGTGGATTCAATAATCTAAACTTGTAACTGTACTTACAGAACCAGCAATCAGTCTAAACCTGTAACTGTACACAAACCAGTCTAAAAATTGGAGAACCAAGTTTCAGATAAATCTGGACCTATGTAGTGTCAAATTTATTTGGTTTAGGTCAAATTGGTGCATGAAACTTATGCATGAAACCAATAATCTGCTCAGTATAACTGGAAATGGGAAGCGGGAGAAAAGGGGAATGAATGAAGAAAGCACTTATCAACTAGAGCAGAACTCCCCCAGTTTTGCTTTCTATCTCATCTTTAGGCTGCGCATGGACATTCAGGAAGGTTAGGGGGAGGTTAGATCGAATTAAAAATGGCCACCCAATCCAAGGTAAATTGGGATGGGAGGTGCTAGTGGCGGAGGGGCTAAGGGGACCAGGAGAGGCAAGCAGGCTCTGGGGGGCATAGCAGGGTCTAAAGGGAGATTGGGGGGGGGCAGATGGGGTCTGTGGGAGACACTGGGAGTATCAGGGTGGTAGGCAGCATTCATTGGGTGGATCAGAGGATTGGTGGGGAGCTAGCGGGATCCATGGGAGGGTTTGGCAGGATTGAAAGGCTCACAAAGTTCAGGGGCCAGGCAATTGGAAGCTCTCTGTTCCACGCTCCCCATCTGGGACTAGGGATTATTTTCAGTCGCCTTACCCCCAGATAAACTCCCCTGTTGAACCAACCCGCCAACCCTCCCACTCCTCTCCCTCACTCTGAATTACTTGCTCAGCTGCAGACACTGGTGAACATTGGTAAAAGCAGCTCCAGGAGTGGCTTCCAGGATGGAGGGGTTTGGTGAGCTGGGGAGGAAGGGCAGGAAAAGTAGCCCAGTGCTGAGGTGCAGGTACAAAAAGTACAGCCCTGAG
>NW_017728995.1:62731755-62745234 GCF_001723915.1 Gavialis gangeticus
ACCCTCCCACTCCTCTCCCTCACTCTGAATTACTTGCTCAGCTGCAGACACTGGTGAACATTGGTAAAAGCAGCTCCAGGAGTGGCTTCCAGGATGGAGGGGTTTGGTGAGCTGGGGAGGTAGGGCAGGAAAAGTAGCCCAGTGCTGAGGTGCAGGTACAAAAAGTACAGCCCTGAGGCTGGGGCCAGCAGCTGGGCTTTCCCAGCCCTGGGGCTGCACTGGGAACTGTACAAAAGTTCGGGACAGTTAGATGGGTCTAAAAATGGCCAACCCAATCTAAAGTGAGTGTACCTTGGTGTCAGAGCTAACTTAGTTTGGGTTAACCATTTTTAGACTGATCTAACTGTCCTGACCTTCTATACAGTTTGCACTTGGATCCACCTAACTAGTGCAAGGTCCACACCTGGGCAAGCTAAGTTAGATTGGGTGGGCATTTTTAACCCAATCTAACTTCCCTGAATGTCTGCATGCAATTTGGTTTCCACAAGCTCTGACTAAGAGACAGTATATAGCTACATATTCCTTGGAACAGCCCAGGAATTAACTTGAAGTCAAGAGTTGTGGCTGATTGTCTGAGGTGCAGAAGATGTACCAGATATAAACTTGGTGCATATACATTTTTCTATCTACACTGACTCACTTGTGCTGTTTGGTTCAACGGGAAGTGGAGGGCAGGCTCCATTCATTCCACATGAGTTGAAATGACAGTCTCTTCCCCCATGTTACCACCCATAGCACAGTCCAAAAAAACAAGTGGGTGCCTCAATAATTCTACTGTGCAGGTAGGTTTAATGCACAGCACGTGGCTTGAAGGACTGCACTGTTAACAGTTCATGCCTAACGTTCACAATCCTAAAGAAAATTCCTAAGGTTACATAGATGCCTCTGCACCATCTAAATCAGCAGTTCTCAACCTCATTAGACTCAAGGCACCCCTCAGAAAATGCCAACTCTTATAATTTTCACTTGTTTTTTTTACTACAGGAAAATGAGAGAGCAGTTCTTCTGTTGTAAGGAACTCAGCAAGACCACACCAGGTCAGAATGGTTTGGCCAGTATGGATTCCTGTTCAATCCCTGAGCTTACATTGTGAATCATGTTCACACACTTAACAGTGCTAACTTTGCATGGCACCCAACAGCACCCTTGGAAGGATCTCAGGGTGCCACAGCACCTTGGCTGAGAATCACTGATCTAAATTCACTGCCTTATTAAAGTCACCATAAGGCTCAACAAAAAAAAATATGTTCTTAAGTTTCACTTCTTCCCATGATGAATAAATCCTTTGATGGTCATCAATTTTTAATCTGTGACTGAGTGATTACACAGTAAACACATAGAAAGGAAATGAAAAGTACCAGACAAAAGGAAATATTATAAACCAAGAACAAATAGGAATGAGCCTTAAGGGGTCAAAGATCTTTACACTGTTGTTTACAGATGGAAAGGAATGACTGAACTGAAGAGAAATTGTTATTAATTAAAGAGGGTTCTGGCTTCCAGTGTGTAAGCACCTAGATACTTCAGGAGCAATATCTCTTTGCATACACATACACTTGAAGGCTTAAAGTGTTCAGAAATAAATAGACAAGTAGGTGATAATACCTCAACAGCTACATTTTTTGCATTTCATAATTAAAGCAGAGCTCTGGTTTTAATAAAAAAGCAAAATATATGTCTTCTGGACACACGTTTCATGCCAAGTCTTTTCAGGACACTCTATAAATCCTTGAAGGCAGAGATCTGGAATGGAAATGTGTTCACACGTTTCACTATAGCACTGCCACTGGGGCAGCTTGGCAGAAGAAATTCTATCTACTTTATATCCCTCTTGGAATGAAATAAACAGAGAACCTCAGTGTGGCAAGGGCTGTAAAAATAAATTCTGTGAAAAGATTCCACAGGGAAGGTGAAGACTTAAAGAAGAAATGGAGGGATTTCAACTGGGAAACCTAGCATTCTCATCACTGCCATAAATGTATCACGTCATGAGACTTACTGCCAGTTGTTTTATAGGATGGCTCATCTATGTTTCTTGCTCTGAGACATATGACAATGAAGCTAAGGCAAGTGGTTTTATTCTGGATCATCTGTGACTATGACACTATCACAAACTTACACGGAACTCTATAGATTTCAAGGCAATATAAAAGTTATATGAAGCAATGACATAAGAAACAGCTAAGAAGGTGTTGAGAACTGGGGTTTGGTGACATTCCCTGCCTCTCTTCCTGAGCCACTACTAGTTTCTAGAAATGGGGCACTGCCAGGAAAACTATTATACCAAACTCCAGTTCTTATGAAGAGTACAATACGTAGCCTACTACCTGCCTTCGCGATCCCCATATAGCACCAGGTGATGGTAGATTCCACTCCTGTTGTAGTAACCAATAAGTCTGACTAAGCTTTAGGACCTAGCTCATATGGGTCAGCTGGGATCAAGTGGGGAAGCTGAGGAAACTAGGGTCTGCCAGTTAAACAGCAAGAAAGTATGACTAGCCAGTAGTTAGTTGGCTGAGCTTATCAAGGAGGTATAGGGGAATCTTGGGTTTGGGAGGAGCTCTGCATCAGTCAGGAAGGGTTTAGGATCAGGCGCAGCAAAGATAAGAAGCCAGCCAGGAACCTCAGGGTGGTCAGCAAAGGCAGTGCCTAGGTAAATGGGATTCTGGGAATCTACACCTTTTTGCTCCTTCAGCAGCTGAGCAAGTGGACAAGACAAGTGTATGTGTGGGGAGAGAATGTGGGGAGTATTGAGGACTTTATATAAGCACAGAGATGAAAGCCTTAAGTCTCAGCTGGAAGACAAGAACCAATCCCAGACAGACTCTGGTTACTTTTAAGGGACTCTTTCACTGCTTGCCTTTGAAAGTTGAAATCAGACTCATTTTCAGTTGTAGACTGGAAAACTTCACAACCTTGTTGAAAATTACATGTAGGTTTAAAGATTACATTTTATAGCTCCCACATTAGGTTTGCAGTCCTTTTTACAGGCTGTGCATGACATGACATGTTTCTTTAATAAAAAGGAACTTAAAGGAATGTTGGGAAATATAAGCAAGGCAGATGAAGCTCCCAGATCAGCTTGTCACTAATACAAGCGGGGGGGGGCGGGGGGGGGGGAATGAGCATTTTTCCTAGAAACAGATTGTTCACCTTCATAACTAGCTTCTGCAGCGTAGTGTTCAGGTAGCTTAAAAAGCCAATTAGAAGAAAGCATCTTAATATCAAACTGTACTCCATAAAACCATTCATCCATAAAATTTACATCATTAATAAGCAGTCTTATGTCCAAAAGATCATCTGTCACAAATTAGATAGCTAGCTAATAGATTGCCAGGTAGGACTGTCTCTGCCCAGAGGCCTATGAAACTAGTGCTTGACTGCACAGGCTGGGAGCAAGGAAGAGATTGTACCTCTGGGGGGCATAGTCTCCTGATTGCCTTTTTGCTGTTCTCAGGAAAGTCAGGATGGTGCCCGCTGACTCCATACATGGTAGCCAGAGACCTCTGATGTGGGAAATCTTTCTTCGCCTGTGTGGGTTCACAGTTCAAGGGTCACTCACATTGATATTTAAGGTTATCCCACTTTGGTTGCATCTCTGGGCTGCCTGCTGAAGGATACCTACTCCTCTGAGAGTGCACACAGCAGCAGGTACCTCCTGCAGGGTGACTGCTGATTTCTACTTCTCATTTTCAACCACCCAGTTTTGCCAAATATCCCACCTGACAGCCCACAGAATCCAGGACTCTTCTAGGGTGTGCAGGGACCACAGACAAAGACAGACAATCCTCCACACTTGCATTTTTAGTCTGGCAAAGAATTTGGTAATAATTCAGATTGGCAGATAACACCAAAATCAGAGGGATAGGAAATGCTGTAGCATAATACAACCTGGGTGGCTTTTTAGAGGAATTTTAGGGAGTCTAGCTCACCATAGAACTTGAATAACATTTGGTCCCCTAACTACCCTATCAAATCCTCCAACTTGGACTGCACTTGAGCACATGTTTAAGTGCTAGCCCTCAATCAGAGGGAGAGGAAACTTATTCCAAATTTATGTATAAACTTCAGCATCCAGGGAGAACAAATAAATAGCACAGATACACAGTAGGGAAAAGATATAATCAAACAGTCATCGTCATCCCACTTCACTTGCCACAGGGAGGGTGAAGGATCAGCACTCAAGGGGATCCTCGTCTTATGAAGAGGCCTCCAACAGGAATAAATTTGAGCTATGAAGATCCATAGGGAAACTGACTTATTAGTAACAAGTTAGAACAGATTCTATAAATAAAAAATGGGCTCAAAGTTACACTCCCATTCATTTAATTGGTTTTTTAAAGATAAAATTGATGGATTGTCTTGCTCTCTGAGATAAATTGTTTGGGATATGAATTTCATTAATTAAGTTAATTAAAAGTTCATATAATCTGGAAAAGGTAATTTTGACTGTACTTGCACTTTATAAATAGTTGATAATTTGTTAAATGATGAAATTTATTTCAGATGCTTTTTTACACATTGCTACATTTTTTTCCTGAAAAACTAGTTACATAATGAAATTGTGGACAGGAAATTACATTTTGATGTGAAATGCTTTTCCCAAGCAGTTTATAAAGTTGGAATTAATTCACTTACTCACATAGGACCTGATCCCACAAACATTGACGTGTGAGTAGTTTCCCTGAAGGCAATAAGCCTAACTTCTAAGAAAGCACATGGACAAGTATTTGCAGGGACAGGGCTGGAGAGTTTAACAAGTTTTTCACTAGGAAAAAAACAGGGACTAGTATTAATAAGATTCATCAGCAATCTCAAGGTGGGCAATGGGACAGCTCTGCAGTCACTACTCTGAATCTTAGATTGAAATAGGGCCCTCACCCCTTGCACAGTTATGTGTCTGTGGCTGTTGTGTCCTTCCTTTTCCCACCCTGCCTGCAGAATAACAAAATACAGCACTCATGTAGCCCAGCTTCTGAGTTAGTAACAGCTTCCTTAGCACAGCGTCTACACAAAGCCATGGGAAGGAACTGTCCTCAAAGATTGTCTATACTTCCATTATTGCATGGAGTACAGCCTTGGAAATTTTCCTATATTAGAGGCATCTGCATCCTAGCTATACTACTGCCTTTATCCTGTTATGAATACTTTATCATAACGTTTAATGGCAGCAGGATCACATTTCTAATGGGTGACTTTTACTCACTATTAAGCTTGTATAACTAATGGCTGAAGAGGAAGTGGGTTTTTCCATGGAAAATTTCAAACAAAATGAACATGTTTTCATTAAAGCATTTCTTACATGTATATATCTTAAAGCCTAAAATCTTTGTTTTTCTTAGAGTTTTTCATAGAAGCTTTGGTATTTTGTTAAATACAACCTTTTGGTTGGATAGGGCCAACTTGGATGAGGACATATTTAGTAGACTATGCAGAAAACAATAACAGACAAGCTACACCCCACCCCCGGCTTTATGTACATGAGGCAGAACTGTACAGTTATAAGAAAAATAAGAAATTATGTTCTTTCTGAGCACTTTCACTGTCTACAGGTGACTAGCATCCTGCCTGACATGAGTTACTGTACTTGCAGATGGGAACTGGATCTGTGCTAGAAGGAGCACTCAGTCTCCCTAAGGCTTTCTGAATGTAGCTTGGATAACTGTACATACTTAAGCTGGTATGAATTTTGTAGCTTCCTGCTATTAAATTTCCTTCTTTCTCCCATGGTTAGTACACTGATGCAGGAACAATAACTGAAAGCCATATCTGTGCAGGAAACTTCGGAGAAAAAGGAAGAATTGTGAGCTTTTACATTTAAGCATATGAATGTTTATAAACAACAGCAGGTCATCCACAGTCATTTCAGTGGAGAATATTGCAATAATTACAGACAGTCATAATGCTGGACCTTTGAAATGACTGATGCTTAATCACAGTCCACACAGCTTCCAGCTAAACTAAAATGTCCAACATTTTCAGTGTTTTATTAAAACACTGTCTGCAGCTGGCTGGGTGCAGTGTGCTTCAGTGCAGGGGCTTCACAGCACACGGAGATGGGGGAGCAGGCAGCCCCTCCATCTCCATATTTGTCCCAGTGCACGCTATTTTGGCATGCTTTGTGCCACTTTTTCTTCCTGGGGTTGTTTTGTTCCCTGTGCTGCAAATTAGCAGTAATACATGCAGCTTGTGGCACCACAAAGAGGTTTGTTGCACCACAAACTACATGTGCCTGCATGTGTGGATATCACCAAAGACTTCAAACAGGAAGACTTAGTGTTAAAAATATTCTGACTTGTGGTGGTCTTTCTGAGGTCTTTGCAACACAAGAATTGCTTTAATATATTTCTAGAGTGAAAAAAAAAGTGAAAACTAAGAGTTGGCATTTTCTAAGGGATGCCTTGAGTCTAGCCAGGGGTTTTTTGAGTCAAGCCAAGGGTACCTTGAGTCTCAAAAGGTTGAGAATCATTAGTCTATTCCTTTTCTGCTTTTTTTCAATTCATTGCTCATTGGATAAATAATATCAAGATTTTTTGTCTTAAAATACCAATTCAGCAAAGTTTTTGTACTATTTCGGTTTTGTACTATTAACTGTTTCTGTTCATCGGTAAAGCTTATGATTCCAGGGGCTTGCTTTTATGCCCCACCTGCGGCTGCTACAGAAACATGGGCGCTGCCCTCTCACCCCCAGGCAGCACAAACTGAATGCCAGAAATTAGGTAATGGCCCTGAAAAAACAGCCCCAACTGCTTCTTGACATATGCTTAGGGCCACTTCGCAGTGATCACACTGCCTACTTTCCAGGTTTTAACTGACACTCAGTGGAAGGGAAAAAGAAGGCTCACACTTCTCTGACGCAGTCAAGGGAAAGCACAGAGGTGAGAAACATCCTGTTGGGTTCAAGATCATTTTTTCCAACTATTTAAATACAGAATGTACCAACTGTAGTTTCAATATTTTTTTTCACATGTTTTTTTTCTTCCCTGTTCACTAGTCAGAAAAGGAAACCATTTACAATCAGGGTACATCAGTAGGAGGCTCAGCTCATCATAGGCTAAGACAAGTAGAAGATAGCTCCCAATCTTTGATTAAATGAAACCAAAGAACCACCTTTTGAAAAGCACATAGCAGTTTCACACAGCCAGCTCCAGGACTTGCACTGATTTTAAGAAACTGGCTGTTAGGTTACATGGTAACACACGCCATCCCACTGAACCCAATTCTTCATAGATACCATCAGAAAATGTGGTTGGAGTGGGGGCTCAATATTCTTGTCTAGAGCTCTGCGAGAAAAAAAATGGCTTCTTCCTCTGTGGCTCCAGCATTTAGCAATTTTGCGTCCGATTTATGGTAAATTAAATGCCAACTGGGCACTCAAGATCACCAATTTATTTTCCTAACGCACTAAGTCCTAACCTGAAATGACTGTTACTTCTGCATGCCAAGAAAAGAGCATCAGTGGGAAAGCTGCTCAATCCACTGTCAAACTAAATTTGTAAGCAGCCTGCCAAGCCAACTCCTGTTCAGTTTATAGAAGAATAAGACTATTGAATATTATTGTCTCTGTAACAGCTGGCTTTCAATGACTCTTGCTATTGCTGCTGCTTGTGCTTAAAACCACATAAAAATATCTCTCAGGACATTTGGAACAAAACATTTCTCTTGGCTAAGTACAGATGCCCTTCAAATGAAAATCTGAACAAATGGGGAGACTTGATAAGAATACAATTCAAGTGCATCTCAGCTCTAATTCTTGGAGGTGCTGAGTACAGCTAGAATCAGTAAGAACTACAGGGACATGGTAAACTCCAAAAGTTAAGAGATTACATTGCAAAACTGATTAGTTGGAGTAATGGAAAATGAAGGTCAAAGGTACAATTTCCTTTAATAAATCTAAACATTTATTAAAACAATGCAGCTCTTGAAGAACTGTCAGAAAATTTTTCTCCAATCAGAACAAAAGTCTACCAAAAACTCTAAAATCTGCCAGACCTATCTACCAATGTTCTCTTTGAAGTCTTCTGTTTATACCAAGGAATCGTCTGGGGTAATGTAATAACCAATGGCCACTATTGTCTCTCTTATAATTATCGTTGCAGTTAATGTTTGTACTTTTGGCTCTCATCTCAAATTATGTTACTCAAAATAGACAGGCAATCTCTCAAAGACAACCTGAAAAAAACTCTCATCTATATGAAGCAAAAAAAAAAAGTATATGAAAAGAACTGACAGCTCGAGTCCATATAACACCAAAGCTGTGGAGCGCAAAGCAGACACCTTCCCCTTTCAAAGCAGGAGGCAAAGAGTGCCAGATGGAAGCTAAATAATTGGCATCAACATCAATAATATCGCTGTTGGTTTTAGAGCGCCTTTTTCTGCAGCCAGTGAGAATAGTTCTTGCCTCGAGCAAGTGGACTGTCACACTTCTAGCTCTGCTATGAATGTTTATTATAAACAGCAGGTCAGGCACAATCATTTCAGTGGCAAATATTGCCATAATTACAGACAGTCATAATGCTGGACCTTTGAAATGGCTGATGCTTAATCACAGTCCACATAGCTTCCAGCTAAACTAAGATGTCCAACATCTTCAGTGTTTTGTCAAAAGTGTAGAAAGTCTTTTGGGGACACGACTGGGGTGGTCAAAACACAGTAGAATTTCAGGGTCAAAAACGAGATTAGAGAGCCCACCACACTGTCACATTTTGTTATGAATATTCTGATGAACAGAAAGTTTAAGATGAGAATGTCTTTTGAAAGACATCCCATTTTTGACCTGCCTGTTATTTGGCGCTGTCAGCTCAATACATTTCTGAGTCATGGGATTTTTGTGAAGGCTGAAGCCAGTCTACAGTGATGTGAGAATCTCCATCCCTTCCAGGTAGAAACACCTTCTCATTAGCTATCTTCCCTATTTCCCCACCTCTTGGGGAAAGGCAGCCAACTGGGGCTGCTGCGGGAAGGCAGTTTATCTTGGAAGCAGACCTGGTTCTCACATAAGAGAAGGATGGAAGAAGTGGAACAGGCCCAGCCACTGAGATGGCTGTTGTAACTGAGCCAGAGGCTTAGACCTCATCACAAAGTCTGGAAAGGTTTAACTCTTAGAAGTCCTTGGGAGGAACAAAAGTTACAAAATGAAACTTGACGGACAAGAACTGAATCCTTGAGCTTAGTCTAGAACAAGAAAGTATTGGAATGTGCCTATTCTGAAATGAAGGGGCTCATACAGATTAGTACAAAACCACATGGTGCCAAAATGAGTTGACTGGAGATGAGTTTATATGTGTCATCAATATCTGATTATACACTTGTAGCTGTGAGATGACTGAATCATGGGGGAAATAATAAAACAGTAAACAAATGTAAATACCTGATTTGCGTAAGAGCTTTGGAATTAATGTATGCCTGCATTATTCCTCTTACCTGCAGTCGGATCAGCTGGCTGACAGTGATTAATGGCTATTTCAGTAACAAGCTCATGACTCATGCTTCACATATCCAAAATGATGGACAGGAGATTGTGCTAACTAGAGGTGCACCGATACATTGGTCTGATGTCAGGTCAGCACTGATATAAAGGAAACTGATCGTATCGAAAAGCAGCTTGATGTGGCCAATAATTTGGCTGATAAATGCCTGTGCATGCATGCAGCTGCAGCGCAACACGTAGGCAGTGAGGAGCACAGCCCGGCAGCGTGGAGAGCTGTGTGTGGCTGTTGTGGTGGAAGAGGAGGAGGGAGGGAAGTGGGGTGGGGGGGCAGATCAAGGCCACTGCAGTGAAGCAGGAGTGGGGCTGGGGCTGGGGCAAGCACTGCCCAGCCAGGGCACGATGGAGCCGCGGCTCATCTGGGGGCATGGGAGACTCTTGCCACTGCATGCTGCTTATCTGGGAGCCGCTGATCCAGCACTCACCCACTCATCCGGCAGCTCCTGCTGCTGTTCCCACCACTTGCCCAGGAGGGCATGGGGGTGCCCCTGGATCTATGTGGGGCAGGCTGGGGCTGGGGCTAGGGCTGCACAGGGCTCTTCCTGGCCTGCCCTGCCCTGCCCTGGCCCACCCCACCCCACACAGATCTGGGGGCACACGCCCACCCACGACCTCTTGGACAAGCAGCAGGAGCAAGGGTGGGAGCCGCCTAACCATTGGGCAAGCTGCCACCCCCTCTCCACTCCCCGGGCAAGCCACGGCTCCATCCTACATTCAACCCACCCCAGTGCCCTAGCTCCAGCCCTACTTGTTCCTCACTGTGGGGGCCTTGATCTGCTCCCTCACACCTCTTCCCTATCCCCTCCCCTTCCACCACACCAGACTTACCAGCTACACACAGCTCTCCAAGCTGCCAGGCTGGTATTGGAAATCAGATCAGTATCAGCTGATATGCCTCCTTAAAAATTGGCTATCGGTATTGGCCCCAAAAATCTCTATTGGTGCACCTCTAGTGTTAACCACAACAGCCATGTTTCCTCCACTCCCTTCTGTGAGGAATGAGACAATTCCTTTCTGTTCCTCTCCCCCACTTCTGTACAATGCCTGGCCCAGGAAGGGGTAAGAAACTGTTGGGGTGGTTACCCAGAGCCTGGGGAAGAGGAGGAGGGGGCTCAGGGACTCTGTTGTAGTCCTCCCAGGCCTGAAAGCCATGGGAGTTCAACCCCTAGCATTTTAGAGCAGAGATTAAGTTGAAGGAGGAGGGGGAGTTGCCAGTAGAAGCTCTTGCAGCAGGAGTCAAATATCCCCTTACGCTGTATATTTGGGAGAGCTAGAACTTAAAGGAATTCCACAGGTAAAAAGACAAGCCAACATGCAAACAACAACTGGAAAAAAAAAAAACCACCTAACGATTGTGGTTTGATCTTTGAACTTTTAGAATGGTACATACTGGGTTTTTGTTCAATTTCAAATCAAAACCTCACCCCTAGTAAAGCTCCTTTTACCATGTAGGAGTTCCATTGGCCCAGGTACTGGGGAAAATTACCATCTGGTTGCCTTCCATAGAACCCCTCATAAGCCCTGACACATGTAACTGGGAACAACATTACAGCCTATAGCATTGCCAAGATACTGGGCAGTGTCAGGGGCCACAAGCTGTTCTGACTAGGTTGCTATAAGCTAGATAAGCCTACCAGGCCAGCATCAGGAAGGCACCATGGGTGAAGTTCCATGTTACATTTAGACAATACTATATCTGTTGAATGTTAAGCAGTGTTCATAGCTAGAATGTGCTATGAGCAGTCACACATTAAGGATTAATACTGTTTTTTGCCTGCACAGCTCTGACTTGCCACTAGAGAACTGGTGAGCAGGTGCTAGAACACCTGGGCTCTTTCCCTGCTCCAGGGGTGTTTGGTTGGTGGGGGGGGACGGGATTGGAGTGGTGCATCCTGGGCGTGCTGGAGGACTGAAAATTGATTATTTTACCTCTGTGGAACAGACTGAAGCTTCCTGAACATCAGCTAGGTAGCACAGCCCTGAGTTAGCCCTCATCTGAAGCAGTGGAAATCTGAGATGCTCAGAAAGCACTTAGCACAAGTTAATGAGCTTTAATAAGCAGATACTCATGTTTTAAGTGCCCATTATGTTCTAACTGTAACTTGTTATTTCACCCCAAAGTGACTTAAAGAGGTCTTCCCTTTAGAATCAAAGAAATCAGAATCATAGAAAATGAGGGTTGGAAAGGACCTCAAGATCATCTAGTCTAGTGGTTCTCAAGCTTTTTTGTGCCAAGACCCATTTGTAAACATTAATGGCCAGTCCTGACCCAGTGCCCCTCACTCCTGACCTGCTGCCCCCTGCCCCCAACCTCACAGTGTGTGGGACAGGAATTGGGTGTATGGGGCAGGATGTGGTGTGGGGAGGGGAATGAGGGGCCCTAAGCAGCCCCTTGCAGGCTGGAACTCTTGACAGCATACAAGAGAAAAGCCATGGTTTCTCATATCTTCTCCTTTAAAGGAGAATCCATATTTAAAGTTTATTGATCCATTTTTAAAGTTTGTTCAATGCCCTTTCATACATTCTTAGGTTGAGAAATGCTGATCTAGTCCAACCCCTGCTCAAATCAGAGCCATCCCCAACTAGATCATTCCAGTCAAAGCTTTGTCTAGCCGGGTCTTAAAAACCTCCAAGGATGGAACTTCCACAACCTCTCTAGGTAACCTGTTCCTGTGTTTTACTACCCTCCTAATGAGAAAATTCTTCCTAATATCCAAACTAACCTTTCCTTGCTGCAAATTGGGATCATTGCTCCTTGTTTTGTCATCATAAAAAGTCAAGAGCTTGACCAGGAGTTCGCCAGGGAATTGGCTGCGGCCAAATGCTCCCAGTCCGTGGTTGTCATGGAAGACTTCAACTACCTGGACATCTCATAGGAAGAGTGCTTGGCTAAATCTGACCGGTCGCAAAGCTTCCTCTCATGCATGGATGACCTCTACCTGACTCAAGAAGTCTACAGGCCAATGAGAGGTAAAGCGTTGCTCAACCTGGTACTGGCAACCGGGGGCAACCTAATCAGCGACCTAATGATCAATGGGAAGCTGGGCGACAGCGACCACGAGCTGATCACCTTCACCATCTGCCATAAAGCTGACAAGTCAGTCAGCAATACAGAAGTCCTTGACTTTAGGAAAGCTGACTTTGACAAGGTCAGGAGCCTTGTCGGTGAGGCCCTAAGGGACCATGACCGTAAGGGGAGAAGAGTTCAGGAAGAGTGGTTGCTCCTCAAGGGAGCAATCCCCAATGCACAAGCTCAGGCTATTCTGTCTCGAATGAAAGGCAGCAAAAAGGCACAGAAGCCCCCTTGGCTCTCCAGGGAACTAGCAGATCTCCTGTGGCTATAAAGAAAGGCCTACAAAGGATGGAGGATGGGATCCACCTCCAAGGAGGAATAATTTGCATTGGCCCAGTCCTACAGGGAGTGAACCAGGAAAGCCAAGGCTGTGACAGAACTCCAGCTAGCTACAAGTATCAAGGACAATAAAAAAGTCCTTTTTCAAATATGTGGGTAGCCAGAGGAAAAGCAAGGGCAACATTGGACCCCTGCTAAACCAGATGGAACAACTGACAACCAACGCCCAAGGAAATGCCAACCTATTAAATAGGTACTTTGCGTTGGTCTTTCATCAGTACCACGGGACACCCACACCCATTACAGGAAAGGGGGGCCCAGGTGAGGGAGATTCCCTGCCCTCCATCAATGCTGACCTCGTGAAGGAACACCTTGAGAGGCTGGACATCTTCATGTCACCCGGCCCTGACAATCTACAGGGTACCCAAGGAGCTGGCAAGCATCATATCCTAGCCCCTGGCACAGATCTTGGAGAATTCCTGGTGCTCTGGTGAAGTGCCCGAAGACTGGAAGAAGGCCAGTGCAGTGCCTATCTTCAAGAAAGGGAGGAAAGTGGATCTGGCAAACTACAGGCCTATCAGCCTGACCTCTATCCTGGGCAAGGTCTTGGAAAAGATGATCAAGGAGGTCATCCTTAACA
>NW_017728995.1:62745866-62747807 GCF_001723915.1 Gavialis gangeticus
CTTCAGGCTTGGGACTGGATTTGATGATCTTCTGAGGTCCCTTCCAGCCCTAATGTCTATGAAATCTAAGAAAGCTGCCACCATTGAGAACAGTCTAGCTCCGTCCCCTTTGGAAATACTCTTCAGGTAGTTGAAGGCTGCTATTAAATCCCCTCTCAGTCTTATCTTCTGCAGACTAAATAAGCCCAGTTCCTTCAGCCTCTCCTTGAAAGTCATGTGCCTCAGCCTCCTACCCATTTTCATTGCCCTCCACTGGACTTGTTTCAATTTATCTACATCTTTTCTGTAGTGGGAGGCCCAAAACTAGACACAGTACTCCAAATATGGTCTCATCAGTGCTGAACAGAAAGGAATAATCACTTCCAACGATGTGCTGGCAATGCTCCTACTAATGCAACCCAGTATGCAATTAGACTTCTTCACAACAAGGGCACACTGTTAGCTCATATTCAGCTTATTGTTCACTGTAACCCACAGGTCCCTCTCTGCAGAGCTGCTGCTTAGCCAGTTGGCCCCCAGCCTATACTGGTACATGGGATTGTTACATCTTAAGTGCAGGATTTTGTATTTGCCTTTGTTGAACCTAATGAGATTTCTTTTGTCCCAATCCTCCAATTTGTCAAGGTCTCTCTGAATCCTATCCCTACCCTCCAGTATATCTATTACTCCCCACAGCTTGGTGTCATCTGCAAACTTGCTCACATTGCACTCCATCCCATCTTCCAGGTCGCTGATGAAAATATTGAACAAAACCAGCCCCAGAACCAACCCCTGGGCCACTACATTTGATACCAGCTGCCGTCTAGACATTGAGCCATTAACTACTACTACCTTCTGAGCCCAGTGATTCAACCAGTTTCCCTCTAGATTCAACCAGTTTCCCTCAGTCATTCAACTTGTACTTCCTTAGGTTCCTTGCAAGGATTTTTTGTGGAAAACCATATAAAAAATCCTTACTATAGACAAGGTATATTACCTCCACTGCTCTCCCCACATCCACAAAGCCAATCATTTCATCATATAAGGCACTGAGGTTGGTCAGACATGACTGGCCCTTGGTGAATCCATGCTGACGGTTCCTAATCACCTTCTTCTCCTCCAAGTGCTTAGAAATAGATTCATACAGGAGCTGCTCCATGATTTTTCCAGGGACTGAGGTGAGGCTGACCAGTCTATAGTTCCCTGAATCCTCCTCCTTCCCTATCTAAAGATAAGTATTATATTTGCCCTTTTCCAATCATTCGGGACCTCTCCCAATCTCTATGAATTTTCAGAGATAATTGCCAATGGCTCTGCAATCACATTGGCTAGCTCCCTCAGCACACTTGGGTGCATTGTGTCTGGCCCCATGGACTTGTAGACATCCAAATTTTCTAAGTAGTTCCTAATCTGTTCTTTCACCACTGTTGCTGCTCACCTCCTCCTCAAACTGTGCTGCCAGGTACAGCAGTCTGGGAGCTGATCTTGCCTGTGAAGACTGAAGTGAAAAAGGCATTAAGTATTTCAGCCTTTTAACTGTCATTAGGTTGCCTCCCCTCCTCAGGAAAGGGGCCCACACTTTCCCTGATCTTGTTGCTGACACACTTGTAGAAACCCTTCTTGTTACCCTTCATGTCCCTTGCTACCTGCAACTCCAATTGCACTTTAGCCTTCCTGATTTCATCCCTGCATGTCCAAGCAATGCTTTTATACTCCACCCTAGTTGTTTGTCCAAGTCTTTACTTTTTCTAAGCAATGGCGAGGTGTAGGGGGAACACGGGGGTGCATGTGCACCCTGAGAGCACTGTTGCACTCCTAGAAGTGGCTGCAGCCATTCCTGGAAGCAGCTGCAGCGATCGGTCACAGTGATCAGCCTGGCCAGCAAGATCGGCGGTGGGGGAACCCCCCCACAGCTGCTGACTGGTCACTGGGGGGGGCATGTGCCCCCCCCCCCCCCCCCAA
>NW_017728995.1:62748328-62751073 GCF_001723915.1 Gavialis gangeticus
CTTTTTGTGTTTTAGGTCACTGCAGAGTTTCCTGCTAACCCAAGCTGGTCTTCTGCCATACTTGCTAGTCTTCTTGCACATAAGGATACTTTATTCGTGTGCCCTCAGTAAGGTTTCTTTAAAGTACAGCCAGCTCTCCTGGACTCCTTTCCCTCTCAGACCAGCCTCCCATGGGTTCCTGCCCTTTCACTTCCCCAAGTGAGTCAAAGTCTGGTTTTCTGAAGTCCAGGGTCTTTATTCTTCTCTCCTTCCTTCTTTTCTTCAGGATCCTGAACTCAAATCGTCTTGCGGTTGCTGCTGCCTTAGTTGCCATCCACTTTCCACCAATTCTTCCCCATTTATGAGCAGCAGGTCAAGAAGAACATGGCCCCTAGTTGGCCTCTCCAACACTTGCACCAGGAAGTTGTCCCCAACATTCCAAAAACGTCCTGGATTGCCTGTGCAATACTGTATTGTCCTCCAGGCAGATGTCAGGGTGCTTGAAGCACCTGTGATAAGAACCAGGGCCTGTGATTGGTAAATTTCTAGTAGCTGTTTAAAGAAAGCCTCATCCACTTCATCCTCATGGTTTGCTAGTCTATGGCATACACACACCAAGACATCACCTATGTTGCTCTCCCCTCTGAACCTAACCTCACCTAACTTTCAATAGGCCTATCTCCAGTTTCATACTAGAGCTCTGAGCAATCATATAACTGCTTTACATAAAACACAACTCCTCCTCTTTTCTTGTGCCTGTCCTTCCTGAACATTTTATACCCATCCATGACAGTACTTCAGTCATGCAAGCTATCCCATCAAGTCTCTGCTATTCCAATCACGCCATAGTTCCAGGACTGTGTGAGGAATTCCAATTCTTTCTCAGGCTCTGTGCATTCATGTACCAACACCTGAGGTAACTAGCCAATTGCCCTACTTTCTCAGGAAGGATAAGAAGGCCTCTGCTGTTGCCCAAGTCCTGCTTGTGCTTCCTCCATGTAACCCACTTCCTCACTTACCACAGGGCTTTGGTCTCCATCCTCTGGAAAAGCTAGTTTAAAGCCCTCCTCACTAGGTTAGTCAGCCTGTCTGCAAAGATGCACTTCCCTCTCTTCATTAGGTGGATTTTGTCTCTTCCTGGCAAACCTTCTTCTTAGAACAACATCCTGTTGTTGAAGAATCCAAAGCCCTGCCAGTGATACCATCTCTATAGCTATGCACTGATCTGCAGGATGTGTATGCTCCTGCCTGGACCCTTTCCCTTGACTGAAAGAATCAAGAACACCACCTGAGGCCTTCACCCTGGTATCCAGAGCCCTGTAGTCACTTTTGATCTGCACAGGATTACTTCTGGCAGTATCATTGGTGCCCACATGGATTAGGAACTTGGGGTCATAGTCAGAGGGCCTGATGAGTCTTGGCAATCTCTCTGTGATATCTCAGATGTGGGCTCCAGGCAAGCAGCAGACTTCCCAAGATAACAGGTCAAGATAGCAGGTGGATTCCTCCCATCCCCCCACAGAAGGGAGTCTCCAACCATCAACATCTGCCACTTCCTCTTGGTGGCAAGGCCTCAATCCTCCCAACCTTGGGGAGGCCTGGCCTGGCCTCTTCCACTAATTGAATGTGCTCCTCCTCCTCTGTTCTTCAGGCAAACCATTGCAGGTGGAGATGAAGGCTTCTGCTTGCTGCCAGAAGTCACAATCTTGCAGCTTCCACTTTCCTAGGAGTCCATGTCCTCTTCCTCCTCTAGCATTGCCTCTGGCAGTCCTTCCTTCACAGTCCTAGAGGTCTCCATCCTCAAATCAATTCAGTCCTTATGGTAGAGGATGCTTTGGAGCTCTGCCACCTCCTCCTGTAGCTCTCTTGCCTGCTCCCTGAGGGATACCACCAGGAGACACCACTCATCACAGGCTCTCCCCCATCTGCCTGTCACTGGAAGAAACCTGCAAACTTCACTCTCCCCAGTCCCAAACCAGGACCTGTGTGGAAGCCTCAACTGT
Organism: Gavialis gangeticus; assembly: GCF_001723915.1. Lineage (NCBI taxonomy): Eukaryota > Metazoa > Chordata > Crocodylia > Gavialidae > Gavialis > Gavialis gangeticus. The sequence continues at coordinate 62,750,311 of NW_017728995.1, forward strand.
AAGCAGTCTTGCCTGGACAGACATTTCACAGGTGCAAACAGAGGAAGAGCTGGCAGTGGCAATGATTCTGGCATTGCAACATGCTATAGCCATTTCACTGGGTCTCTTAGTCCACCACCTCTCTCTTCCTGCCCCTCTTTCTAAGCAGACCTTCCCTAGCAAACTTCCCTGTAAGCTGGTCTGTTCACTGCTCCTAGCTCTTCCCTGCTTCCTTTCACCAAGCTTACAGTGAAGAAAGGTAAGAGTTTCCAAGACACTTAGTTTCCGAGATACTTACAAGATACCTACTTTCCATGATACTTTCCAAGTTACTTCCCCTTGGACAATTACTTAGTGGGATCCTGGGGATATGTTGTGGTGAGGAAGAAAGTAATGGTGAAGTTACACATTACACTTAGATATAAGCATAGCTCCTAGCCATGCCTCTACTCGCAAGCCCTCTAGTAGCAAGTCAGAGTGGTGCAAGCAACAAACAGTATTAACCCAGGGTAGGCAAAATATGGCCTGCAGGCTGGTGGGGCCCCTGAAAATTTTAGAAAATTAATTTTTATCAAAGATGACAGGTAGCCAGTGGCAGCAGGACACCCAGGGGGAGCAGTAGCAGGACTCATCAGTTGAGCAGCAAGGCCAGCTTGGCTCCAGCCTTCCCCCAACCACCCAATCAGAAGCCTCTGCAGCTTCTAACCTCATGACCCTGGAGCTGTTCCCCACCCTCTCTCCATCCAAGTGGAAAATAAGATAAGATCAGATGGGGGGGGGGGGG
>NW_017728995.1:62751191-62754625 GCF_001723915.1 Gavialis gangeticus
GGGGGGGGGGGGACAGAACCGCTTTAAACACCCCAGCAGCCAGGAGCCCCATGGTGCCTGCCAGGCCAGGCTGGAGCCAGAGTGGGAAGCCCCAGACAGGGGGCAAACAGCAGCAGTGGGGGTGCCACAGGGAGCAGCGGGGGAAGTGACAGCAGTGCATGGAGCAGCGAGGACTGTGGGGAGCATTGAGCAGCACAGGAAGCAGCAGCACCACAGGAAGCAGAAAGTGGCAGCAAGCAGTGTGTATAGCAGTGTGGGAAGTACCAGCAGAGTGGGGAGTGGTGGGGCCTACGGGTAGCAGCAGGGACTGCAGGAAGCAGCATCAGTGTGGGGAGCAGCACAGGCCACAGTGAGCAGCGCAGGAAGCAGCAGCTGTGTGGGGAGTGACAGGGGCCATGAGGAGCAGTGTGGGAAGTGGCAGTGGCGGGGGAAGTGGTAGGCAAGCATGCAGGAGAGAAAGCAGGGAAATGATGGTATAGTGGTGGTGTCAGGTGGGTGCAGAACCCATGAAGGTGCCCCGGCAGGGACCCAGGTTGGGGTGGCAGCAGCACAGAGCCTGGGCATGGGGTCTGCTTGGCTGCACTGCATGCGGCTTGCATGCAGTCCATGAGAGCCTCATGCAACGGAGCCAGCAGCCTGGCCCCATCTCTCTCTTTCTCTCCCACCCCACCCACCATAACCCCACACCCTCCCACAGCTTGTACCTCAACCACATACCCCACACCCACCTACCATACTTATACCCACTAAACATAAACACACTCCCCAACCACACCTCACCACATACACCCCCTTACCACCCACACACAATATACAGTAGGACTGTATTTTGAGCTATTATACAGTCACCTCTAGATACTGTTCATAAACACACAAATCAGTACAAAAAATGTTAAATAAAATTTAAATAAGTTATAATATATGTTTTCTTTTTCTGTATATGATTTGGGTTTTTTTCTAGTTTCAAGACTGCAGCACCCTCCCTTCCAAAAAGAGCACTTCTGAGGCAAGGGGAGGGACTTCAGTGGCAAAGGTCAGGGGATGGGAGCATGACTTCTGGTCCCAATATGGTGATTGGGGGTGGGACAACTTTCAAGGGGCAGGACTACCCATGCAGCCCTTGACAGATCACCAAATCTCAGTAAGCAGCCCTCTGCCTGAAATAATTGCCTGCCCTGGTATTAACCCTTAATGTAACTGCTCACTGTAACAGCACAGTACATGCCAACTTTAACACCACTAACATTCCACAGATTCAGTATGGTCTAACTGTTATATGTAACTTCACCCTAAGAGTTACCGTATTGAATTGTCCCCAGTTTGTTAGTTTAGCCAGAATTTTAAATTATATGAATTTTAACTTCATTGCTTTTGTACGGGCTGAAGTGCCGGGCTTATCCCCATGTCACCTCTTAGGCTGAAACCCGGCATCTGTCGTAGCTGTCTGAGCACAGAGAATCTGGTAATTTCAGAATATCAGGAGACATGTTTGTCACGTACTGAAGTTAGCTGGCATTATCATATTACCCACATAGGGATGGCCTTTGTGTAGAAGATTAATTGGTTTGTTACTCTTGGAAAGAAGGCACAGCATGAAGCTTATTCTAAACATTCCCTGGTGAATTGAAATGAAGGTGCTTACAGAAATGAAGTAAAAAGGTAAACCATAAAAAAGAGCCCATAATTTCATGCAAGCCCTGGCAATCTGTACTCGAGAGAGATCAAGAGTGACCTTGGGAAGATGAAGCAGCACCTACATGTACAAAGCCATCTCTACCTTGTTAATTTCCCTAGGATTTTACATTCTCAGGTGTGCTTTGCCTTTTTTCCTCCATAACATTATTCCTGGCTGCTGTACATAAACATGTAAACCATAGCTCAGCAGGCAGGTACTATCCAAATACTTATTACCCTATGTTCTCTGAGTAACTTTAGAAATACAGGATAGCCTTAAAGTGAATTCTGTGTTTTTGGATAATGCAAAATGAGTGACTTTGTGATTGCATCCCCAAAAGATAAGGTACAGCATAGCTGACAGATGTTCCCTGAACTACCCCAACAATCTTGAAAAGGAGAGTGTCTGTAGGGCTCAAACGATTGGCCAGCCTTCAGGATGATCACACATTCTCTGAGTTCTCTGCTAGAGCTGCCTACCAGAGTGCAAATAAAAGGCAGTTATAGTGTGTTCAGCTGTCTGTTTAGAGCTATATGGCAAGAGCAATTCACCTAAAGGCTATTGAAGATGATAATATTTTTCCAAACTACCAATTTGTTCTAAAAATTAATGACATTGAATCTAGTATCTTGTTGCATTTTGACTATTTCTGGCTTCCCAATTGTTTACTGAATTATCTTGGACAAATCATCCCACCTTCCTGGGTCTCAATTACCTATCCATAATGTAGGGATAATACTGACCTCATTTCACTTTCCTGCTTTGCAGCCTGTTTAATGTATTTCATATAGAGCTGTCAAACAATTAAAAAATTGATTGCGATTAGCTGCACAATTAAAAAAATAGTCACAACTAATTGTGATTTTAAATCGCACAGCTAAAAACTCAAATTAATGCACAGAAAAACTCAAAATTATGCAGGTACTTCATATGGTTGGGGGGCAGGTGTGAGGTGTGTGTATGTAGGGGAAATTTGTGCAGGTGTGTGAGGCTGTGGGTGTGTGTGGGGGGGTTTGGAGCCCAGGGAGGGAGGGTGTCTGCATGCCCTGGCAGGATGCAGGGTACTGTTTATCAGAAGTGAGGGGCAGCAGCAGGGCTGTGGGGGCTGTGTCTTGGGAGTGAAGGGAAGGGGAAGGTCACAGGCATATCACTGTCCCCCTGACAATCATATTACCCCCCCCACACACAGGTTTCTTCTTTTTTGAAACGGGAAATATACTAACGCTACAGGAATTCAACCCAGAAGCATGTACAGCAGTGCCTAGCAGGTAAGTCTGTGGAGGAAAAGGGGCGGGGGAAGGGCAGATCAAGGCTCCCACAGTGTGGGAGGAAAGGAGTGGGGCGGGTGCAGAGGCAAATGGGGCCCCGGGGTTGGGATGGGTCAAGGCCACAGGTGACTCATCCAGGAACACGGGTGAAGGATGCAGCTCCTCACCACCACGCACACCCCCGAGAGAGGCATGGAGGGCATGTGCCCCCCAGGTTTCTGTGTGGGGCAGAAATGGGCTGCCCACTGCAGGCTGGGGCTCTGCGACCTGCTGCCTTTGCCTCGGGATCTGTGTTCTGACTGTGCCACACGTTCCTTGCCCGCCCAGTGCTGGGAGGCACAACATGGTGTCATACAGCCCCCAGGGCAAAGGCAGCAGGGCACAGAATCCCAGCATGCAGCAGGCAGCCCACCTCCACCCTGCACACAAATCCAGGGGGCACATACTGTCCATGCCTCCCCCAGGGGTGCATGCAGCAGCAGGGAGCCACT
>NW_017728995.1:62754651-62757765 GCF_001723915.1 Gavialis gangeticus
AGCTCTGTCTCATGACCTGCCCTGGCCCCAGGGCCCCATTCACCCCAGCCCCTGCCCCTCTCCTTCCATCAACGTGAGGGCCTTGATCTGCCCCTTCCCTCTCCCCTGCCCCTTCCCTTCCACAGACTTATTTGCTGTGTGCTGCTCTACATGCTGTGGGTTGCATTCCTAGCTGCGTGCAACCTGTACCTGCTTGTGTGCATGTCTGTGTTTCTGTGCCTGTGCTCACCCTCTCCCACCTTCCTGTTGCAGAAGCCTGGAGCCCATGCCAGGGCTACCCTGTGGTCCTCTGCATTGCCACCGCTGTCCTGCTGGGTGGCCCAGAAGTGGTGGTGATGGTGGCGGAGCAGAGCCGGGCGTGGGCTCCAAAACCATGTGTGCAATTAAAGCATTGAAAAAAAATAAAAGCAAAAATCAATTAATGTGTTAATCATGCAAGTTAACGGTAATTAATTGACAGCCCTAATTTCATAAGGGCTACACGGTATAAGCATAATCCATATACAGCTGAAAAGCGAAAACATTGAGGAACACCGGGCAATGATAATTCCAGGAGGTGGTTTCCTTAGGTAAGCTCTTCACTGTGAACGAGCAAATCCAAGGGCCTGATCCATGGCACACTGAAATCAGTGCATCAATTCTCATTGACTTCATATAGGCTACAGATTAGGTGGTAAAACAGCACAATCATAGTTACTCAGTTACACAGGCATCCGCAATACTGAAATGGCATTTCTATCTCTGTGTTATTAATTATCAGTGCAATCATTCTGAGGGGCATGACTAATTCCTGGAAGTGCACCTTCTTCTACGTCCTTTAAAATGCTTATTGGAGGTATAGTTCCTGGATAAACTTGGGGCTGCCAATGGAATGATTTCTGAAAGTGCATCTATTACTTTAACAGTCTCCAAATGCTAATGGATGTATGGTTACTAAATAGTTTTAAGTCTCCTGTGGGAAAATGTGTTGACTAATCATGTTAGAAAAAGAAGTACAAAGAAGCTTTGACTTTATATTTCCAGTACACCCAGGATGTACAGAGGCTAGGTAGGAGAACTGGGTGCCTAAATCCTATTTCTGCCTTTGAAAATCTCCCCAGGGTGGCAGGTACATTAAACATGGAAATAAATGGAAATAAAGATTTTAAATTGTCCAAGGCCCTACAGAAACTCTCCGGCCACTTCTGACTGGGATGGCAATACCACCAAAGTTAACTTTGGTGCAGCCAGAATTACCCACTGTTTACTTTAGATTTATAAGACTAGATTTTTGCACAGGTCAACTTTAATACTGGCTATCTCCTCTTAAAGTCTCATTGCTTTAACCTACAAGCCAACACCTTGCTTTGTCTCTCTTTTATTGGCTACCTTCACAATGATGAGCCTGAGAAGTATTTGTATACTAGTAAATCTAGAGGTGGCAGTCATAGTTGTTTAAAGAATAGGTGTCAATTTAAGATTTTATTAGTGCCCTCAATATCATACCCGTGAATTATTCAGTGCATTACTTGTAGGTTTATGCAGGTTTAAGTTTTCCTTCACTGGGTCTTGGAGACTGCAAGAGGACTATCCACGTGCATATAGTGTGGGCATATAGTTAAGTCCCTTGCTGAACTAGATCCTGGGACAATCTCATATGACAGATTTTCCTCATTTATCCAGCTCCTGTAGTTCACATCCATTTCTAATTTTGCAAAGGGAGGTGCTCTGTGACCACAATTTTTTCAACCTTTGTGAATCTCTTCACAAACACTCGTCTTCATCTTCCTGGCCACTTTTATTTAATCCTCAGATTAAAATGTTCTGTTGTGTTGTATCTATATTTCTCATTTTGCACCAAGGCTAGGGTTGAACAGCCCACAATTAATAAGAGGGGGAAACTGTGGGCCTCATCTGCTCTACGTCCCTCTCTCCTCTACAGTGGTGTGGGTTGGTGCACTTACTTGTAACTACCTGATGGCTAAGGTTTTTGTCTTTCAACCCTGCAACAAATTCTTGCAAACAAATCCAATTTTGTTCTGGTTCTCATCCTTTTGTCAGGACTTCACCCTGAAGCATGAATAGAAAACAGTTGTGTCCAGCTGAGTCAGCCTGGATGCACCTTTACATGCTTAGTTATTGCTACCCAGCTGACTTTCCCCTTCACCTTCACATTTAGTTATGCTGCAGGTGACTTATACATCTGCATCCTCAGTTAAACATAAGCAGTAACCCCCAGCATAGCTTAAATTTATGGTTAGGTCAGCAAACAGCAGCAGGACAAACAATCTTACTGCCTATGCAGCCACAGCAAAGAGCAGGTGCAAAAACCTTTCTAAAACAATGGTAGTCATTACACTGCTGTGTGAAAGAATCCAAAGTCTAAAGTTAAAGCAAACTACCTGTAATGCCACAGTTTAAAGAAAGCAATAAAACACCTCTGTCTCTTAGATTTTATGGTAGCCCATCCAAACTAGGTGATTTGGATCATCACAAGCATGCTGCTGTTGAGCTGTATGCTTTCTGCTACGGGTCCCAAGATTCAGGACTCCAACCCTCCTCTAAGCATGATGCTAGACAAGGCCTGAATATGTTCAGCCTCCATTTCAGTCTTCTAACTGAAACTTAAACATCTCTCTGAGGCAATTAAAGATACATTCACTCTGCTGCCTAGACCCTGTCCTGAAATACTGAGAAATAATAGAGGTCTATAAACCTTTTTTTTTTCCTGCTTAGTCGAGTCCTTAACCTAGAGCCCTTTAAGACCCAATTCAAGCAAGCACGCTTTGCAGAACAGAGGTGGACTTAAACCCGTGCTTAAGTGAACATGGGACAGGTGCAAAAATGTTTATATGTCAGTGATTCTACTGTACTTATTCAAATCCAAGGTGAGGATTCCCCTCCCCCCCAATCAACATAGCAAGGGTGTGTGTGGGGAGGGGGTGGGATTTCATCTTAGATTTGAATAGACCCAGGGCATGAGGTGGCTCAGCTCTGGCTTTAGCTCTGAGCCTGCCCTGTGGTGGGGTGGCTCGTGCAGTGGGGGAAGGGGGGGAAAAGACTGCATAGCCTGTCCCCCTAAACTACTTGGGCCCCCTGATGCTTCATAGTTTCTAGGGTCGGAAGGGACCTAGG
>NW_017728995.1:62758148-62767374 GCF_001723915.1 Gavialis gangeticus
CTATCCTCCTTAGCTCGTTGAAATTTGCCCTCCTAAAATCCAGGGCCACTGCCTTACTGCATGCCTTTGCCACCTTGCGCTGGATGGTGAATTCCAGCAGACGATGATCACTGTCGCCCAAGCTTACCTGAAGCTCCAGCCACTCTGGCCCAACCTGACTGGCCCTGGACCTGCTGCTGTTCTTTCTGCCTGGCCAGGGTGGCTAGGACTTGGGCTGCCACCACTGACTGCCCCAGAGATGGGGCCAGAGCTGTTGCAGAAGGTGGGAGGAAGAATGGAGGTATGGGGGAGCAGGTCATGGGGGTCGGAGGGAAACAAGCACAGGCACTGTGGGGGGGGGTTGGGGAGTGGAAGGGGTACAGGCATAGGGGAGGCAAAAGATGGGGGGGTGGTCCTTTACCTTGCCACCGCTGTTTTCCCAGAAGTGGGGGAACAAATTTAAAATGGCCCTCCAATAATTAGATTATACATGGAAAATTATAACAAGCTTATTATTTTCCATGTATAGTATCTAATTATTGGCAGGGATCATCTTAAATTCAAAGTCATTTTGGATTTGGATAAATACAGTATTTTTGTTCCAACTCTTGAGGAAACATGCTGATTTCAGATTTCCACCACATTCCATATTCTCTCAGTGCACAAGAGACTGCATGCAAAAATAGTGGGTAAACACTGGATTCTATAGGTAAAATCCCTGAATGACTGCTGGAGGCTCCATATGAATGACTGCTGGAGGCTTCTCACTTTGACTAGCTGCTGCTTGGAAACTAGACCAAAAGTCTCACCCTCTGGCAACTGTCCAACCTGCACAAGCAGGACAACTGGAAGGAATAAAATGGTACCATTCTTATGAGGGTAGACAGCAGTGGGTGGTCACTCAGAGTAAATTGTTGGCTGATGGCTGCACTCTTGTGTTGCAAAGAACCTAGTTCTGTAATGTCTGTATCACAGCAGGGTGGCAAATACTTGCTCTAAAGACACCTTGGTTTAATGCACTGAGCTGAGGAAGAAGGAAATGCTGAGACTCAGTCAGGGGAACAATTAGAGGAATGCACCTCCAAGGGGAAATCAACGCCTAATTTCATCAATAGTTCCATGCTCGGTTCTCCCTCTGGGACTTTTGCTCAGCAGCTTTGCAAAGAACGAACAATTTCCTGATCTCACAGAAACATCCTTATTTAGCCTGCATTCATGTAATGGAATAATTGAATCCAAACCCTGCTGGAAAGTTTCAGGTGGAATTTTGACCATATATGTGGTCTTTTTTTACATTAAATTCTCCAACTCATATAGCTTGATTTGAATAGTTCTGACCCATTCCTCTTGTGCTCTTTTAAATCATCTATGAAACAGTATATGAAAAATGACAGATGACTTATAGGCAGTATGTACCTCTGCCTACATTTAATGTAAGCCTATGTCATGGAAGCTATCACTCTGAGGAGAACTATTTGTATAAGTGACTTAGTTCTCTGGGAAGGGGGGCTGATGGACAGGGGATGGACGGAAACTTTCCAGTTATATCAAACCCTAAAACCTGACACTTAAATGTCATATTAGTCATAACTGCCTCAAGCAGAAAATAATGTCTATCTCTTTGAAACAACATACAAAGTCCCAAGATTTAATACAAATAAAATGACAGTGTCCTGCAATATTACAAATGCTGAATGCTCCAGGGAAAGCAGAGTGGACTCCGAGGCAGCATCAATAAACTGTGCATTAAGGATGGGGAAACCATGCCCCCAAATTGTAGTTTACACTAGTTTTAAATAATGAAGAGTTAGCAGGACTGGGCTGACAGCATGAAGCACTGGTTGCCGTCTCAAAGTCCTGCACTGATCCTTCAAGGTTGTCAGGGTGTCAAAACTCAGTGGGATGTACTAGATTGGAGTCAGATAAGTAGCTGAGTTGCTATGGCAAGGGGCCCAAGCCACTGATAGAAACATATGAATTAGTGCTTGTCCAAGCATCATTAAATGCTTACATGATATCTGGAACCCCAGAGAAAGGTTCAGTTAAAGAAGCCAAAAGACAGCATAAATCTTCGATGCAAAGCAGCCAGACAAAGGGATCAGGCCATGTGTGTGCAGAGGCTCAAACACTGGAGTGCTGCAGCTTCCTTCCAGGGTAAGGACAGAAGTTACACATAAACTAGTATAAGCGATCAGAAACTGGTTAAGATCTTTAACACAACAGAAGTTCAATGCACATAAAGAACTTTAAAAATGGCTGAAACCAGTTTAAGATAAACCTGAATAGATGTAGTATCAGACTTGACTGATTTAGGTTAAATTGATTTATTGATCTTCTGTCCCAGATCCCCTCTAGATTTAAGTTAACTCACAGTCCCCCCAGCATCCCAGGATTCTTTGCACCTCCCCTGCAAACCCCCTTTCCTCCCCAACCCTTACGGTGAGCTGGCTAGCCTTGGCCTAAGCTGTCTGCTCCAGCCAAGCAGGGAGACATGGTCTAGCGCTCCCCATCTCCTTGCCTGAGCCACTACGGGCATGTGGTTGCATTTCTGGAATCAAAATGAATGTCTGTTCACTTGCTTATCAGTTCAATCTCTGCATCTTCGATTAACTTGCAAAGACTGAATCTATTCAGCCTGAAGCTTTTTGACTGCCTGTACTTAGTACCACTGTAGAGCACCAGGTTTCTGGAGGATCACATAGCTCCTTTACTTCTTTTATCACTAAAAAAGTGATGCAAACCTTGTGGAGTTTCCAGATTCCTGCATCAGCACTACATGATTTAGGATATGCCTATATATTTGTACATTAAGATAAAAATCAATCCATCCAACTTATGATGATTTTTGACTGACTTACTAGAATGCAATAGTGTTCCCACAAATGACTGAAATGGACTGGTTCCAGAGCACAGTTCCTCATCATTCTAGCTAAATGTTAGCCAATGAATAAATGAAGTGCGGGCCCTGCCTTAGCATCCTGCATTTTATTGTTTGTGTTGGCTGAAGTATGCTTGAATAGGATTATCTGACTACTCTCATAAAAACAATGCTTCTCCTGAGGCTATTTCAGCCAGCAACATTTCCAATTCAATCACTCAGCAGAGCAAAGACTATGAAACTACGAAGTTTGGCAACTTGTCCTTCAACTGAATAACGTCATATCTGTGCCATCACACCAGGCACTGATGCAGACAATGCATGAACAACTTGTTTAATTTAGAGATAGACTTAAACTTAGTCCCCCAGATCCGTATACATTCCTAAACTTAGAGAAACACTTAAATTTGAACTTTGTAGCTAATTCCTATTTTCTATCCTGCTGAAATGAAAACTGAGATCCAAGCACCTAGTAGCTTTGGCCCACTCCTAAAGGTAACTCCTCAGGATAGGCTAAAAGTCTCATCACATAGTTTAGCTATGGTAACTAGGCTGAGCATACCCATTTCCAGATCTCTGAATTTAACTGAAGAATTAGTAAGTTTCAGGCCCTCTCACAGACCTAACAATTCATGCCCTTTATCTTTGAAAAGAAAAAATGAATTATTATATCTATGCCCCCTGTGGAGAACTACTGTATGAATATTTTGCTCATGCAACATCTCTATTGGAATTTCTTTTTCTTGAGATTGTACATTTGTTTTCTAAATAGCTGATTATTTCCTTCCATGAAAGCTGTTGAAACTCCAAAAGTCATTGTCCTATAAAAATCAAGGACCAATGTTTGGAAGTGGTGGGGGGGGAGCAGCAGATCCTACATGCATTCAAGCAAAAGGCTGGTGCTCCTGATATTTCCCTGACTGGAAAACTGTATGAGCAGGTTTGCAAGAAGACTATCAGATACTTGGGACTACAAGAAGAAATTGACAAAAGGGGCATTTCTAAACAAAACAAAACAAAACATTCTTTTTAATGAATTGCCTTCGTTTTTGGACCAGCTCCGCCTAGTGATTCAACTCACATGGCAAGACTTTACCACTGATATGCAGAAAATTGTGGTCTGTTAGTGTGCAGAGATGTTCAGTGGCACAACTAGGTCAGGGACAATAGGGCAACTTCCCTGGGCACCAACTAGAATTACTGTTTCTACTGTGCCTTGATGCCCAGGCATGTCCTATGCCGCTGAAGTTCAGTCTCATGGTGATTGCTTCTTCTCCTACTCTCCAGTTATGTTGGAACACTGACAATAATTAATGTACTGAATATTTTCCCAGGAACATTTCCCCAAATAAGTCATTACTGTAGTTGCCATGGGAAGATACAAGACCATAACCCCCAGTAACCTGACCTGCATCATCAAGAATAGGAGGGAATGTCTCAATAAGACACCTGATTAGGATGTGTTCCACACTGAAAGAATTTTGAAATCTTCCCCTTACCAAAAAACTCTGTATTGCTTATCTACTTTCTGACATTATTTTTCTTTTAAAGAACACTTCCCTACATGGGAAATTAAAAAAACTAGAAAACAGGAGAACAGCGTGATAAAGTTGAAATCTTCATGGTTTAACAAAGCAGCATGCTGTTTTTAATAAACTTGCTCACTGTTACTGGAACCTGACTGTACCGTCTCCTTCAAGCAATTCAACTTCTGTGGTTTACAAATGTCTTTAGCACTTTGGTATTTATTTGATGCCTCCTTTTACTATGCTGCTGACTTTATGTATTCTACTTTTCTTCCATTCATTTGAATTTAATTCCAAGAGAACCTCAGATGTGGCAGACAAATATCCTGCACTATTTTTCATGACTTGAAGTATCCTTGTTAAAAAGTAGTCAACCCCCAGCTGGCGTATCTGGGGACCCCTGCAAGGCAGGGAAGGCCCGTTCCTCACTCCCTCCCCCTCAGCCCTGGCCATGCAGCACCTGTGAGCTCTGTGCTGGCTGCTGAATAGCCAGCTCTGGGGAGGGGGGTGGGAATTGAGCCCCCTTACCTCAGGGGCCCAACCTGGCTCCCCCCAGTACCCTAGCCAGGATAGCTTGGGAGGTTGTGAGGCTAGGATCCTCATCCCTGCCGCCCAATCAGCTCTGGCCATTCAGCAGCTGGGAGCTTTCTCCCCTTCCACCTCCCCCTCCCAACTCAGGAGCTGGGGGGCGCTGTGGAGAGGGGAGGTTTGGCAGCCTCCTGGGAAGCTGCTGGAGCACCCCCACCTGCTGGCCTTGATTAGTGTAGGCTGGCTCCAGCCCCGCCCCCCCCCGCCCAAACCCAACAAGTAAACATTTGTTGGGTCAGGGAGGGGGAGCGGGGGGTGGCATCCAACTCAGGATGCTTTTATGTAAAGTACCATGAGTTAAAGTGGGGCCCTAACATACATCTGTGGCCCATAATCCTGAAAGGCTTTTATCTACTTGCATTTAATTTCTTTGTACGTATCTGAAGGGTAAATGTACATGTTGCTTTCTTGGGTTTACAACACTTAAGGTGCAGACAGACGTAACAATGGAGCTGTTGCCAGATGTCACCAATTCGGAACCAGTTCCCATTGTGCAAAATGCTTTGGCTGTAATACCAAGTGGTGGGAGACAGCACTCAGCCCAGCATGCCTTGCAATAGGCAAGTTGGGGGGGGAAGGGGCGCTTGCAACTGAGCTTTGATTGGAGACTGTATTCACTTACTTGCTTTCCCTTCTCTCCTAAACATGAGTTCAATGAACTTCAATAACCTGCAAATAACTGAAGTCTGTCATGTGTTCCCTTGACCTTGGTGGGGGGGGCAGAGAGAGGGCTCAGACACGTTTTTAATTTCTCAGAGGCTGGGATAGCATGATGAGGGGCTGCAGTCAAGTAGCAATGAGGACACAGCTGGTAGTCAGCAGAACATCTTTCACTGACCAAGCAGTGCAAGGGAGCTAACCGATAAAATGTGCTAACAAAAGGTAAAAAAGTGGGGGAGGGAGGGAGGTAGCAGTATAGTTCTAGCTCTGTATCAGAGCAGCCAGTTGTAGCAGTGTTTATATGGGGTAGAGGTAGGAGTAATGCAGGGTGGGATGCCTGGAGGACTCACAAGACTTCTGTCAAAAAATGCTTGATGTACACCCATAACACTGAACTTGTTCATAGTAAACTGGTTCAAAATAGTACTTGATTTTCCAGGGAACATTTTGAACAGGCCCAGGTAGACTTAAACCAATTTAACAGGCTTGTACATCTGTCTGCTTCAGGCTTACATCACTAAGTGTTATGCATATCTATGACCTTAGCGATATTCATAAATAATATTTAAAGCAAAATTTTTCTGCAAAGCAATCTGATAGTAATCCAGTGCAGGTTATAAAGATGATCACTGAACCTGATAAAAAAGTGCCATCATTGTTAGATTTAGCATCCCCAGCTTGCATAGATTGCTTTTAATATGGAGAAGTAAACAGAAAGGGGGAAAGGATAGATCTCTAGCTATATTTTTAGGATAGCTTTTCAATTTAAGTGAAACATATAGAATGATTCAGATTAACACTCTCAGTGGAGAAGGTCACCTAGTGGTGAAGGCCAAGGTCACCTTTCATTGCACAGCTGGAGGCAGACTGGGTTTTGAGTTGCATGTAAAGTACAATTCAAGTATTTGCTCTCCAATCAATTTGTAATGCTGCATTCAGGTCTAAATCCAGAGTTCCAATCTGATCCTCTTTACTGGCCTCCCAGTGAAGTCAATAAGATTCTGTATGTGGAAGGATTACAGGACTGGACGATTCCATTCATTATTTTTCCCTGAAGAGGTTTTTGTGCAAAGAAAACAACTTTCTCCTGTTCTGATCAGGGAGCAAAATCTGTTACTTGACAGTGCCTTGCATCTAAAAGGTTAGAGGAGAAACTATTCTGGCTTATTCAGACAAAAACAGCATGAAAGGGAATTTGCAGAAGAGACCTGCTGCATACGATCATTTATCTTCGGTAGCTAGCATTTAGAGATGGAAATAGTAGTAAGTACACAAACCATAAATCGCCTGAGGTCCAAATAATCTGCTTCTAAAGTTTAGTTGTGCGTGATGACAGTTCATCCATAAGCATCATTTGTATTCCAAAATCTTTTCCTTATTTAGAAAAAATATGAAATATTCACATGGGGTTGCAATCCAATTTTGATTATATCTAATCAGGAAGTGTATTAGAATCAATTTTGGATTCTGCTTCTTAAGTTTCTGTTCCTTCTGGTTATAAATCTCACTGTCCTTGTCTTTTCTGTAATGTCCATACAAGATAAATGAAGGCAGATTCTGTATAGAGATGCATTGGTCCCCAGCCTTCATAGTTTTATGCCCTCCCACCCAGTGCTTGTTTCCATTCACATCATGATATGAAAAATATTTTTGGGTTGACCTGAATGAAGAGAGTCAAATGCTCTAAAAATAAAACTTTTTCCTTGTTCTGAAAAGTTTAAAAGGAGGTAAAACAGGAAAAAGAAGAGGCACCAACAGCACTGAACACCCTCCCCTCCCAACAGTAACACTCCTACTACAGCTCTCTCACAACTCTACCTACAACAAAAAATCATGGTGCCTTGAATTAAAGAAAAGTACAGTTAAAAGGGGTTCGGGAATCACCTAGTCCAAGCCCCTGCTCAAGTCATGTCTATCCCTATCTACACATTTTCTCGCACAACTACCGGGCACAACGCCCAAAACATCTGAAACAACCTTTAACTAGCCACAGGTAAAGCAGAGTGCTGAGGGGACTGCCCATGTCCTGCCACTGTAAGGACTGGAGGTAGCTGTCAAATACATTTGAGAGATCCACAAAAGAGAACCATAAGCCCTTCCGGAAGAGAAGGCAAAAACCCCCAGCACCTCTGCCTGTCTGACTGTGGGGTAAAATTATTCCCTGATCCCAAACATGGTGATCAGTAGGCCTGTGTGAGTCAGCAGTGACCCAATCCGGCTTTGGACCCAGCCGCTTCAGATGGCAGTGATCCGATCCGGAGCTCCACACCGGGTTTCCGTCTCAATCTGGCCAAAGTGGCCCCAAAGCTTCGGAGCCGCCACGGAGATCCGGCCATAGGGTATAATGGGGAATCAATGAAATATCTATAACTTTGTTGTTTTTTGTCTGATTTGGAGGAGACATGGAGGAATGGTGGCCTCTGCTGAGAGCACAAAGCCTGCCAAGTTTCAAGACGATCAGTGCAGGGCTTTGGGGGGAATTGTACCCCAAATTCTTGAAAGCCAAACTCATGTCATGGCTGTGTCACACCACAGGGGTGAAAACTGCAGGGGTGGTAGCTCTTACTGAGGCCACAAAGCCTGCCAAGTTTCAAGAAGCTCAGTGCAGGGGTTTGGGGTGAGCTACACCTCAAGCTGCGGACAAGCAAAACCAGTGCCAGGGGTGACACTGCATGTGCTAAGGTGCAGCCGGGTGACAGCTGCAGGGGTGGTGGCCCCTGCTGTGATGCCTGCCAGCTGTTGAGGAGATCGGTGCAGGGGAGTCTGGGGCCCTGCACCCCTAGCTGCTGACAGGCAAAACTTGTGCCAAGACTGTCTCTGTCTTGGGGCAGCTGATTGTCTGCACTGATTCTTTCCTCTCCTTAGCTTGGTTCTGTAGGTGCTAATTGATGCTCGTTAAGTCATTATGTAGTAGCTAGGTCGCGTGTATTGAGCTGGTCCCTGAGTGAATCATGACTGATTGATTGGTAAGTGGGAACACGGCAGGTTAGCAGCCAGGCCTGCAGCAGCGTCTCCCCTCCCCGCCCCAAGACAGACACAGACAGTCCCACAGCACCCATGGCACCAGTTTTGCTTGTCTGCAGCTTGAGGGCAGTTGCCACCAAACCCCTGCACTGATCTCCTTGAAACTTGGCAGGGTTTGTGGCCTCAGTAAGAGCTACCATCCCTGCAGTCTTGACCCCCCTGTGTTGTAACATGTAGGAGTGACAGGAGTTTTGCTTTCAACAATTTGAGGTACAGTTGCCCCCAAGCCCCTGCACCAATCTTCTTGAAACTTGGCAGGCTTTGTGGCCTTAGTTAGAGCTACCAGCCCTGCAGTTTCCATCCTGCTACGTTGTAACACCTAGATGTGACATGAGTTTTGCTTTCAAGAAGTTGGGGTGCTGTTCCCCCCAAGCCCCTGCACCGATTTTCTTGAAATTCGGCAGGCTTCATCCTCTCTGCAGAGTCTACCATCCCTGAAAAATTCATCTGGATGTGCTGCTTCAGACCCCAAAGCATTCGAAGCTTCTCCAGATCCAAAGCCTTGCACAGTCCTAGTGATTGGTATTATCCTGAGTGGAGGAAGACTTTTGTATGTGTGTGTGTGTGGGGG
>NW_017728995.1:62767480-62782168 GCF_001723915.1 Gavialis gangeticus
GGGGGGGGGGGGGGCAGGGGTAGGGAAGGCGGGGAAGGTTAAGTCCCAACAGAAACATCAGCATACCACACTCAAAACCCCTAACCTTGCCTGAAGCCAAGATCCAATGCTTTTGGGGATGGTGAAATTAAAAAAAAACCAAACAAACCTTAAACCTGCCATACATGGCAATTTCTACCTGGCATCATGTGGCAACCAGCTGAGGCCAGAAACATGGGGAAAAAAAATAATTCTCCCCTCATCTCTGCACTGCAACTTGGGGACTGCAAACACAACTCCACAAATCATCCAGACAATTGCAATTGGCTTTCTTTAGGAAACTATTTTTTCCCCAAAGAAAGTTGCTACACTGTCTGAGACCTTACCCCTGTAAATAAATAGTTCTAGTCTAATGGATTACTGAGAAGGAGAAGGTATATACATTTATTCTCTTTCCCACCCCATTTCTCCAAAATATATTTCCTAGCTGTTCTCACGGATTCCAGAAGCAGATGTGCACCACTCAATGGATTTTAATGAAATTTCAGAAAGGAAATACCAGGCTATAAAAGGTCTCTCAAGCACTAGCTTGCATTGGGAACTGCACTATGCTCACCAGAGCCCTAGGTAGTATTGCATCTTAGCCAAGCACAGAGCATGTTGCGGCACCCAGCACGTGCACAACTCTAGGAACTTAACAAGCTCAGCCCTTTGCAGCAGTCCAGTTTGGCTGAGTAGCATGTTAGTAGACAAGGGATAGTAGAGCCTGCCCCTGGTTTCTGCACAGAACAGGAGTTGGGACTGTGTAGAGTATGAGACAGTAATCTGTGTGTTCGTGCAGACTAATAGAAAGAATAGCAACATCTCTAAGATCACATAGCATTGTTCACAATTCTGTGCACATTTTAGGCGCCTGAAATGGCTTCTACCATGCAGCTCTTAATGCAAGTTCTGGAGAAGGCAGGATTACAAGGCAAATTTTTGAATCAGTCTCTAAAGATCAGGGAAAAGAGAAAACCTGGTGTGAAGCTCTTTGCTAAGAGGTACAGCATTCCTATAGAACTGAGAGATGGCTTTGTCACATGTGAATGGGAAGTAATACTGCAGATGAGACCAAATACATCTTTGTTTGTGGTGCCTACTAAGATTTAAACTTGCATCTTCAGGAGGTCCATAGCTAAAATATGAACCTACCCATCCCACTTGGGACTCTTTCCAAAGTCTCATCTATCTAGCTGTATAAGTGAAGCACAAATGGTTATAGGCATTTCTGACACCTTCTTGCCTAGAACGGTCCCAAGTGATCTACAAATTCTAAAACAATATCTACCCTTAATTTCTTATGATTGATTCATGGCCATCCATCTTTTCATTCCAGATGATATTTTGAAAGGGTGGCAGCAGATCCATTTATTGTTCTTGGCTTCCTCACTACAGAATGCACAAACAAACAGGAATCTGCATTTTAATGGCTCAGTGATCGGTTTCTCCCCACCTCCTTGTAACTATGCCAAAACACATTCTGACATGAACATTCACTTAATCCAAAGCTGCAAGTTTTATAACTTTCAGTGATATGAGTGATAATTCAGAGATTTCACACCCATGAATCATCTAAGTGGAGGCATACCACAAGAGTAGAAATATTGTTTTCCTGACAATACAGAAGTGGCTTGCAGAAGATAATATGATCAGCTAAAAATAAATGATATTTCTCTACAGCTAACCCCGAGACAGCAAGGGGCAAGTTTTCAAAGGTGTAGGTGTGGATTTGGTTGTGCTTCTGCTGTTATTAGCTGAAGTGATGTGGCTGCATCTCTGCACACTGCTTTGAAAATATAGTGGCTAATGTGCTGCTACAAAAGAGGACCAATGATGGAAAGGAATCTCAAAGCCAGCTGTCATATTTCTCAAGGGCAGGAGGAGTCATTTAATGATCAAACTCCATCCTGAGCTGTAGAAAAGATGGAAAATTCAGACTTACTTGAGAGGGTCTAGATCAATTTGCCAGACCAATCACTCATTTCTACTTTTAACAGCCTAATCAGGCTCTCTGCTCTGGAGGAGAAATTTGTCAAAAGAAAAGGAACTGCTGCAGTGAGGGCTTTTAAGCTCCATCCCAGAGTAGGGACCTCTGAAGAGGCATGTAGCATCCTAGGAGGTGCACCACAGAGTCTGCACCTAGAAGAAGCATATTCAGTCATTGCTACTCTGTGCACATGTAGGAAGAAGCCTCTACTTCCCATCCATCTGTAATGAAGATGACTCCCTCCTTTGTGCTGGCAGGCTAGAGAGAAGGAAAAGCAGGGCCATGAAATTACTTCTTCAGCACCATCTTCCCGGGGAAGGTGCCCCACAGAAAAGGTGCAGAGCCTTTGCAAGCAATCCCAGAAGACAGAACAAAGAGTGCTGTTGCTTCAGGCCCTTCACTGCTGTTGTATCTGTTGCAATCCTCAAGACAAGTGCTGTGGCAGGTGTGGGGTAGAGCCAGGCTTGTTCAGGCAGAGCTTTGGCAGGGATTAGCACAATGGATCCTACCTAAGCATCTCAGTGAAGAGGAG
Source organism: Gavialis gangeticus (assembly GCF_001723915.1). Taxonomy (NCBI): domain Eukaryota; kingdom Metazoa; phylum Chordata; order Crocodylia; family Gavialidae; genus Gavialis; species Gavialis gangeticus. The sequence goes on from NW_017728995.1 coordinate 62,770,021, forward strand.
CAGGAATGTGCAGGCTCCAATACCCTATGGAACAGCATTACCATTTTCCCTGTTCGAAAAGTGCTGGGGAGGGAAGGGCTGTTGCAAAGCCAAATTATTGGCACTTCAGTCTTTGCCAGCAGTGCCAAGTCATACAACAAGGTCAAGATCTCACTTCTTTTTCAAAGACTGCATTTCAAGCCCAGTGGATTTAAAAAAAGAAGGAATCTGAACCTTTGCCCCAAGACAAACTGATGTCACCTGAGTCTGTGAACTCTCTCATTCATCTTGTCTCGTTTCTTCCCACACCAAGAATGGGTGGTTGCATGGGCAGATGGAAGCACAGGGATGCAGCCACTGGGCAATGGATGTGAAACATGCCTCCAGTTGTGGATTGCTTTCATTTGGCTTCAGACACAACTATAGCTGTGCTTCCCTATATCATTTGGGCTGGCTTCCTCCTTCAAAAAAAAGACGCATAGCTACAGTCTGGTATTCACAATGAAAAGGCAGTCTCTTGACTCATCCACCCAGGCACATGGGCCAGACCCCACCTTATTCAGTGTAAACCACCAGATTTAGACTGTCTTACTTGCACTCAGTTACCAACCTGAAAACAAACCACTTTACACATCACCTCTACATTTTCTGCCCCCAAATCCTGATCCAGCATGTACAAGGCTGAGTGAAAATCATGGGCTGGATTATCTAATGGTAGAGTTTTGTTATTCTTAAACCATGGTCAAGATTTGGAAAGGGATGTTTCAAGGATTCTGCAAGGTTGTACATCCAGCAGGCAATAGAAAGACCATTAAAGCTATTGCATCCCAGTCCAATAGCACAATAATAATTCAAGCTGTCCAAGAGGCTGATCACCAGGGATCCTAGTTTCCTCTGATAAAAACAAAAAACAAAAAAACCAACAATTTTTTAGTTAAAAAAAAGTAACCCCAAATCCACATTTTTCCAAGATTAAAATGAATTGCCGCTAATAAATAGATATAGTGGTGTTTGATTTTAATCATGGAAAAATGTGGATTTTGGGTTACTTTTTTAAATCTGAAATTGGGGATTTTTTTTTTTTTAAATCAGAGAAAACCAGGATCTCTGCTGATCTCTATGTTCTCTTTAGTGGCACCAGCACAGAGCTGATGGAAATAGCAAATAAGTATAATTACAGCTCTAATTATACACAGACTTTCTATGGCTGCACAGTTAGAAAGAGAAAGATGCAAAGAATCTTTTCCTTCATTCAGGGGACCACAGGGGTGGTCCTGACCCACAGAGTCGAACTGACATGCAACATCAATGTAGATTGTATTTACTGCATTCTTCTTAGGTGTGCTATCACCTAAGCTCAATCAAGGCAGCTGATAAACTTTGGCAGCACTGTTGTCCACTTACAAAAGGCACTTAATGTCATATAACTATTTGCCTGAGATGTTATTATTTCCCCTTCATTAGACAACTGTAAATTTCTAGCAAAGTGGTGAGCTGTTACTAACCTGAAAATAGTAATCACCATGCAGGTAACAGGCACTGAGAATGTTGGAGTTGCCTAGTCCATGAAATTTAGCAGAACTGTCCTCATTAGAAGAGTTATGTTCTTGTAGGCAGTACATCTGTGTAGATGTGGGGTCTTGTGGCATTCATTGCAAGACTGGGGTCAAGCTCTGAAAATTACACAAGAACAGGTATTAAAGCATGGTATTAAACAGTTTTATTAGAAGATGAAGCACCAGCTGCTCTTTAATTTCTCAATGTATGGTTTATAGTGGATAAGAAAACATGCAAAAAGGGTGACAGAATTGAAGACACAAAACCTTAGGGTTCTGGTGATAGCTTGATCTGCCCTTAGATACTGTCCTCTGCATACGGACTACATTTGCATGATAGGAAAACACTCCCAGTCTGAATGTAAAGCAATACAAAGAACCATCAAACTGTTCAAGAAAAGCACCTGTGTTATCCAGCCTCACAAAAACTTAATGTGGGATTTTTAATGACATTTATGATTCACATGCTGCACTTAGACAAACATTAAATATGGTAACTGGAACATTTATACCCGACCATATTATATTATATAAGCAAACTGTTGCATATCTATTTTCTTTTAGATTTTTGTCACTTTATCAAAAATAAATACTCCCCTATAAGGGAGTGGGTATTTTTTAAAAGCATCCACAGCTTGATTCCACAAAACTCTGGGAGTTTTACTATTTATTTTAACAGAAGGCCAACACAGCATTCTTATATAAAGCCCATGCAGAATGACTGCCCCTCAAAACAGAAGTCTGACTGCTGTTAGAAGTACCAAAGAGAAAGGAAATTCCTGAATGCTCCTTTGATAAGCAGTTTTCCCCCAAGTTTGTAAGAAGCAGATATATTCAAACAAATGGTAGAGGAGATTACATTACGTTTCTAATCCTAAATGCATCCATAATAACTGCATGCCATATGAACACTGTTTATATAAATACAGTAAAGACTGAGTTTTAACTGCATGCAATTTGCATTAATGAATATAATTTCACTAATACAGTCAAACTTTAACATTTATGAGTGCAAATAGCTTAACAGAGATCAGGTGCATCTGCATAGCAGCTGCTTAATTAAAACAATATTTTGAATATATAAGTTGCCCTCAAATAAAAAATATACTAGCTCATACAGAAATCTTCAGGATAGTTCTTATTAGTTTAATTACCAGCTTAATCTGCATGCAGTGGCTTCCTACCTTCATCGTGATATATTCTTGTGTGCAAGCAGATAATCTGAACTTGATTGACATTGGCTAGAAAGGTCATACCAACTTTTCACATTTACTGATTGTGATTATTAAAGACAACAATGTACATTCCAGCTAATGAAGAGGGGCTGACAGCTTTCTAAAATAAAATTTCAAATGTACAAATTTCAAAGTACACTCTGCTAGGCATCAAGCAATCTGTGAACTAGTTTTAGTTTGGAAAAGGAATGTAATGAAAAACTAACAGACCTGAAAATGAAAGACATAACATAATATTCATCTTAATTAAACACAAGCTGAAACTTTGAACGATACTGAGTGGGAAACGTGCCCACCTAATCTTTTCCAGTGTAAAAAAATTAGTTTAAACAGCAATTGAGCATCTCAAGTTGAGTGTATTTACTAATATACTACATATGATAGCAGCTGCATTAATTCCTCCCCTAAACAATTATAGCTTATGCCTGCTAAAATGTACACGGCACTTTGAAATGATACTGATTCCTAGCAAAACACAAGAAACCAGGAATTATAATTGCCAGCCAACCACACACTAGGTCTGAACAAAGCCTCTTAAAAACCTCACAAAATTCTTTGTTGGCTTCAACAGGCCTTGTATCAGGCCCTCTCTGGCTCAGCAGATATGCAGGCACTAGGGAGATAGTGGTGACGTTGACATCATCATTGGGAGCTTGGGTAATGTTGCCCCTAAAGCCATAAACCAACTTGGGACTTCCCACAAAAAAAAAAAAAAAAAAAGAAAGAGATCCCAGTGTCCATAGCTTTTAAGAACTTCTAAGGCACTCTCATACTAGAATAAAGGGATTTTTTCTATATCTTTATAGGGCATGTGTAGATGAAATGGGGGCCCTAAATTGAAGCTGTGGGTTTTAAAAAACACCGCTTCAATTTAGGGCTGATTAAACCTTTGTGTCATGCACACACCCCACTGACTTACCTGCCTCTCCAGGTGCTGGCAGGCAGAGAGGTCCCTGGGCTGCAGTGGGGGGTTGGTGCTTCCCTTTGTGGTAGCAGTGGACCCCCCCAGGCAGCACTGCCCCCAGACACCCAGCTCGGGCGGTCCCAGGGGGGCACCACAGCTGCAGAGGGAAACACTGGGTGCCCATGGAGCTCAGGGAGGCTCCAGGGGGGAAAGAAAAAAAAAGGATCAGAAGCTCACCACTTTTCTTGGGTGGAGCTGCTTCACTCTGTGGCTGTACAGCAGCAAACTAAAACTCCTTGAAGGACTTTTAGTTTGCTGTGTCCCAAGTCATTTAAGGTGCATTACACCACTGAATTGCCTACAGCGGCTGGAATTAATATGCGATACGCTGCCAAGGCATGCAAACGCTGACACAATTAAAGTGGTGCAAAAGCATTTAGCCCACTTTAAACTGTCATACACACATGCCTCTCATTTTGTCTACACCTAGCCAAAGATTATGAATAACTGTAATCTTTACAAAGAGTTAATGGTAACATCTTTCCTCCAGCCAACCAGATTGCATCTGTTTGAGTTTCCAAAAAAAAAAAAAACCCCCCCCAAAAAAACTGTTCCACAAAATGGGCTGGTTTGACATCCCCAAACTGAGTAGTATCCCTTTAAATAGTTTGAGCCCTCTGGTGGTGCTCAGTATGCTTAGAACAGGGTGGGCAACATACGGTCCACAAGCCAAATCTGGCCCGCAGGCCCCCTAAAAAATTTAGAAAATTTCATCTCTATCTGCCCTTGGTTCCTGTCAAAAATGACAGGAACCATGTGCAGTAGTACCCAAGGGAAGTCCAGTGGGCTCCCGCAACAGCAGGGCCAGCCTGGCCCCGCCCCCACAGCCAGAAGCCCCACCCAGGGCTTCTGGCCTGGAACCATGTGGCTGCCCTGTGTTGGAACTGCAGATAAGGGGGAAGGGTGGGGGAGGCCCCCAGGCAGGGAAGGAGCCCTGGGAAAAGCTGAGCGGGGGGCAGGGAGTGGCCCCTCACCTGCCCTGTGGCCAGCACCCCGCGCTGCAGCTGCTCGTAGCCTGCCTGGGGCTGCCACCTTGTAAGCTGGCCCCATCAGGACTGTGTGTCGTGACAGCAGCTCCGGCCCCCCCCCCCCCACTTGTTGTGCCAGGCAGTGTTTGCCACTGCTGCCTGTGGGCTGTCCAGTGTGCAAGCTCTGGGCAGCCAACAGCATCCAACACTGCTCTGCACGGCAAGTTGGGGGGCTGCAGTTGCTGCCACCAACAGGCAAGCCCAGAGCCAGCTTGGAGCCCAGGCTGGCAGCAGGGCTGGGTTACAAGCTGGTGCTGCGCATGGGGAAAAGTGGCCCCTCACTCGCCCCGTGGCCAGTACCCTGTGCTGGAGCCTCTCACAGCCTGCATGGGGCTGCCTGTGTCTGCTCCAGACAGCCCTGTGTGGGCTGCAAGTGGCTGCAGCATGGAGCGCTGGCCATGGGGCAGGCGAGGTGCGGCTTTTCCCTGCGTTGAGCACCAGCTTCTTCCCTGCTGGTGAGCAGGGGGTTGGGGCTGTGTGCTGCCTCCTGCCTGTACCACAGTGCTGGGGGCACTAGGAGTGAGTGGGTGGGGAGCCAGTGGAAGCATGGGGCCACCGCCGGTGGGGCCCAGAGCAGGGTGGCAGGAGCACGGGGTCCCAGATCGCACGGGCTCTATAAAGCCAGGCCAGCTCCCCCCTCTCCCTCCTGGTGCAGCCCAGCCTGGCTCCACAGACCCCTGCCAGCCTGTGCCCTGCTTTTGGCCCCACCCGTGCTGGCCCTGGGACACTGGTCCCAAGATGGTGACATGGGGAGGGGCACCTGTCAAGGGGTGGAGCACCTTTCAAGGGGCAGAGCTACCCATGCAGCCCTCAACAGCCTGCCAAAACTGAGTAAGTGGCCTGCTGCTTGAAATAATTGCCCGCCCCTGCCTTAGGAACTTGCCAGAGCAGGCATGGGTGTGTGTGCTTCCTTACACCCAGTTATCACCGTTATTTTGATCTTACTGTGCCTACCTGTTTCCTTGATGTCAAGGTCATTGTCTCTTGCTCTTTACTCAACAACTAGATGTCTATCTATCTTTTTAATGAAAACTGCTATTAAGCTTGAGATTGCTATATCCCCATATGGAGATGGGGGAAGAAGAGAGACGCAACAAACTGAGCTCCAAAGGCACTAGCAACTGCCCCTCGGAGACCCAAATATTCCACAAGAACAGGGACAAGCTTGGTAAATGGATAAAGCCTGTGGCAATTAAACTCTATAGAAATTTTCTATACCTTGTCTATTACTGCAGTATCTGAGCCCCTTACCCATACTGAGTTAAGCAATGTGACTAACATCTGTTACCTGAGCATTACCTCTAAGGGAAATGGTATATGCAGGAGCATTATGACTTGGAAATGGTTTTATATGTATAGGAATGCAAACACATGGACATGACCATGTCTACATCAGAACACAAGTTAAGACAGAAACGTACCTTGCACTCGCAGCAGAAAACGTGGAGGTTTTGAATGATCCTCACTTCCTGTGAAGTTCACAACTTTTGATCAGTCCTCCAACCCAAACCTCTGTTGATTTACTTAGTGGGTTGAAATGAAACAATACATCCAACTGCCTGTTCCAAAGATAGATCCCTCCAAGCTCAGAGCGTCTTCCTGGGGCTGTCAGGATAAGGGGTGTGTTGCAGAGATAGCTGATCCCTGCAGCAAGCCATTCCTGGACCAGTCTTATAAAGATAAGGACTAAGAGACCATTACAGGAAATGGGAAAGAAGGGTACTGCATCACATCAAGGGAACAGGCTATATTCTGTGCCCATCTAAACTGTTGTAATCCTGTTGAAGGCAACAGAGTGCTGCGGGCACATCAGCAAGTAATTTGGTCCAACAATTTCACAGTGGCCTTGAAACAATATCCAATCATAACACAATTCAGATCTTAGCAGCGGTTTGTGGCTCTCACAAAGGTAGCAAGTGCTATTGCCATTCTCTTCTCCACAGAGGTGGTTAAGGTGGGCTATAAAAAGCAGGTAACATTCCCTGTTTTCTTCAGTGTTATTGTTCAGTGGTGCCTGGAATAGTGGCTAAATTTTTGGCATATGTATCAAAACCACTGTTTCTGACCATCGGTAATAAACAGAAAAAGGGATTTCAGTTAAATGGAGATGTTTCATTAAATGGAAATGTTAAATGGAGGGGGGGAAAAAAAGAGTATAGTTTATCACATGTCATGTTGCTGTAACCCATTCAGATTTCTACTATTCTGAACAATTCTGCAAGTCTGAAATTCTCATGTATACATTCACAGCTTGTAAACATGAAAAAAAATACTTGTATACAAATTCCAGCTCTATACTATTTGGTTATACACAGTATATATAGCTGTGTAGGCAGTATATTTACATTATATTGTCGACATTCAAAAAATTCGTGCTATACAGAATTTAAATATATCCCTTCAAAACCAGCCTGATCCCTAGATGGTGCTATTTACTGCAATAACAAGACAATTATTGCTTATTACCTATACAGGGACAAAAGTTATTTGTTTGATTAAGATTATAACATGAAGAATACAATTGAAATTATGCTGTTTTACATAATATAAACTTCATGTTCTGCATGTTTAGAACTTTGTTCTAATCTCATTTAGAGTAGAACAGAGCAGAAACATCTCCATTTAAGTGAAATCCCCTTTTCTGTTTATTACAGTGGTTTTGATCTGGATCCCTTTCTTGTGCAGGTTTATCTCTCCTCTCATGGAAACAAAGATCCATCATGTCCACTGCTCCTATTTCCTGCCACAATCCTATGTCAGCGACATAGGGTTTAGGAGAGGGAAATGCACATTGTCTATCCTTCTGGGTCTACATTTCATGGAAAGCCTTAATATGCATTATCTATTTTGTGGAGCTTCTTGAATAATCCAAAAAAAGGTCAGGAACTGACTGGAGGGTTCAGTGTCACTACTCTGCTAGATATGATCTGGAGTGGATCATGGAGTCCAAGGGAGAGGACATGATGCAGATGCACAGAACCTCCATTTATGGAGGGATCCAAGACAAATTCCTGGTGGAGTGAGTCCCACAGCAAGTTGAGCCCATCTCATAGTGGGAAGTCATCCAGGCCGATGACTTTCTGTAACAAAGTGGTAGGCTTTACTGCCTTACCCTAAAATGAACTTCAGTAAGATTTTGCCATGTATTACTTTGGAGCAACTTCCCTACAGTCAATACATCTCCTCTGGATTGACCCTGCGTGACAGAAAATGCTTCTCACCAGATTTCAAGAGCAGACCTGGAAATCAGAACTCCATTGTGCTCCTGGTTCTTCCAAGACTGCCTGCATTGATGTAAGGCCTGACCCAAAGCCCACTGAAATTAGTGTGGGCTCTTCCACTGACCTCAATGAGCACTATATCAGACCTTCTGGACTTCAGATGAAAATGTTAGAAATACACAAGATGAAAGAAAAAGCAATTGATATCTTTATGGTCTTTAGATACCATGGTGATAAATGTCAGGGAAAGCTAACACTGAATAACTGACAGTTATCTTATACTTGAAGAGTCATAGAGAATGTGTCAAAGATGTTGATCAGTAGCTCCCGATTTTTGCAAGTAGTGACACCACTGTCAGTCAACCCACAATCCCATTTCCTGTATGAGGCTGAGTGCTGTCACTGAGTTTGAGACTCACAATCCCACTTCCCATTTCGAACTGTGACCTTTAGTTGGGGAAGCATAGAGGTAGACACTGTACAGCAGCAGTCATCATTATTTTTAGACTCCTCAGGGGCCTCTGTAAGATGTCATGATATCAAGCTTCTCAAAGCCACATATTTATAGAACCAGTCACTCCCACTTTATTGCACACTAGCAAAAGAAAACATGGTGGGATTCACTGATATTTCCAGTTCTTGAATCTAATGCCAATTCTTCCTCAGCTGCTCCATACTAAAATAGGGCAAGATCAGCAGGGGAAGTGTTAGTAGCCAAACTCAGCCATTAGCACTGGTTTGGTTTTGACACTTTCTTGGTACAAATATTCAGCTGGAAGGCTGTGGATTAAAGAGGAAGTTTACCAAGCAATGATGCTACACATTTGGCAGTCAGGGTCACCAACAGCTTCAAAACCAAGTTGGTATCAACAGCAATGGACAGACAAGAAAAATGAGCTTATGATACCTTTCTTAACTAAAAGTCAAGTGGGATGGCATTTAATCTGCAAGTGACACTATGACCTTTTGGGGTTTGCCTTTTTGACAACAATGCCAGGGGGATAAGATTGCTTTGAGAATTAGAGAAGGCAAAGCTGATGTAATTAAAGACCATAACAATATATATTTGAATTCAGGGGCCAAAATTGCATACACAATGTTTGTACGGGTCCTCCTAAACTGAAGGCTCGACTTCGCAACCTTAAGAGACTGGGATCTACAGATCCACCTCATAGACCTCTGCCCTGTGAACTAACGCTGGTAACTAATAGGTAATAGCAATTACCATTCTCAGTGGACAAGCATTTAAAAGGGAGCGAGACACTTGGCCAATGAAAGTCAGTGAATGGTGAGATCCTGTGTTCTGTGTCAAGCTCTTGATGGAAGCGCGCTTCACAGGACACAGCCCTCCATCCATTTCCTGCCAGGTTTGACTCCAGCAGCACTACCAAGAGAGCAGAATTAGATTTTTAGCCAAAGTTACACTGGCAAAGAGGCTGAGAACAGTAAGTGTCTCCGATTAAGCGAAATAAACATTTTAAAGTTTGCTCCTTCTCTTGAGAAAGATTTTGGATGTTTGTTCTTTTTTGTGTGTTCATTGCTGAAGTTAAAGAAATGTTACATTGATTCATTGCTAAATGACAGTGGAAACCTTCTGTAATTGCACATTACATGCATCCACATTAATACCAGATAATTTCATTAGGACTATTATTGTAATGAATACCAAATACAAAATGTAGGGCTAGAGATCATTCTTCTAATCAGATGCATCAGACCCCAGGAACTTTTAGAGAATTGGGCTATTAAAATGTAAATAGTTTCTTTGAAATTTAAATTGCCATTTTCAAAAAAACAGATGTTCCTCTTGATCATTCCTTGCCTGGATTTTAAAAAAATACATATTGCTGATTGCTAACTGAAAACCAAATGTCTATTAGCCTGAGAAACTCTTTAATTTACACGAATAGTTTCATTAGAACACACTGCTCCATCTCATCAGGTTACAAAGGGCAACACCAAACACTGGTCACTTTGATGAACTGATGAAGTATTTTAAAGTAATAAGAAATTAGAATATAATGCTCATGAAATGATATTTGTTTCTAAATAGCCAAAGGCAATGCACTGGCATGTGTGGTGAGGAGGAAGCAGTTTGTTACAAGGTAGATACACTGTTTGTACAATTTGGCTAGACATAAAGTTGCAGCTGCCTGATATGATATGATATCATGCTTAAAACCCTGGAATGGAATAATATACAGTATCTATTTCATTTCTGTCCATGTGTTAAAAGCCTAATAGAAACCGATTTGTTATTGATATATGTCGCCGCCGGGATGCAACTAGCTGTTCTTGGGCCGCTCTTCCCCGGGTGATTGGTGTTGTCCCTTGCCGGTGTTCCCGCCTTTGGCCGAGTGGATGTTCTCTGCCCGACTCCTTGACCCTGTTCCCGCCTGCCACGACTTGGTGTTACCAGTGTTTGGGGTCGGTCGTCGTGCATGCCCGTGGCCCAGGGTTCCCCGGCGGTCACTCTCGGGGCTCCACCATCCCTAAACCCCGGCCTCACGCCTCCTTACGGTGTTGCCAAGCTGTTAGTCATCTTGCTTTTGGATTATTACTCAAAATGGAGTGCCAGCTTCCTTCCCTGTAACCGAGACTATGCCTACTACAGGTCTAATGCCCTCTGGTCTCCCCTAGAACTCGGGGGAAAGACAAACCTGACCCGAAACACAAAAAAAAGGCTCAACACAAACTGGGCGTACTGCCCCTTTAATTGCCCCCCCCGCCTTACTGCAGCCCCATCTGCTTCGTGCCTAGGCATTCAATCTTTGCCCACTCCCTGGCACCTCACAGTCCGGCGGTGGTGTGTCCTCCGGAGGTACCTCTCTCTGGGCTTCCCCGTAGGCTCTCCTGCTCTGGCTGCCTTCGCTTGGGATATCCTCTGTGGTAACACAGGGGCGATCCCGGGTCTCCCTATCAGTCGCGCTGGCAACATTGCTCCCGCGGCGTCCCTGTCTCTTCTCACCCCGTCCGGGGTGTTTCCTCCCTCGTGCTCTATTGCTTCTGTCTGTCCGAGGGGCGAGGGCGTTGGGAGCAGCGTCTCCTCCTTCTCCCGCAGCGTGTGCCGCCATTTTTATTTGTGCCGGCCAGCACTCCACGCTTGCATCACTGGCCGGCCGCAGCTGAATAAACAAGTGGCTGATGAGCCGCGCAGGTTTCGCCTCCCATCCTCCATTCACCGGCTTGGGAGTTGCCAGTAAGTATCTTTGCGTCCAGGGACAATATAATTAAAAGAAGCTTGAGTTAAAGGTTCCTCTAGTTGGAAATAACTTCCAACAGTAACATGCTCGAGTTCTCTGTCGACAGGGTCATGCATAACATACATGGACCAATGGATTTTAACAGTTGCAGACTCCATCTTGTAAGGGAGGAAGACCGGATGCTGCACTTTCTGAATTCTGTGATTGAGTACTCTTAAAATCCCAAAGCACTGACCTGGCAATTGTTGCTGTAGGCAATGTCATGAAGCACTGAAGACCTCTCTAAGACACTCTGGGCAACATAGCAGGCTGCTTTCAGTTTATTACAGATCTAATACAGGTATTTAATACTTGCAGAGTTCCTTAGATACTCCTTATTCAGCATGTAGGCTCTCCTGACTCTTAACTACATTTACTATTTAGCAAAACACTTCATCATTTTTTAAATTTTGATTTTGCTACTTCCAAAGGACAGGCAGTGACTATTCTGGCAGCATCCTTTGATCTAGTCATTAACATCCCTGCTTGTAACAGCATAGAAGCTTTGACAAACCAAAGTAGTGATTTGTGTCCCGCTGCATGATTAACTTTTTGAGGGAGAGAGAGGTTGGGGGGCATCCACCATAGCTTCCAATGAGTCTATAGACATAGAGTTATCTGTATCCTAAAATAATTTGAACTCAAGCCTTCTTGGTAAGTCACAACATGGCTGAGCCTTTGCAAGTGTTATTTTTACTGATGAGGTGAAGAATAAAAGTGTAAGGCCCTTGTGAAATCTCTCATTATTGTCATAGTTTTACATCCACATTAATCCTCAGTTAATGGTGCGTAGTAGATAGTGGCAGGCCCACATGGAATTGTGTTTCAATACTCAGATCCTTTCAGTGCTTTTGTATAATAATGCTGAAAATGCTTTAAAATACCACCAATTCCCCAAATCTTATATGCCATTCAAACCTACA
>NW_017728995.1:62782179-62797057 GCF_001723915.1 Gavialis gangeticus
CACCAATTCCCCAAATCTTATATGCCATTCAAACCTACACAGACTTACTTCTGACTCTTCTTCAATGGAACAGATTTTAAAGTAGGGCACATAAATCTGTGCCTTCTTAAACTTGATGCCATTATGCTGTTTCATGTGCAGAATGGCACATGTCAGAGTCAAAACAAGAAATGCTCAATGAAAATCTAATTGACATATGCCAAAACTACCTACAACTAAATATAGCTTGTATTGTTCTGCCGTACCAGAGCATTACAAAAATGGCCAGACGCCTTTCTTACCTGCAACTGACACTTGACTTCTTAATCCCTGCCCTTATACTAATGATTAACTAATCCCTGACCTTGTGCTAATACCTGGCTGACCCCCAGCTGACACTCAAACACATGCCTAACTCTCTTTCATACCCCCATATCTAGCAATGCCAGGATAACTTTAAGGACTAGAGCACGATCTATTTCTACTCTAATTAGGGCTCTTTTCATAAAGGTAGAACTCTCAAAGCCTCTTATGGGCTTGGGTCTTCTCGGGGGCTCACCCACTAGATCGCTATTGACATCTCTTTAACTCACAGACTTGCTATGTACCGTATTTACCTGAATATAAGATGACCACCCAATAAGCAGGTATTATATATGGAAAATTCATAAATTTGTTGTAACTTTTGGAGGTTTGCCTTGAATTTGTCTCCCTGCTACAGCAGGGAAAATAAATTTACAGGGTCAGGTAGCCCCACTGCTCTCTGCACCTCCCTCACCCCTGCAAACTTCTTCCCCCTGCAGCCCCTTCCACCCTTTACTACCAGACCCTGTTCTCCCTGAAATGAGGGGCAAATGTAAAAACAATAACTTTGAAATAAACATATCTGTAGTAATTTAGTTCTTCCAGAATTGATACATTTTACCTTTTTTGAAACTGCTGCAAGTTTTAGCACAGGTACTCCACACTTCTAAGCAGCACTTTTGTACCTACTTATATATAGTACAAACTTTTTTTTTAATGTTGTGTCTCAGGCCGAATCAGCCAAACCAGTCCTGAATTCTATTGACTAAGCAGTACTCATTTATTCAAGCCTGTGTGGTGCTAATGTCAGCAAGTATCCTCCTTCCCAGACTCTTCAGAGACTCCCAAATCCATGGCAAGCATTCTATGCACAGGCCCCAAGCCTGGAGGCCTTGGAGTTCAGATGCCCCTGAGTCTCACCTGCACTTAGCCCACTGGCCAAAGCAGCAAGCTAGAGAGAAATCCTCCATCTCCATAAAATAGGTATGTAGTTGAGATACTTCTATAGTAGACTATAAGAGGCTACAGTAGACTGTCACTGGGGGACCTGTGCACAGTGTATTGGATAGGTCTCCACCCTTCGCTACACTATGCCACTCAAGGTGATCTGACCTTTGTGGGAAAACCACCTCATGGTATTTCTCCTGCCAGTGTTGGCTGTATTGAATCAACTTCATTATTGCTTTTCATTACTGATCACATGCTGATGTTGGCAGTAGTTTAATGATGGACAATGTATTTAATAAGGTTTCCTTATATGCAAGCCTAAAATGAGCTTTCCCCCTCATGCTGAATTGGGGCAGGGGAATCCTCCCATCTTATATTTTGCTAATGGCTGGGTAGCAGGTATTCTGTTACACAACAGGCATGCTACTCTGACAGCAGTAAGCATTAGAGGTGGAGAGCCCTGAGGTTTTGGCCACTGGTGACCAGTCCCAATGGTGCCACACCAAGCTGCAAATTCCTGGGCAGCAACAGTCTCAATCTCAAAGCCATTATTCCAACTGAACTCCTTGGGTCAACACTAAAAAGAGCAACTTCAAGACAACTCCAGCATCCATCCAGAGTTGAATTTGTGGTCAGCATCCAGGACACTTACACAGGGCCCCAGGACATGGAGTCAGGGGGGTGAGGGTTAGGCTAAGTGAGTACAAATCCTCTAAAATGTTTGTGCCCAGGGCAGCCAGAAGTCTGTTGTTGCTCTGCTTACAGTTTCCCTGTTTTCAGCCACATTCCCTCATGTTAGTAACTGATACTGTAACTGGCATAATAGCCCTATGTCACCCAAAGATTCCCCCTTTTCATGGGCTGAAGGTTTGCCATTGTTTTGCATCATTTGAGTGGCACGATGCAAGGAGAGCAGATATTCAGGGCCTAGCTTTGGACTTCCCCACTGCCTCCTTTCCTAGAGGAAGAACAGTCTCAGTCATTGTTTCTGGATCACTAAATCCTTGTCTCCACCTGCCTTATTGCTCTTCTTCCTTTGAGGGAGAGGCATTAGAGAATACTGCCAAGAAACCAATCAGTACCAATACTTACACAGAGCCCATACTACACTTGCTTACTCTTGGAGCAATGCATTCCATTCCCGCCATTACTATATTTCAGGTTAATATAAATCTTTTATTCAACCAGATAAAACTCAAGAGCATTTCTGTTAGCAGCAAACACAAGCAGTTTCCTTCCTTGTTTGGAACATTTTTGACAGTCATTTATAATACAGATATTACTCTCAGAAGTTTGGAAAACTGTGAACCAAAAAATGAAAGACTGAAGTAGAAGAACAGATGTTTGGATTTTTCTGTTTTTTTCCTGCCTCCTTTTTAATTAGCTGTACGATCAGTAACTGCAGTTTAATATTAAATGAGAAAAAAAACACAGTTAACCTCAAGGACTGCTGAATGTGATTAATCACTGCCAGGAATGCATGTATCAGTCAATCAAAGTCACACCCTTCACTTTTGTACAAGTCATTAGCCCTCAGTGACACTTTCCTTATTTATTAGAGGCTGTGCACTGCTCTTTGGTGCTCTACTTCTTGATTCTATGAAAAGCAGACTTTTCTCCATTGGGTGAATGAACATATATTGTCTGTCTAGCTAAACCTGGTACCCTAAAAACTCCTCCCAGAAGAGCTCTCTGCAGCAGATCAGCTTGGGCCCATGAAACAAACACAACTGAATCTCATTGTGAGGCAAGATATTTGTCCTTGATGAGAAGACTGTGCCTCAAATTTATAAAAGGGCTTTCAGTGTTTGGCCACAGTTGAACTGGAGGTCTAAGTCCCTTGGACCATATGAAATAAATCAGTTTCGATCTATACCCTCCCTTGCAAATAGGGAACCATTTCATACTTATTTCAGACTTAAACTTATTTACCTGGGGGGCTAACTGGTAATGCTTTCTGGGGAAAGGAAGGGAGACCGTGATTTCATGGGGCACCAAGGCCACTTTAAAAAGTAAAAGTTTGGCAAGATTTTAAAAAAATAGGTAGGACCTATTGCTTTGCTGTGCATACAGCACCCAACACAGCAGAACCTACAGGTGCTTCCATCTTTCCTAAAGAAATGGAGGTAACACAAGGGATAAGAGAAGCCACAATCCTGGAAATATTTATAGAGCTACTAGGATCACTCCAATAAGTTGTATATAAAGCTCCTCACACATGCCTGTCTGTGTGACAGTAGCTATAGGAATGCAATTACTACCTTTCATTGCTTTCAACTGCAATACCTGATTCTTCTATATTCCACTTTCTTTTTATAAGCCTGAAACTCAGCAACTTGGTACCTGGCAGGAAATTTTCACTGATTAAAGCCTTCTGCAATAGCAGCTGGGAGGCATTAGATGTGACACCTGTTAAACACATCTCTCCATTGTTAAATTACAATGTGTGGATCACAGCCATCATATTTGTTGCAGATTCTTTTCTGTGATAGGCAACGCTGATCCCCCTGATTTGACTTCAATTAATGATAGCCCACAAGGTCTTTAATCTTAGTGCTTCATTCATCATTTCTAAGTTACCTGGAGATGCAGTCAAAAGGAGTGAAGAAGTGCCATTAAAGCAGATGTATTCTATATTGTCCTTTTAATGTACACTCAGTTCATTAACTTTGATTGGTGTCCTATTGTGGGTCAGTTTCAAAGATTAATATGCTCTCTCTTCTACCAGCGCTCTGGTTCTCTGTTTCTTTGTATCCCACTGAAAAGTTATGCATGAATGATTTAAATCAACATTATACCTTTTACTATTCAGCTATGATTTCTTGCTAAGAAAATGGCAGCACTAGCCAAAATAAACACAATTGGGTAGACAACAGTATTTTATAAAAAGCACCAGCAAGGACACAAATGAGTTTGTATCACTTTAAAATCAGAATGCATATGGAAGACAATTAAACAGAGAGAACTGAATAGAATTGAATTGAAAACTAACTACACAGGGTACTTTTATGCAAAGGTTTGGGTGGTCAACCAAAGGCTTTCATTTTTCCATATTCTGCATATATGTGTGTGGGAGCATTTGTGTACATGTGTTTTTCATGAACCAGGGTTACATTTGTGATTGTCCAATACAAACATCTCTTAGGGATGTCTTAGGTACACTTGACCCTGTCTCAACGCAGGGAGTTTGACTAGACCTCTTGAGGTCCCTTCCAGCCCCACCATTTCTACTAATTGTTTCCAAATAGCTGAAGTTATAAAGCGGTTGCAGTCACAAACTACCACAGCTCAATCTGGCCCTAACATTTCTTCTAGTTATAGTAATCTAAGACTATAAAATATGAACGAGAAATGCCATGCCTGATCTTTATTCTGACAGCATCCCTTTAAATTAAAATGTATTTGTTTTTAAACAAGAAAATTCAAAGTTATAGGGAATGGGTTTTGATCAGGGCAAGTTCAATGTACTCAGTAAAATAAGAGGGTGATAAAAGCCTGCTATATTTTGGAACTGGAGAGAATACAATTGCTTCCATTCCTTGTCAGCTACCCATACAGAAAATGAGGTCAGCAATCAGGATAACATAATGGTACCATCTTTTATATCTCGAGGAAGCAGGCTGTTCTCCGATTTCCCTTTGATAATAATTGTTAGTCCACAGATCTACTCTGTAATTATCTAACACTCTTCTTTTCATTCTTTCCAGCTACACACAGAAAGGAAGTTGCTGATTGGAGCTTCACTCAAGCATCCCTTGGTATCAGACTCATTTGAAGCCTGAGGGGGCAATTTAACTTTCACTTCTCTGGTCCCATAAGTTGCACTATTAGGGACAATCACAAGGGAAATATTCTATGTCTCTCTGTCACTTTCCTTATAAACTTAATGGCACAAAGGAGGTGAAGTGTGAATAAATGCTACCGTTTCCCAGTATCTATTCACTTATGCCTGGGAGACTGCTCCCTCACACATGAGTTTTTCCCATCCGGGGTTGTATTTGTGGTCCTCCAATACTAGTTATCTAACTAGGACTACCAGACTTTTACTATTGTGTAACACAGTCTCTGTACCAATATTTGGCCAAAAAGGGCAGACATCTACTTAAAACCCTAGTTTTCACCTTAAGCAGTTTTCCAATGTCCCAGTGTTGTAAAGACCCTGCCTACATTGATATCTAGCCAAAAATCTGGCTCTTAGGCATAATATAAACACAACCCACAATGTTCATTTAAAATACTCTTCATGTCTCTCTAAGACCTACTAAGTTAAATTCACTCCAAAGTAGGAGGGTACGATAATAGAAATTCTTGGCTTAGCTTCTGTTTCATTAAACTGTGGTGTAATCTCTGTCCTGGGTATAATTCATTAGGGAACTGACATGAGTAGTAACACAGTACCGGCAAGGTAACTGCACAGATTCTGCTTGGTTGCCTCAGTGTAAATGCAGAACAGCTCCACTGACTGCAATGGAACTTTTCCAGGCTTCCAAATAGCAAAATCTGTCCTGCTAGATGGGCAATGTATCCTGAGGGAAATGGAAAGGAGTCTGAAAGAAAAAAAGAACTAATGTGGAGCTGTGAAAAAAATGTCTCTATCTTGCCATTTCAATATCTGCTTTTTCCAGCAAAGTCTTCTGTGTTCCAATTCTGTACATAATTTATTTTCTTTCATTTCAAATACATTTTGAAATGTATCTATTTTATTAAAACCCACCTCCCTAGCCAGAAAAAAATGGTATTTAAGAGCAAAAACTGGAAATGGAGAGCAAAAATCTTCCCTGGAGTCTAAAAAAGCTTTTGAATAATTTGCTATGACAGCACCGAAAAGGAATGCATGGCGTCATTGCTTGAATTATGCAAATTGTACTAATCTCTCTCTCTCAAAATGCTGCAATCCCTCTAGAATGAGAGATTATCTTCTATGATTAAAAAAAAGCTCAACTGTTTTGATGGCTTTTATGTTTCAATTGCTAACCTGCAAGATCATGTGAGTAAATATTAATCAGCAGAAACTGACTGCTGTTGAAGTAGACATGAAGAGTTCTTGACTCAAGATGTAGACAGCAACAGAGGTGACAATCTTGTTGTTCAATGAAACTAGAATTCTGCATATGCTCATCATGAAAAAGCAGCCTCTGGCACTTCTGTTAGCTGGATAAGAGTTATGCACTCATTTCGAGTTGCTAAAGTAGCCAGGAGAGCACAGGTAGGCCTCATGAGCCAAAGGGTAATGTTTGTAAAAGGCACTTAGGAGATTAAGGAGTAAAGTTTCTAAATTTAAGTGATATAGGAGCCTAAATGCCAGCAAATTATGAGAATACCTTTTTTAACATGCAGGTGCTTCTGAAAACTGTAACCAGAGGCAGAGTTTCACAGAAGAGCTGTCTAAAGCCCCCAGACTACAGTAAGTGAGGCCCTGGTAAGTGGTCTGTAACTAGTCTACAAGATATACTAGGCCCCATGTATTTTTAGAGTGTTTGCAATCAAAAATGTAATAAAGGTTCATTCCAGGCCATTAGAAAGAAAGAGAGAGAGAGAAAGAGAGAAGGAAAGAAGGAAAGATTTAGTTATTCATCCATTTCAAATGAGGATAAGAACATCCTCCCACTTATAATCACACTCTTGGGGGTAAGTGGGTCCTTGTCATTCTCATTGACAAGGCAGGGAAAATACCCTAAGACAGGGGAGTCAAGCTCATCTGGCTCTGTGGGCAGGATGAATGGCATGGGACCAGCCTGCAGGCTGAACTAGGTCCATGGACCCCACATGCTGGATCCAACACACGTAGCACCCTGTCCAGCTGGGAACCCAGCGAGAAGAACCTTGGCAGTAGCTGAGTGTCTTGGCATCATGGACACTTGGCTACTGCTGTAGGAACAAGCCATGATGCTGGGTTTCTGCCCACAGTGCTGCTGGAGCTCCAGAGCTGCTGCTTTCACTTCAGTGCTTGGCAACCAAGTGGGTGCAGGAGCCCCAGAAGCTCCACAGCTTGCTCCTGAGGCAGCAGTCAAGTGCTCAAGCAAGAGCCACAGCACTGGAGACCCATCAGCATTGTGTGGAGAAACCCAGTATCACAGGCGCTTGCCTACCACTGCAGAAAAAAAATTGAGATGCCAGGCTTGTTTCCATGGTGCTGCCAGGGGTACAGGACCATAGCTGTTGTCCAGGCACTTGGCTGCCCCATGGGAAGCTCCTCCATCTCAGCTCAGGGTGGGCAAAGTCTGGAGGCCAGATGGCCTGGCTCCAAGGGCTGGATTCAGCCCACAGGCTGTATGTTTGACACTTCAGCTCTAGGATGTGAAAACATAAGGACAACTCACATGGCAGAATTGTTCAGTCCATTTCTTCACAATCTTCACCACCTCAGTGAATAAATATGTTGCACATTCAAATGTTCAGATCCAGAAAACATGCATGGAACCATTTTTGGAATCAGAACATCTTTAGGATAGATTCATCTATCAATTGCTAACTTTGAAAATACTTAAATGTAGGAACCAGGCTGTGAAGAAACTCACATACCTGAAAATCTAGGTGCCTTTTGAATTTATAGTTGCTAAATGGCAATATATATGTTTTAGGGCAAAATAATCCCCAGACTAAGTTAATATTTAGTAACATTTTATTCTAGATTGTAGTTTTAATAGTATTAATAGAAAACTGTTATTAGCAGGAATCTGTGTTCTGCATTGGCATTCTTGTGGCTTCACAATGAAATAATCCTTGTGAACAGTCTGCTTAAACTACTGTCAAATGGCTCTTCGCAGAAAAGCTACTCAAGAGAAAGTCTGTTGCCAATCTGAAGCTTGTCAGTTCTTTTGCTCCAATTTTAGAACTAAACAACCATACAAAATAAGCCAACATGGCTGCCCTTCAGCATAAAACCTTTATGAGAATTAAGCCCAAATTTCATCCAGCATGGAGCCTAAAAGCTGTTATGCACTCCATGATTGCACTGCATTTTTAAAACCAGATCCTCAACTAGTGTAAATTTACATATTATTGAAAACAACTAAACTACATTGGTTCACATTTGCTGAAGATTTGGCCCTGTGTGATAAATACTTAATTTGCCATGTAGAGTAACTGCATAATCAGTCAGTTACCATTCAAGAATGATGTCTTTGGAATTTAAGTTCACAGCATTGTACCAGATGCATAAAGAAGTGATTGAAAAGGGTCTCACTCTACTTGTAAACAAATGTCTCTTCCACTTCTCAGTGGCTGAAAGCAGAAAAAATAAACTTGTTGAATAAGCTAAAAATAAAGCCTCTATTCTGACAGGCTACCGTGAGCACATGGTTATGGAGAACTTATTTTCCTGACATTTATGGCCTCACATAAAAGCTATAGTTGCACATCATGATTCAGATTAATTCTTACTTCAAAATGATATTATGCAGAACGATGGAACTGTAATTCTTATAATATATTTGGGGCTTGGTACAACCATTTTATATAAAGGAAAGAGTAGTTCACTTATTTAACATCTAGCCACCCATCTTCCCTTTAGTAAGTACTTAAAACAAAGTGAATTAAGTTATTGAAAACACCCAGTGCCAAAGAAATGGAACCATGTGTGTTCTCTTTTGTTATTTTTCCCTTTCTACCTGCAAATTATGACAGCTATAAAATGGCAAACTCTTCCCCCCACAGTCCATGTTATTCATACATGCTGCCCCAGCAAATTTACTGCCTTCATCTACACTTACAAATCCAGTCAACTTTCTATGCGTCTAGCTTTGCTCATAAAATATGCAGGGCCTGTGCCTTGAAGCACTTTGCCCAACTTATCAAAGCCCCTTTTTTCTGCAGCAAACTCCATTTCAGGCCTCAATGACCTATCTCATTTCAAATCTCAATTTAAAATGCTTGTTTTTCCCCGTTTTCACCTACACCACTAGCTCTTGCTCTGTTGACTATTTTGATGCCTTCACCATGCAATAGAATTAGTCCTTAGAGGGACGGAGCATATACAACATTGCTTAAAAGTCAATATCATTGAAATCAGAGGATGTGGGAGCATAGCTCAATCTTTCAGAGCATACCACACACTCTTTTTACTGTACATTCCTCTGGAAAAAGATCTATATTCCTTTTTGAGTCATGCAATGAAGACAGCACATTTCTGAAAAATTTGATTTCCAACAGTCAGTCATCTCGAAGACTTGGGCTGATATTCTGTCCCTGTTGAAACCAATTGGAGTTTTGCTCTTTATCTTGACAGGGCCAAGGGTTTCACCCTAGGTCTTCTGCTAGCTGCAGCTAGGTGTTTATTTCAAGAGAGAAACATACAAGTTAATTTTCAAAGCTACAGGGCAGCTTTCATCCTATAGTAAAACTGCCATGTTAAGCCAATGCGATTAATTCCCTGAGGCTAAACTGAGAGAGGCCGACTACATTCCCATGTAGGCCAATTCATCCCCTCATTTCTTTCCACAGGCTATTAACATGGCAGGTTACACCATGGGAAAGAAAACTGTTCTCTTCAGTTCCACCATCACCAAGAGGTTAGACTCAGGTGCTAGTCATGATTGCAGTTATGTTCAGGTCACACTAAGTTTTTCTTTGCCCATAAGGACTATGTTGTTAAAAATTATTTTGTAGATACAACCCAATTGTAAGTTCAGGAGCCAAGGACTGAAGCTCAGGCTTTAATCTGGTCCTTGTAATACTCATTGTGCTGGGCACTGTACAGACAGTTCCCACTTGAGAAACTTCCTAGCTAGAGACAAGAAAAAAGGGCAAGAAGAAAGTAATTAACTATTCCATGTGCCAGATTCTGTCTTTCAGGAAGCCTGACCTTGAAATTTCCTAACTTCTTGCTGTGAGATTACTTAAAATTGCTCTAATTTAGACATTAGTGATTAAGAAATATTAGCCTTTATGCACAGATGCTGCTTTAATAACCTCACATCACAATGCCATGCTGAATAACTATTTGATACCTTTAAAAGTCCTTTAAGGAAAAATGTACAAAAATACATCTGAGCAGAAAGCTTTTTCTAGATGAATGGGAAACCACCGTCTGTAATAATGAAGGATTTCAAGAGGAGTACACTGAAAGCCATTACAGTTCTCCTCCTCCTCCAATACAGACTGGCAGCTAAAAATCATAAACAAGTATATTTACATTCAGAAATAAATGGTAATGTAAAGGCAATATTAACAGAATAAATAATTTCAATAGCAAAAACTATTGCCTGGCCTCTGCAATCACTAATTCTCTAGTAAGCAAGCATGATTGCCAAACTCAGTGCTTGCATTATTTATATTGTTAGATGTGACCATTTTCCAAAATGTATGCACGTAATACAGGAAGATTTATGTTGATTGCACTTCACAAGTTAATGATACAGCACAGAGTAACAATGACAGAGGCTGTAGTTATTACAGACATGCCTTAAAACACTTTGCTTCATTATTTCCGACTCTAGACTAATGCTAACCATTCACTTAGTTTGCATGCTTGAATTGTGGTCACAAGGTCTGGGGACAGCCATTCAAAAAGCCTGAACCTAAATTGATTCAATCTTTGTAGTTGAGTCTAACCTGGCTGGGCTGAACAACTTCGCAAGCACAAAGACATTCCCTCTGGACTGAAGAAATGCCGGCACATGCCTACAGTGGGTCAGGCTAGAAAACTGGGGGAGCTAAAGCATCCCTCCCTTCTCTTTCATAATGCTGAGCTAAGGGGTGGAGGGTGTGGCCAGGCCCTGGCAGGATGCTCTGATTAGGGAGGGGTTCCCTCCTCCTCACTGCTCCTGACTAGCGAGGGAACCAGCAGGGAATTGATAACACAGCATTTAGCAGCCCATCAAGGCTGTGTATAAATGAAATGAGGGGCATGTGTGCACGACACTAAAGTGGGTTAAATGCTTTTGCAGCACTTTAATGGTGTTGGTGTTTGCACGCACCGGTGGTGTATTGCACTATAATTCTAGTTGCTGTAGCAAATTCAGTGGTGTAAGGCGACTTAAATGACTTGGGGCGCAGTAAACTAAAACTCCTCTGAAGAGTTTTAGTTTTCTGCCCTACAGCCGCGGAGCAAAGCACTGGGCTCTGTGCAGCTCAGGGGCTCTGCAGGAAGCCCGTGCAGACAGCCTGGCAGCAGCCTGGGAAAACAGGCTTCACCCAATTAAAAAAAAGAAGCAGTGGGCCTGATCTCCTGCCACCCACCCCAGAGCCTGCCTGCCTGCCTGAGCTGTGCAGGGGCCCAGTGCTTCCCTCCGCAGCTGCAATGCCTCCCAGGACAGCCCAAGCTGGGTGCCTGCAGGCAGATAGCACCTGGGGGGGGCCACCACCGCCATAGAGGGAAGCACCAGCCTCTTCCCCTCCCCCCTTGCAGCCCAGGGACCTCTATGCCTGCCAGCAGCTCGCCCTTTCCTCCCTGCCAATGGAAAGGCAGGTAAGTTCAGGTGTGTGCATGACACGGAGCTTTAAAAGGCCCTAAATTGAAGCAGTGTTTTTAAAAACACACTACTTCAACTTAGGGCCCCTGTTTCATGTACATGCATTTCGGTGATTTGGACATAGACACAGCTTGGACACAGACCTGGACATAGGCACAGGGGGCCCCCAGTGGACCCAGAAGTGGACTGGAAGTACTTCTGGTGCACTTCCGGGTTTGCTGCTGAGCATGTGGAGGGTCGCTTCCCCCCCCACCGGCACTCCTGTGGGATGTTCCATCTGCCCCAGCATTCATGAGCCACGCTGGTACCTCGAGGTATGCAGAAGAAACACTTAAAGCTGTGTCTATGTCCGAATCACTGATTCTCTGAATCGGTATCGAATCTTCAGTTTCGGATTCGGCCAAATTGAATCAGGGACAGTGGTCTGAATCAACAAATCGAATCACTGCCCCTGATTAAGGCTGAATCCAAATCTGAATCAAATAGGGCCGGCTTCATACACCCCTACTGCTTAGTTTAGCTGTTGTTGTTACATTACACAAATGAAAAAGGAGCCCATTGTCCAAATATGTCATAAACATTATTGTTCGACTAAGACAGCCAGGCTGGACTGCATCTCTCCAAAGGAGCAGCCTAGGAGGCAGAGGAGAAGGGGATGGGGAAAATCACTTCAGGCACATTTATGCCACTGAAATTCTGGACTGTTATGGGAACTAAGTGTTAGTTGCAGAAACCCCAATGAAGCTCAAAATCCCGAGAGCACTACAGCTACTTCTCCTCACACAAAAAGGTGAAGCTTGCCTAGGGTAAGGGCAGCATTGAGCCAGTCATGACTACATAGGACAGGAACAAATTTCCTCTACTAGATGACAACAGGTAAAACAGACATTTTGGATACACCCAGCTGGTAAGAAAACATGCGTCTTGCTGGTGTTCAGAAATCACTTGGAGCCAAGAAGTCTGGCAGAGGTTTGCTCCAGTCATTGTCTGAGTTTTACCAGATAGACAGTATCAAATGTGAGTCTTGGGCTCTTGCCAGTGCCTCTCAAAGAAACAGTTCCAGATACCCATGCCACTTCTTATGTGCTCCACAGAACTCCCAAGCTCCACCTCAAGGTTGGGATAAATGGGTCAAATTGCTTAGACTGTTGAGAAGAAATAAGTCTACATTTGAATGCTTTGATAGGACATAGCTGATACTGCTGATACTTTGCATGAAGAGTAATTGTGGAAATCAGATTACCTCAGTAATGTAAATGCTTGCAAAAGGAGGAATAAGGGCCCTAATGGTGAACATTATAAAAGGACTCTAAAGTAGTTTGCTTTTGCATCTGGTTGTAGTGTATTGTATTATGACAGTGTTTCCAGAAACAGAAAAAAGCAAGTTCCAATGGAAAAGGGTAAATGCCAAATAGAAAACCAAGATGAATGCACAAGTACCCTTTCTTCTGTCAAACACTTTTGCAACCTGCAAAAAGGAAGCAAAACATCCTTTTTCAAAAGTGTTATTAATGTGCTGCAGGCAAATATTCTACTTCAATGGGAGCGGGATCATTTCCAAGATTAAGGATTGTTCTGCTTTAGGGGCTTTATATGCCTCATTAGCTTTCTTCTATGTCAAGTCTCTTGGAGCCACATAACTCATTTTGAGCCTACCTGATGCACAATTTTTTAAATTTCTACTTCTCTAGCCATTATGCACCAGATACATACAGCATCAGCAATTCAAGCATAGGTAATGTTATGCACTCTCCAGCTTCTGCGATACGCACAAACAAAGATTGTTTCATAAAGGTGGTATTCAGTACAGTAGACTGTATGCAAATCACTGCAATGCAAGTACAAACCCTTTTAAGGTCCAATTTGCTGTTTAGAACTGTTCAGAACTTGGAGAGAGAAAAAAAGACTGTTCAAATGTTTAAGCCAAAAAAGCTAAGTGAAGAAGAGAGTCTAACAGGGTTTGAGCTCACATTTTTTTATCCATCTATCTGGGCTATGAGGTGTCCGATCTTGATGCCACAGGTGCCCTGAAACATAAACCAATGGCATGAATATGATGCCTTCTACCAAAAAAAAAATCAGCACCATTGTGACATTTTGTAACTCATCAGAAAGACTGGAAAAGGTTAAGTGTTTCATGCAAATCAAGTTCTTATAAGCAAATCTGCTGCCATTCCTTAAGCTATTCAAAAGGTTCAAGCTCAAAAGATACTGCAGCAATAATTTTGTCTGTTGCTCACTTTTATTAATGCTTGTATGTTGTCCTGGTTACTGCAGCTCAGAGCTTCAATCTAGCCTCTCAGCTGCTCCTGCTAAAAACAAAAAAAAAGACAGCTGTTTTGATGCATAACTTGTTCTAAGTTCAGTAAATTCATAGCTCTTCATCACCTCTTGTATCAGACTCTTTGGTCAACTCTTAGGCATATCCATTCAAACTTTTCAGCAATTGCTTTAAGGGCCTGATTCTCAGTTACGCTAATGGCTCTTTACTTCTTTCCAGCAGTACACAAATATCTTAGCTATGGCTGTCAATTAATCACCATTATCATGCACAATTAGCATGTTAATTGGTTCTTGCTTTCATTTTCTTAACCCGTTAATCATGTGGTTTTGGAGCCTATGCCTGGGTTCCACTCTGCCACTAGCATCGCCTCCTCCCAGGCTGCCCAGCAGGGCAGTAGTGACAGTGCAAAGGACTTCAGGGCAGCCCAGGCATGGCTGCTGCAGCAGAAAGGTGGGAGAGAGGGGTGGTATGCACAGGCACAGATACACAAACACATACACGAGCAGCCACAGCATGCACGTGGCCAGGAATGCAACCTGGCAGCATGTAGAACAGCACCCAGCAGGTAAGTTTGTAGGGGGAAGAGGAGAGCAGATCATGGTCCCCATGGTGAGGGAGGGAGTGAGGCAGGGGCTGGGGTGTCATGGGACAGAGCCATGAGAGGCTCGCCCAGGGGCATGGGGCAGGGGGGCAGCACCCTGCTCCTGTATGCTTTGGGGAGCCATAGAGGACATGTGCCCCCTGAATTTGGCAGAGGCAGGTTTCCTGCTGCAGGCTGGGGCTCTGTGCCCTGCTGCCTTTGCCCTGGGAGCCGTGCATCCCGTGCCTGCCCAAGTGTGGGAGGTACAACATGACATTGCACAGCTCCTGAGGCAAAGGCAGCAGGGTGCAGAGCCCCAGCCTGCAGTGGGCAGCCCACCTCCAACCCCACACAGAAATCTGGGGGGGCACA
>NW_017728995.1:62797298-62797540 GCF_001723915.1 Gavialis gangeticus
CTCCCTTCCTCACTGTGGGGGCCTTGACCTTCCCCCCCACCCCTTCCCTCTCCCCCTGCCCCTTCCCCTCCACAGGCTTACCTGCTGGGCACTGCTAGCAGGCAGACCTGCTGGGGAAAATATGATTGTGGGGTTGGGACAGTGATATAACTGTGCCCTGCCTGTCACTCCCAAGGCACAGTCCCCCCAGCCCTGCTGCTGCCCCTCACTTCTGACCCACAGTACCCCACATCCTGCCAGGG
>NW_017728995.1:62797633-62808941 GCF_001723915.1 Gavialis gangeticus
GGGGATGTGGGGCATCCCCTCCCCAGGCTCCAAACCCCATACACACCCCCACAGTCCGCTACACCTTCACAAATTCCCCCCCACACCCACCCCCCAACAATACAAAGTACTTGTATAAGTTTGCATATTTTTAGTTTTTCTGCACATAATTTTGAGTTTTTAGTCATACGATTAAAATTGCAATTAATTGAGACTTTTTTTTTAATTGCACAACTAATTGCAATCATTTTTTTTAATCACTTAACAGCCGTAATCTTAACATAGGGCTGTCTTTGCACATGACTAATACTTCTTCTTTTCACTGCAGGGATGTTCTCAGGCAGCTGCAGGAAACTAAGTTTGCAGCAGCCTCCAAGAAGCCCTAGAAATAGTCAAGGAGCATCAGAACATGGAATAGTCTGGCTACTCCTGGCAGTCATTCATTTATGGGGGGGAAGGGGAGTCAGGAAGGGATGAAACTATGGCTGGTTATTTATGTTCTGCACCAGCTGAAGATTCCTTAGGAAAAGGGAATCTTCTTCTGCTCAGCTAGAACTGCCTTGAGTATGTAGTGCTGTGACAGCACAAGGCACAGGGATTGGTTAGAGTATGCCCCATCGTATCAGCATTTAATGCATGTCATATATTCCAAGGGGGGAGCAGTAAGCTGTATGGCAGTGACATTTTCAATGTTCTGTAATTTGGCTCACTAGCTTTTTCCTCTCTCCTTTGTTTACTGCCTCAGTAACCTGTGAGGGAAGGGTGAAAGGCCAGCCAATGAAAACCACAGAACATTGAAAAGGTTAAAGTATATGATTATAAGTGCATTAAAAGTTTATAGTTTCCTACAGACTGTGCTAGAGATAAAATTATGTTGTCTTGTTCTCATGACAACGAAGAGAAAATGGGACAAAAGAAGCTGTTCTTGTAGCAAAGATTCTAATGGAAAGCATTTAACTCTTTCTGGCTGCAATCTGCAGACTGCATCCCCAGAGGTTTTAATTTGAATACAGGATAATCCACTAAAAAAGTTGCCTGATTAGCACTAGGCACTGATCTTCATGCTTCTCATTTTTATCTGCAATCTGTCCTAGCACACCTAAAAGTTAAATGTTCCTCCATGGTTAAAAAGACTAACACCTGACTTTCTGATTCAGTGGATAACATGTTCCCATCAAACTCTTTCAGATCTGTGTGGTTTTGTTTTTTTATTTTATTTTAGAGGTGGTACAGAATAGCTCTTTAAGGCATGGAGTTCAAAAGATATTCTAAAGTTAAGTGGCTGAGGTTTGAAAGCAGCGCAAACCTGCAAAAATGCCTCATGACAAGGGCGCAGAGTGGCGTGGGCTGTATTTTTTAATATTTTTTTTTTTGTAAAACTATTCACTTAGGAAAGTACATTGAAGTGAATTATCTCAGTTACTTCTTAGAACACAACTCCAGGGATGCCATCTGTTAGAAATGGTAAAGTGTTGATTAATATAAGAGCCAGGCTGAACTTCCATCCATCTACAAACAGGAGTGACTTGGAGTCTGATGAAGTGAGATATTCTGGACAGAACTCACTAATAATTTCTTGTTAAAGACACCAGGAGCAACAGAATTCCAAACAGTGATATTACTAACAATTTTACCTTCTCCATTTAATGATGCATTTAAAAAATAAACATTCAATGAATATTTGATCTTTGGAAAGCAGCATGATGTAGCTGTGTATAAGGATGATTGAATAGTTTCTACTTCATTACTTATGGATATTAAACTGCATCATCTATTAAGGATAAATATTTTTGAGTTACTGGACTCATAATCTGTACTCAAGACTACTGAGGAAATCTGGAGTCAGCCAATATTGATTTTTCATAAGACTTGGGGAAAATCCAGAACTTTGGGGAAGTGCAAATGTTACACCAATATTTGAAAAGGGCAAGAGATGACAGAAATAATTACAGGTTAGTTATTTGACATAAATCCTGGACAAAATGTTGGAAAAGCTGATAGGGACTGTGATGGATTGGAGCATCTCTCTATCAGATGGTCAATCCCATTTGTTTTTGTGAATATTGCTTTAATTCACAAATGATGCTGTGTATTCTCTCTAGCATTTTGACTTTTAGCTTGAGCTGGAACACTCAAGAAGCATCAGGACAAGTCCTTACACCAACTAGAGAGAGTTAACCATTAGGAATGACAAACAGCTACTACCCAGATGGCTTTCCATTCAGATGGAAACATCCAGGACCATGAGTTGGCTGCAGCCCAAGTAAACCTCTTCTCTCAGTACAGGTTTTGGGTTTTTATATTTTCATAGATTCATAGATGTACGTCGGAGGGGACCTGAGCAGATCATCAAGTCCGACCCCCTGCCCTGGGCAGGAATGAATACTGGGCTCATATGACCCCCACTAAGTTAAGCTCATATAACCCCAGTTAGGTAGTTATCAAGCCTCCTTTTAAAGACCCCTAAGATAGGCGCCAGCACCACTTCCCTTGGAAGCTGGCTCCAGATCCTGGCCACCCTGACTGTGAAGTAATGTCTCCTGATGTCTAGCTTAAACCTACTCTCAATCAACCTGTGGCCATTATTCCTTGTTACTCCAAGAGGCGCTCAGGGGAACAGGGTCTCACCCATTCCCCTCTGGTCCCCCCTGGTAAGTTTATAGATGGCCAGTAGGTCCCCTTAGCCTCTCCTCGTAGGGCCTGCCTTGATGCCCTCTGATCATACGAGTGGCCCTCCTCTGGACCCTCTTGATGCTGGCCACATCTCTTCTGAAGTGCGGCGCCCAGAACTGGATGCAGTACTCCAACTGTGGCCTGACCAGTGTCACATAGAGGGGGAGGATCACCTTCTTGGACCTGCTCGTGATGTATCTGTGGATACATGATAAGGTGCGGTTAGCCTTGCTGACCCTGTCCTCACATTGGTGGCCCATGTTCATTTTAGAATCAATAATGACTCCAAGATCTCTCTGCCACTGTGCTTTCAAGAAGGGAGTTCCCCAGCCTATAGGTATGCTGCTGGTTCTTCCTGCCCAAGTGCAGTAGTCTGCACTTGTCAGTACTGAATCCCATCCTATTCACATTTGCCCACCCCCGTAACCTGTCCAGGTCCAGTTGTATCTTGTCCCTCCCTCACCCCAAATCTTGGTGTCATCAGCGAATTTGAACAGGGTGCTTTTCACCCCCTTGTCCAAGTCGCTGATAAAGAAATTGAACAGTACGGGCCCAAGGACCGAGCCCTGGGGGATACCACTGCCTGCCTCCCTCCAGGTTGAGTATTTTGTTTATATATATTTTGTTTCAAGGGCCAAATCTATTCCAAATTCACTTGGGAAAATCCCAAGGGTCACGTTCCAAATTTCAACTGAGCAGAGCTCAATCATTCAAATCTAGGAGGCTCTCAGTACAGATCTGATCACTGAATCACTTGGTGAGGAACCAGAAGCAGCTTTAAGGGAGAATGGTCATCTGATAGAAGAGAATAGAAAAGAAAAACGTTTTGCTGAAATTTGTCTGTCCCTTATATTCTCTTTGGGTTGTTACCTGACAGCATAAGATGGTACAGCAGAAAGACAGGACAAAGACCTACCAGCCTCAGTGTTAAAGTTAGATAAAACTGTGTGAAAGTTGGCACTGTTGTGTTACATTCTTGGTTTGTCCACAGGTAACAATTAGAATGTAATTTCTGCTGCCTTCTTGAAATGGCTCTAAATATGTGTGTGTCTACTAGGGACGTGCAAAGCAGGCCCTATTCGATTCAGATTTAGATTTGGCCTGAATCAGGGACAGTGATTTGATTTATTGATTCAGATCACTGTCCCTGATTCGATTCTGAATTTGAAGATTCAATGAATCAGCAATTCAGACACAGACACAGTTTAAAAAAAACATTTCTACATGCCTTGATGTACCAGCGCAGCTCGTGAATGCTGCAATGCTGGGGCACATGGAGGGTCCCACAGGAGTACGGGGGGGCCCTCCATGTGCTCAGCAGTGAACCCAGATTGGACTGGAAGTGCTTCCAGTCCACTTCTGGGTCCACCAGAGAGCACGCGGGGTTCCCCCCCACACCTGCTTGGCTCAGCAATCAGTCACAGGGTGACCCCAGCTGCCCTCCTCAGACCCAGGAGGCACAAGTCACCAAGCCGAGGGGTGCCAGGGGGCCCCCCGGTGTGCTCCCCGGTGGACCCGGAAGTGGGCTGGAAGTGCTTCTCATCCACCTTCGGGTCTGCTGCCAAATGCACTGAGGAGCCCCCAACACTTCTGTGACACTCCACATGCCCCAGCATCTCAGCATTCACGAACCACCAGCTACCTAGAGGTATTTAAAAAAACATTTAAAACTGTCTCTATGTCCGAATCTCCGAATCTTTCCAAATCAATTTGGAGGGTTCCAGTTCGATTCGGATATATTACAGGGTCCTCTGATTCGATTTGGATTCAGAGATTCAGCCACCGAATTGGGCCAAATATCTGCCGAATTGAATCAGAAACCGAAGCTTCACACAGCCCCAGCATCTACATCTTTTCACTAAAAAGAACTTTCCTAGAAAAACTGATTTTTTTTCTTGAAAAAATAAATTTCTGAAAAATAGCTGACATTACTTATCCAGACAAGATGACTGATTTGGAAATGTTTCATCATGCCTCATGGTCTCATTTCCCTCATGGACCCACGTTGTTGGCCATTCTACATCTCCAAAAAGGGAGAAAACAATACATCATGGAAGATATAGTCCACCAAGGAATCTAGACTCACAGAGGAGAAAAGTAGCATAAGCTATCTAAACTACTGTCCCTCAAACACTTCCTTACCTCTCCCCCTCTCCTGTTATTTCATCTTTTTGATCCATAAGGGCAGTAAATAAAAGCAGTGGCTGACATCTTTGAATTTCTTCCAAAGTTTTCCATGAAACCCATTTTTACCCAGATTGTTTGTAGGGCCTTCCTCCTGAAAAATACTTCAATTTAAGGAAAAGTGCAGTAGATAAGGGAGAAGGGAACAGAGTCAACAGAGCCCCACAAGGCCATATCCTTGGCTGGAGAAAAGTTGTCAAATCTATCCCCAAAGTATTTGCAGTAGCCAGGAGTTGAAGAGAAGCCTCCTCATAGAAAAAGGAGATGAGCGAGAATGTGCAAAATTTCCCTGGGTGTTTCATTTCAACGCTGTTTCAAGCTTGAAACAGCAAAATCAAAATTAAACTAAGGCTTTGAAACAGCCTCAAGACAAAATTCAAAATATTTCAAAACGTTTCAAGTTTTGAATCTGGGCTTGGCTTGCAGGGAAACAGAAACTAGGGAAAGGGATGGGGAGGAGGGTGGAAGGACTGCTCTGATATTGACTGTGTAACTGGCCAGTGACTGTGATCCTTCCCTAAGGTCCCTTCCAATCCCAATGCTCTGGGGGAGGGATGGAAAAACAGCAGCACCTTAACACACACACACACACACACGTCACAAGTTTTGCTTGTCAGCAGCTTGACGTGCAGTTTCCCAGAAACCCCTGCACCTATCTCCTTGAAACATGGCAAGCTTCATGGCGTCAGAAGGGGCTACCACCCCAGTAAGTTTAATCTGAATCAGGCACTCAATAACAAAGGCAGTTTTGTGCTTCCCCATTATAGCCTATGGGCAAAACATTGAAACAGTGTCAAAACAGCAAAACAGTTTTGACAAAATGAAACAGAACAGTGCTTTCAAAATTAAATGAAACTCAAAATGAAACACTGTTCCAGCAAAATAGCGAAATGAAAGTCAAAACAAGACAGTGGTGTTTCACACAGCCCTACCTAATATGGACAGCTGAAATGGAACAAGACCCTTTAGCCTTATATTTAGTATCTACCTTTTAGATTAATGATAAATACATATGCTAGTGACCTTTAGCCTCCAGTGTACATTTCCCCCCATTATACAAAATTTCCATCAGACAAACGTAGACAAAAGCTACACCCTAGAGCAAGACTGAAAAAATAAGCCTACCTATGCCCTGAAGACCAGAACATCTAGAGCTGCTCAGTTTTCCAACTGAGAACCCATTACTGATAATGCCTGGCCATTTAAAGAAGGGGTCTCAGCCAGCTACAGCTGCTACAGTATTACATGAGGAAAGAGTTAAATCCTTAAGGTAGCCAGAACCCACACCATTTAATTTGCATTTAAAGAAAAATAAAACCAAAAAAATGCCCACCATCTTTGAAAAATCCTCAAAACTGTCAGCACAGGGCTGAGCACATGGATGTAACATGTTTTCCAAGAAGTACACTTAAGTTTAATAAATGGGCAGTTTCATTCTGCCCTGGCTAAACTCTGAGTGGTTGTTATCTGTATGCCCTATGCTGAGCTGAGCACTAACAAGCCTTTCAAGTGCAACTGAAGTATAATTTACATACCACTTCAACACGGTACTTCAGACTCACTAGCTACACTGAGCATATTTGACAGTTACAGCAGCCCATTTGCTGGCTAGAAATGTGGACTCTCCAGCTCTGCATATCATATCACTTCTCCTCCCCAAGCCCCACCGTAAGCTTCAACACATGGTTCTTTCAAATGTGCAATCACTGTCTGCATTCCATGGACAACTTGGTTACAAGCCCCAGAATCCACTGGGCTGCCAAAGTGTAGGTGTCTTAGACCAGGGGTGTGTATCCTTGACAGACCTGGCTGAACTCCCTGTTATGAATGTTTGTTCCAACTTGTAAAATTGCTATAATCTGTGCTATGGAGACCCACCACATTTCTTTCAAGGAACCGTGCATGGCACTTAGAAGTTGTGGACGGTGCTTTTTCCTGTTTCTCAAAAGTCTGAGCCTTAATTTCTTCAACATTTTTCCCTCTCTTCAGGCCACTCAAAGGACTCAGATCAGTGGTGCTGAAGCTTTAATCCCTGCCGGGTGGAGGGCCAGTCAATGGGCCAGATCCCATACAGGGTCAGGCCCCACAACACCCCAGCCTCATACTCTCTGCCCACAGAACCCTGCACAGGTCTTGAAATTTGGCAAATGGGAAGCAGCAATTAACTCTGCCTTCTCCCCACAAATTTTCAGACCCTTGGGAAACCCTGGGGTCTGGATGACTTGGCTCCCTGAGCCAGATTTGGCTCATGGGCTCTGGGTTGAGCACCCTGGATTTAGACTCTTTTGCAGTTTAGCTGGAGTTTTTCAACTCTTTAGATGAGTAGTTTCATTCGCATAAATAAAGGTATCATTTAAGATTGCAAAGTACAAGTTTTAACCAACAGCCAGAAGTGTTACAATGTCAGGCATATGTAGCTTCCATAGGGCTACTGGAGGATTCAAATGTTATTCAAAGAAAGTCAAGATGGCAGAATGAGGTCAGTTAAACTCCATTATCTGACTGTGAGCTCAGAGGTTTCTCCTTGACATATGACTTTGACAGGGTTTCTCAGGTAAAGATGTCCAGTTAAAGGCACAATGGGATTTAATCCAAAATCAGAACCAGAGGCTCCCAAGGCTTGGAGTGGCAGTCAGCTGATCAGAGCTCCCAACCTTGTGGGTACATTAGAGCCCTGGACTCCAATGTACCCTCAAGGCTAGAAGCCCCAGTCAGCCTGGATACATTCAATTTCAGGCACGATAAGAACCATCCACAAAGTTATTACACATATTTTGTGTAATAACTTTGGCTGCCTATACACATGCCCTGGGGTGGTGGGGTGGGGAGGGGCGTCTTAATTAGAATGGGTCCTGGAGAGTCGTTCCAACTAAACACACCTCACTGTCAATGTAATAAGCCCCACTGGTTTAAAAATGGCTGCAGGATGCTTCAATAAGGTTTGCAGTGTTCTAATGAGAACATTTTAATTAGAATGTGAACCAGTACATGTATAGGTAGTCTTTGTGGCTTATTCCCTGTCTTATAACGCCATTAATTGCATGAACATGTGGCTGGGTTGCTACTTAAAGTGTGATTAACTGACATAAGGAAAATCATGGATTGGTGCATAATAGTGTCATTCACAGTTAGCGAGAGAAGCAGTATTTTATAGTTGGGAAAGTGTGCAGTAAAATGCCTTTATGCTGTGATGCTATCTCCTGGTAAGTATACCAGAACTACAGATCCCAAACAGCTTTCACATTAGCACAGAGTTTACAGGAGATGTTTAATGAAGTGAGGTTCACTATAGCTGTTTGGAGAGGGTGAAAAACTCATCTTGAGCCAGGTGTTCTGCTAGTATAAATCAGAAGCATCATTTCATTACCATTTTACTCTAAACAAGAATCCAACACACCACCTATCTTACTCAAAGCTAGTTCAGTTACGGTAGAGGTTTCTTTAAGAAGATCTTCCACAAAAGCCACAGAGGAACTGCTCTTATCTACAAATATTTCCTTTTGAAAGCTGATGTGATTGAACACTGCTTTTCTTTTCAGGAAGCACAAATAGCTTAATAAAAAGGAGAAAGGGAACCAAAGTTGTTTTTGAAAGAATCTAATACTCAGAGAAAAAATGTGCCCAGTGCAGATTGCTGTAGGATTGTGTTAAATCTCATAATAATCCATGTATCACTTCTAATAACACGGGAAATACTCTCCTGGACACAAGACTTTTGGCAGTGATACGAAAGCAAGAGGGAGTGATAGTCATGCAGAGAGGTTAGAGGGCTGTAGTCAGAGGGTGGCAGAAGGTATGGCATAGTATGTCATTTCCCAAAGTGTGGGGCATTCCCGGGGCAGGGGGTGAATAACAGGGCCAATCAGTGGTACCCTACTTCAGCCACTCTCACATGTCCCTATTTCAGTTTTCAGTGGCAATCAAAGGTAGTGGGAAATCAATGGTGAAGGAAGCAACAGTGACTGAAGTGTGGAGGGGAGAGGGGGTGGTGCCCAACTACTATGACATAACCCACAGTGTCTGGGAAAATGATGATTGATGCATCCAATAAGCAGGTTACAAGAGACAAAAACATCCGTAGGAGACCTGATTACACAGAAGAGGCATGTTGGATAGCCAAGGTAATAAATAACACCACTTATTTAGGCCACTGCCTCTCACTCTTCCTGTAGAAGGGCTACAATAGAAGGCCCCAAAGGGTAAAAGAGTGTAGAGAAAGGAAAAAACAAAGTAATATAATGGGATTTTGAGGAACTTAAGCTCTTTCTTCCGATTTGCTGGCTACATTGCATTGACCTGCTTTCTGCCTCTTCTCTTCCAGAGCTGATGCTGTTGCTATTTCCATGTCACCAAGTGGATAAAATATCACCAATACTGTGATAGAATTTTGTCATTACTTGTTTGCTAAATGCCATGTTTATAGAGTGTTCTGTCAGTGATAAATTAATTTGGAGTGCTGTTTAATCAGCATTAAGGCACAGAAATTGTTCCCCTGGTTCAGAAGCACCAGAATGTAGGGTCTGCTTGTTAGTACCAGCTGGGTTAGGAGCAGATGGCATTGACATTGCTGTGTTGGCTTTATGCCCCTCAGAATTACCCCCCAGGAGGGAAGTCCAGCTGTCTGTTTAGAATAAACTTCCTATCCTCTTTGTGACACTGCCAAGGATCTGGCCCCTGTTATTTAAAGACCATTCATCTACATCACAAAGTTTATAAAATAAAAAGTCACTCAGTAGGACTATGGCTTTTATGCAAGAGTGGTTCTGCAGCCCAAGATTCAGCTGCCCTGATAGAGCTAGAATAGGGTACCGATGAGAAGCATGTGCAACCCCTTCTCACACTACACTTGATCCAGACAGGTGCAATTAGTCACCTCTCTCATCTGCATGGAGAGACTGATGGGAAAAAAAATGCAATGGCTAAAAGCCTCAGGATAAAACATGTGCAGCAGAAAGAACAACTACCTGAAGTTCACTGACAATGCCAATCAGTTGGACAGTGACTACAAGAGCTTGGAGGACAGAGTCATCCACCTGCAAAAGGACCAGCAGTGGTTCAAGCTACATACCAAATGTGGGCAAGACAAACAATGGTTTTCTGCAGATGATAGGAACAGAACTGCACATATATTAAAATAGTAGGGCTGTGCAAAGCTTTGCCAGCTGTTTCATTTCAATGCTGTTTTGACTCATTTTGAGCTCGAAACAGCAAAATTGAAATGAAACGAAGGGCTTTGAAACAGCCTTGAAATGAAATGAGGGCAGTTGAAATGTTTTGAAAGTTTTGAAACGTTTCAAATTTTGAAGCAGCCAGGTGGTGGGAGGCAGGGGAGAGCCAGGGCTGCGCTCCGAGCAGCTCTGCAGCCCCATGTGGCTCAGCTCAGTGGGGAGCACAGCCCTGGGTCTTCCCACCTCCTGCTCCCGGGGCTGGTGGAGCTGATCAGAGCGCAGCACTGGGTCTGTCCGTCTCCTCCCGCTGGGCTGCACTCCACCTCCCGCCATCGGGCTGAGTTTCACAGGGCTGGGAGCTGTGCCTGGTGGAGGGAGGCAGAGCACAGCTCTGGCACTAGTCTCCGATTCCCGCCACCGGACTCAGTTCCACAGGGCTGCAAGCCGATGGGAGCTGAACCCGGGGAGGCTGGAGGAGCTGATTGGAGTGCAACGCCATCTCTGCCCACCTCCCGCCGCTGGGTTGCACTCCGATTGGCTCCATCAGCCCCATGGAGCTCAGCCCGGTGGCAGGAGGTGGGTAGAGCTGACGCTGCACTCTGATTCTCCACACTGGGGCTGCGAGCCAGTGGGAGCTGATTTGCCCCAGGCTCCACACTAGAGCCAACCTGAGGAGGGTGGCAGGGCCTGAGGCAAATCAGCTCATGTGGGGACCCTCCCCTGCCCCGAGACTGGGGTGGCAGCAGGTCCCCACATGAGCTGATATGCCTCGGGCCCTGTACCGGAGCTGGCCCGAGAAGGGTGTGGGGCCTGGGGCAAATCAGCTCATGTGGGGACCTGCCCTTGCCCCTGCCCCAATTTTGGGGTGGGGACATGTCCCCGTATGAGTTAATTTGCCCCAGATCCCGCACCAGAGCCAACCTGAGGAGGATGCGGGGCCCGAGGCAAATCAGCTCATACGGGGACCCGCCTCAGAATCGGCTCTGATGGCCCCCGGGGCAGGTACCCGCACAAGCTAATTTGCCCTGGGCCCACTTGCCACTGGCCCCAGGCAGCAGCACTAGCCTCCTGAGATCTGGGAGGCAGACTGGCATAGCCCCTGCAGCCCTCCTGGGAGTGCGGGCGAGCCCCCGATCTGCCTGCTGGATGACAGGAGGCTGGTGCTGCCAGCCGAGTGCAGCCCATGCTGGGAAGATTGGTGCTGCCACTGGCCACAGCTGGCAGCACCAGCCTCCTGTCATCCAGCAGGCAGATCAGGGGCTCGCCCGCACCCCTGGGATGGCTGTGGGGGCTGTGCCAGACTG
>NW_017728995.1:62813941-62818151 GCF_001723915.1 Gavialis gangeticus
CCTCAGGAAGCAGATGTTCTCAATTCTGTACTGCATGGCACATGGCTGGTTCTTTCGAGAAGGCCAGCATACAAAAGACTTAAAAATTAAGTTTTAGATAGTTACTGGCAAAGAGCACATCAGAAGGAAGACAATCAGAAAGAGGCACAGCACCAAAGCGTCCATGGCTGATGTGGCAACAAGGAGGAAGCTGCAACTGTTTGGATACATCTGCTGGATGAAGGATGAGTTCATGCAAAAGACCATGGTCTTCAGCATGGCTGAGGACAGGGGACCAAGAGGCAGACAGTACATTGAGTGGCTAGACAGAATGGTGTAGCAGGGATCTAACAGCAAAGTACAACAGATCATCAGAATTCAAACACATGACTGAGCCCTTTGGTCATCAGGCTATGGGACAGAGGATGAACACATCTGTTCCAGTACATACCCAGCAGGTGCCTTCAAGTGCAGTATCACCTGCATAATATGACTCATAAGAATAGTTTTACTGAGTTCAGGTTACTTATGTAGGAAGGTGACAGAACAATCAAAACCCAATTTAGTAAAAATAAGATGTGAACTATTATTTTCATACTTGGCTGCAGCCAAGTTTGAGAATTTTGACTGGGCTCTGTCTATGCTCCTGCCGGGACTTAAACCCAGAGGTTCTTGGCTAAAAGGTCTTGCCCCTCCACTCAGGGTCAGACTTAATGGACATATTTAGGGTCAGGAGGAAATTTTACCCCATGATTAGATCGGTATGGACTGTGATACACCTTATTTCATAGTGGGGGCATGGCCCTCTTTCTTGGATCTCTCAAGTGTATTTTAACAACCTTCACAGCAGCATGGCATTAGCCATCATGGTCCCCCAGTTTTGCCTGTGACAGGTTAGGGTACTATGTCATGTGGTTGTGTTTCAGGGATGATTGTGTAGTTTTACTAATAGGTTAGACCATGGATTTATATAGGATGCTTTGGATAGGGATGATCCTGCCTCAGGCAGTGAGTTGAACTAGACAACCTTCAGAAATCCCTTCCAGCCCTATTTCTTTATGACTCCATGATTCTACGTCTTTACACCTAGCAGCACTGCTGCAGGGCTTGAACCATGAGTTTTGGAAGCAGGAGATAAACCAAATTATACTAAAAATGTTTAACATACCAGAGAGTATTTGTGGAGAGCTAGTTACTTGGTCCCCTGCTGGAGAAGTGGGAAGACTTTTTGTTTTCTCTTTTCTAATGTGAACAACTATATAGCTTATTTGGCATATTGTGTGTGTGTGTGTGTGTGTGTGTGTGTGAAATGGATGTTAGTCAGAAAACTGCTTGTTCCTTTTTCTATACATCATCACCATCTGCTATACACTTCATTGTATGACTGACTTCCTTTTCCATCTTAGGAAGAAATTCTGAACATAAAAAACTGGGCCTGGATTTTTCAAAAAATGTTTATCCATTGCTCTTCTTCTTAGTGGTAGAATTTCTCCCCTGGCTAAAACTTAGTTTTCCAGTGGAATGTCTTGTGGCCTGGGCTGCAGCATGCAGGATCTCCCCCACCAACCTCCTTCCTCATGCACTACTGCCAAGTAACGTGCCACTGCTGGATCCTATCGCTCACAGAGAAGTCTCCCTGGCATCCCAAGAAAGGAGAAGAGAAGTCTGATCCCTACTTCTGCATGAAGCAGAGATCTATGTGCAGATTCCAAAGGGAAGATCAGACCCACAATCTTTTAAAGGTGTACAGCTGTGCAGACATGTTTTTTGGCTTTTAGAAGGATGAACATGGAACAGATGAAGGATGGCAGCATCTCTGGAAAAAGTCTGCGATAGTATACTTGAAAGCTTCCCTCAGCAGCTATGATGTCAGCAAGTCGATCTGATGCTAAACCAGTGTGTGTTTGTCTGCCCTATAGCTAGGCATTCTGTAACAGGTGACAGATGAGCACCTATCATCAGCATGTGGAATCTGTTCACTATGGGAATCTGTCCCACTCAGTGCTGCATATTTTAATTAGATTGTACTGATGCTCCATCAAGCATATTAAAAACACTTTCCAATATACTGTTCAACAGAGTTTTACATGTACTGTGGTAGTGTCAGCATATGCAGATAGACTGCACAGTCTGTATGGAAGGGAGAAGGAACCTGGTATAGCTAATGGCTAATACAAGATCTGGCATTAATCCTGATATGTGGAGACAACTGTTCTCTACTCATGGTTTATCAAGTCTTGGCATACATATGTATCTTCACCAGTAATGTAACAGTCCACTATCCAATACTAAGTACAATTATATAGCAATAGTAAGTATAAACTAGAGTCTGTTATTTTATCTGACCATTTTCCAGACTGATGGATTCAGATGTCAGCCATGAAAGAGGACAAAACAGGAATCTTGGAAAATACAGGATATTAAAATTGCATTAAACCTGAGGGGCCAGATTTCCAAGTGAACTCAGCAGCCAGAGCTCCTTTTGTTCATCTGGTAAAGCAGGACGTCACGAATACAGAGCCTATCTAAAAATTACAGCTTCAGTAGCCAATGTCATTATGCAGGACTGCCAAAGGCCCATGCAGCAGCTAGATTTCCAAATGTAACCTGTGCCTTTGTAAATCCACAACTCTTTATTGCTAGAGTAAAGGTGTTCAGGAAAGGTGTACAGAGTTCACTCCAATCAGAAGGCAATATTTAATTTGGTTTGATCTATTATAAGGCCCTGTGGTTGTGTGTACCTATTAAATTATAATGAGCAAAACCCATCTTAGTTGGGTTTCCTGTCTGCCCAGGGAAGGCTGGAAGTCCTTCTTTAACCCGGCACCCCATAAAGGTAGGATGAGGAAATATTTGTATATCAGAAACAATGTGGCATTTGCTTTTCTGATAAAAATCAAGAAGTTTTAGTATGTCTCTCTCAATTCTGGTCATTAGCTATAGTTTTGAAAGACCATTATTATCAAACAATTTACAAATGTCACCATTGTCAGACTAGAAGAAAAATGTGAAATATTTAAAAGAACATTACATGGTGCTGTCAAGACTAAGTGAGATCTAAATTTAAAAATAAAGAATACTTGGGGTATTTGCACTTTGTGTTGAGTATCAAGTAAGCTGTAATTTTGCAGAATTCCTTCTGCTACCTTGTCAAAATTGAAGGCATTTGCATTATTTACAGGCATGTATGCTCACCCCCTTTTCTCCCCTCTTGTAGCCCGAATCCTACATTCCAGAGACTGGCTGTAGTGAGCATTAGTGTCACCAATCAAGTCAGGATCTTGTTAGAAGTTGTTACTTATGCCCCAAAGGAACAAAGCCTCGCTTTCTAGAGAATTGCTATCCCCAATAAATTACAGATTCTTTCAGAAAGCTGTCAAAGGCCACTGGCCTACACAAGAGCAAAAATGCAGAGAAGAAAAAATCACTTTAGAAATGGTTTTGCTCTGTACAGGTTCTTACACTGAATGTAAGTGAGGCACCCAAGCACTTAGACGCTTTCTGCCAAAAGAGATTTGAATCTATGCAGACATTTGTCAAGTTTAATTCTAGTCTAACACCTGCAGCATTTCATGACTTTAGAAAGGATTTCAAGTAGAGAAGGGTACTAGACCATTTTAAAATGTCTTCCAAATATTGCTCAAGTATTTTAAGTGTTAATTTATGAGAACAGTAAAGAGAGTCTTTATTCTCCAGTACGTTAGATATGTATGCTAATTATAGAAATAAGTTAATTAACTATTATTGTAAAACAATGAAACAGAATTCTAAAACCTTGGAATGAACTGTTGTAACTAATAAAGTTAGGTAAGTGTAAATGTGAATGATATTCAAGACTGAACAGTTCTTCTCCTTGGCTTTTGCTCCAGAACCCCAGGGTCAGGCTAAACAGCTTTAAAAAAATGAAATTAAACATAAATAAAATGCACATGGCAACTATAAAAGAGAAAAGTCAATTTTTAAAATATAAGTATATTAAGTATACAACATTTTCTTGTTTGCACTTTTTACTGTTTCTGTTTAGAGATGCAGACAAAGATTGTGTGTGTTACTGTGTTTGGCTTCTCCTTCAGCATGGAGTAAATCCTGCAGCCCCCACCCCCATAACTTAATGTGATAGGGGGCAACTTTTTTGGCAGGCATGGCACAAATTAGTTCTGTACCCTCCCTTAGCTTCATTACAACCCCCCTCCCATGTCAAATCTACTGCTCAGCTTTCTTCTTCCTTCCC
>NW_017728995.1:62823151-62837991 GCF_001723915.1 Gavialis gangeticus
AAGACTCCCATGTCAAATCTACTGCTCAGCTTTCTTCTTCCTTCCCTGTGCTCCCTGCCCCATATGCTGCTCTGCTTTCTGTGTGCTAGTTTAAATGCCACTGTGCTGCCTGCCCACTCCCTGATCTGCTATGTGCAATACATAGAGGCTGC
Organism: Gavialis gangeticus; assembly: GCF_001723915.1. Lineage (NCBI taxonomy): Eukaryota > Metazoa > Chordata > Crocodylia > Gavialidae > Gavialis > Gavialis gangeticus. The sequence continues at coordinate 62,823,304 of NW_017728995.1, forward strand.
CCATGACACTTGTGGCACATATGCTGCAGGTTAGCCACCCTTGACCCATTGCAGGGGGAAGGGAAAGAGGAGAAAAGGGTTGCCTACTCCTAAATGGAGAGAGAGAGAGAGCACACACACACATACGTGTGTGTGTGTGTACGTACACGTGTGTATGTACACACATGCACATATCCTGACTCCTGTAGGGCTGGGGGACAAGCAGCCCAGAGTCTTGCCCTTGCTAACAGATGACACCATGATACAATAAAAAGGTAAGCTATCACCTACACATATGCATCCTTGTTCTCATTACAATGAGACAATTTGACAATACTTGACCATGGTCAAATAACAGATAATGAACTGACCAGCCAGATAATGTTAGTTGCCCAGCTTGCTAGCCCTAACTTTAGGACACATACAGCCTTTGAGCTGTAGCAGCTTGTAAAGTATGACAATATGGGAGGAAGGGAGAGTAAGCATGCAGTAGATTCAGTAGCTGAGTAACTAAATGCAACATAAAATTAACATTACTGCTCTAGGTGGACACATTAAGGATATGTCTACCTCACAGCTCATGTAGATGTAAGAACTATCTTTAAACCAGCTAGGCTGGGGTAGTGTAGCAGCCATGGCAGCCCAGGACTCATCATGTGCTGCAAAATCTGCCTGAGAGCCTGAGCCAACCCAAGCTGTTAGGCCACCATAGCTATGTGAATATCTCTGAGTGCAGTGTAGAAATCATCTTAGTGTGCCTGCTTCTCAGCAGGGCAAGCTAGCCACTTTCCATGCTACTGACTGGATCTTGTCTCCAATTAGTTCATTTAAACCTAACAGATCTTGCTATACCACACTGCAGTCTGCAAAGTTAGCATGGTGCATCTAGTACATTCCAGTTTACTGTATACTGACTTCCCCAAGTAGAGAAAGGCTAGAGAGACACTTGAATACGTGTTGTAGATGCCTCTGTTTTATATAGAATATGTGCAAGTGCAATGAAAGCATGTCACCGTGGACTAGCAGATCAGAAGACAGTATAGAAACCTTAGGTCTTATCCTGGCTCTGCCAATGATCTGTCACATAACCTTTGGCAATTCTGCATCTCTCCATGCTCTCCAGCACTCCATCTTACCATGGGATTATGCAGCATCTTCAATAAAAATCCATATATTCATCCCCAAAGTTGAGATTTTCATAGAAATGTAGTCCCCTGTATCTTGTATACTGTGACACATTAGCATGCATGCATCCATTAGAAAAACAGTGTGCATCTAGGCGCATCCCAGAAGCCTTTCCTTGCTCCCTAAAATTTTAGCTGATTTTTTTCTGTGAAAGGGATATTGAAATAGCAATAAAGAGTATGATGCTGTGCATGGTTCATTTCTAGTTAGGAATATCCCCAGGCTATCTCCAGCAGCCCATACATGAAACATTAGCTGCAAAAGCTAGTCCATCATAATTTCTGTGAAGTTAGGCAGCTACAGCTAGTAGAATTGAACCACCAAGGATGCAGGGCAGTTTATATGGAAAACTAACTCCACAGGGAATGGAAATTTAAGGGAGAAGACTATGCCATTATACAGTAATAACTGAAAAAGCTTTTTGAGAAAAGATGCTTTTCTGGGAACAGTGCTGAATTGTATTCAAGACCTGGATTTAGTTCCAAGTTCTGCTGAACTCACAGGACCCTAGGCAAGGCACATTACCCCTCTGTGCCTATTGCCCTATCTATAAAATGGGGATAAAAGCATTCAAGGGTGGATCCAGGATTTGGCAAAGGGTGATGTGGGAGCAGTCACCCTTGGTGTAGGAGTGGCTGCACCCCACTCCCAGCTTCCTCCTCCTCCCCCACCCACCAGTCTGGGCAGACCATGATGCTGGAGCCTCTCTAAAGCCGGTAAGAATCCCCCACTTTCCTGTGTCCTATAGCTGGGGCAGCCTGAAAGCTGCTCCTACCTTCTCCAGCCAGGCTGTACAGGGATAACCTCAGTTGGCAGTAGCAAAGGTGAGGGGCAGGGGCGTTTCCCTTTTCTTTGCCTGCTCCTGAGGGGATTGGGTAGAGTGGGGGAATGCTCTGCTGCTACTGCTGTCCCTGTCCCACCTAAGCCCAGCTCCCTCATAGTTTGGCTGGAGGGGGCAGGAGGGACTTCGAAGATTCCCAGGTCTGGGACAGTGGGGAAAGGAGTAGCAGCAGGTGGGGTTGGAGGGAGACAGAAGGGAAGAAAGCTGCCTCTTAGCATGAAGGGGAAGAAGGGGGATTCTTACATGCTTTGAGGACTCTAAAAAAGCCCCTGGGGCCCCCAGAGTATGTTCTATCCAAGGGTGGGGGATGCATCCATGCCACTGCACTCCCCTGAATCTGCCCCTTAAGGAGTTTCACTAACTCAGGGCTCACCCAAGGATGGGTTTATTGGTGTTTGGAAAGCATATCAAATAGTGAGTGCCATGCAGAAACCTGTAGACCTGATGACTTTGTGAACAAAACATGAAGATTCTCTTCTGCAATGACAACAGAAGCTGATAGAAAAGAAAACTGTGATTCTTTAGTATATATTTAGATTTGACATACTGAATATGTCTAACCCTAACCCTATTTGTAATACTGTTAAATACACAGCAGGATGATGCGGCAAAAGCCAGTGTCCAGTCAGTTGAACACTTGTATTGCGCACAGAAGCACAGAGCTGGAGTGAAATTCCAAAAATGTGGTTATCTAGCCATTCCATGGAAAGGAATGATTTGGAAGGGAGTCAACAATTTGGAACCACTCCCACTCCTTCCTCAAACTAATACAGTTTTCTACTGCTTGTTTAAGACTGGATTTTCCTCACTGATGTCAATCAGAGCAAATTTGGACCCAGGGAGGTTGGTACGTATTCACATTTGGTTGCCAACAAGCATTTGGAGCTTGCAGTCACAAGAGTTTGGTGGAGCAGGTTTGAAGCTTACTTGGAGCAGCATCCTTGTCCACTTTTTCCTGACCAACTGCAATAAGTGTAAAACTACTTTTGACACCCATCTGTTTTCCTGAGTAATCTTTCATCCATTTAAGGGAGTGCCCATTTGTCCATGTTGACTATGTAATGTTTTTAAGCCACCTTGCTGTACAGAAGCAGAGTTTTGCTCTGTACATTTGACCTCTCATCAGATGCCCAGGCAAAGCAAAAGATTTTGATGAAAGTTTTAAATATATTACTTTTCTAGGAGGAGTAGGGAAGATTCTATTTTAAAAATGCTAATGTTTAACTACATGTTTATTGCATTATTTGTGCATGGACAATAGGAACACATAAACAAAAATAGTAAACACATGGCAGAAAGGCCCCCAAGAGTATCATAGTGAGGACAGAACAGATAACAAGGTATCTACTGAGCAATAAAGTGAACTCAGTCTCCTCATTCATGCATTAATGAAATACGTGCACTAGTTCACAGAGCTGATAAAGGTTCCCACAGGGTGTTAGGTCCTGGAGAAAGTGAATCATCAAATGAACAAGTGATTAAAGGAAGAAAATATGACTGGGAGAGAAGTCAGACCTCTAGTTATTTCTTTCATCTCAGTGCATCACATCTGTACACTGCCAATCCATCAGAGGTTGCACAGAAACATCAGGACGTACAGACTTCACAATTTATATTGCAAGAGCCTTGGGTTTCTCCCAGTCAGTGTTTTCCTTTTTTCCCCAAAAGCAGTGATCCTCCAGCAGGAATATGAGGCAGGGAACATTCTTTTCAACAGTTAGATACAAAGTCTATTGGCCAAGTACAATATATGAAGCAACTCTGAGAGATGTATGAACCCCACAGCCTCATTGAACTCACTGTTAATAACCTGGCCATTTGGGAAATGGCAACCTCATGTAGGAACATTTGAACAGTATCACTCCACAAATTCCATCATGCCACAACTCCTAAGCCACTTGTGGGGCGCACAGCATAACCGCAGGGTTTAATACACCTTAAACTGCATCAGGGCCTACTGTAGAGCAGAATCGTATATTTGCTGCTCTTCAAGCCCAACCAGATCCCTCTCCTCAAGTTTACGGTTCTGCAGTGCTACAACTTCAGTGTTTCTGCTCCCACTCCTCCCTCAAAGATTGCACTTTAGCAGGTGGAGGAGCTGCAAGTTGTAGACAAATATGGAACACAAACTATGGAAACTCAGGCTTTGCAGATGGTGTTTTGATAGCTAGTGTTCTCACTGGAATCTAAGAGTAACAAGTGTCCCATTGTGGCATATGGAAGTATTATATGCCTGGAGATGCTATCACCTGAAAGGATATATGTGGCATGGAGAAAGAGTTCCTGTCTCACTAGAGATCTCATGTCTTTTCAACTGGGATTGGGTAAATAGTTGTGACCAGTGTCTAAAAATTCTTGTCTAGTTACCTTTTGACCACTTGTTTTCCTCCTATAATTCAAATAAGGCATGGTAGTCTTCACGCCCCGTCTAAAATGATTGCATAGATTTGCTGTTAAATAACACTTGTGTTTCACCTCAAAGGCAACTTTTTTCAGTAGTGGTCTACAAAAAATAGTTTGCATAATGCTTGGCAATGAAAAGTGCTATAAAAAGTATAAAGTGAATAATATAATAGTGCTTATTTCTGAATATCAAGGTGTCCAGATGTTGTGCCCCAGTACACAAGAGTGGGAAGTATGACTGCTATCTGCACAGCTGGCCTGTGCGAAGCAGCTAGTATTCACTTTGGATTTGGATTCAGCCGATTCGGGGAACAGTGATTCGATTTGGTGATTCGAATCACTGTCCCGATTCAATTCAGCTCCTGCCGAATCTCCAAATCAGCCAAGCCAGGCCCATCCCCTGCCCCTCTCCCAGCCCAGCAATGGCTGCCCTGCCCACCCCAGCTCTTGTTAAAAAAAGCCCTGGATCAGTGAGTGCTTCCAGGCAGGGGGCGATCCCTGTTGCCCCTCACTGCCCCATGCTGCATGGGGGGCTCTGCATGAGCCCCCTGACTCCCCACCAATGCCTCCATGGGTGCCCCACCTGGGCTAGCTCCAGCCCTTTAAGAAAAAAACCCCTAAAAATACTCCCAGACTCACCGCCTCTGCTGCCCCACGCCACATTCGGGGCTCTGCACGAGCCCTCAAAGCCCCAAGGCTGCTGCAGGAGCGGTTTGTCCTGGGGCTTTTCTCGGCTTTTTTTTTCTTAAAGGGCTGGAGCTGGCCTGAGTGGGGCACGTGTGGGAGGTGTTGGGGAGCAAGGAGGAGGGTCAGGGGGCTCGTGGCAGAGCCCCCCACACAGCATGGGGCAGTGGGGGCAGAGGGGATCACCCCCCCACCACCCAGCAGCACCAAGGTTTTTCTTTAAAGTACCAAGCTAGGACAGGCAGGGACTGTCGGAATCATTAAAGCTCCCCGAATCTTTTCCGAAGTTCAGAGAGCTTTGAATTGATTCGAACCTTTGAATTGGTCCTCTGATTCTATTCGGATATGGAGTTTTGGCCACCAGATCAGGCCGTATCTCCTCTGAATCCAATCAGCACCCGAAGCTTCAAGCAGCCCTACTGCACAGGCAAGGATAATATGCATGTAAGGCGGAATCATTTCCAGTGGAGTGCAGAGAGAATAAATCTGCATGTGGAGGCTGCTGAAAGCACTACAATGCATTTAAGTATAAAAAGAGAGAAGAGTGATGTTCTCCACCTCTACCTGATGAAGCGTTTCACAGTATAGTGGGTTTAAACTATACACGTAACCTGGTGGCTTGTTTTTTTTTATTTTTGAGAGCTGTTTTTAGAAATAGTAAGTACCAGATGCAGAGAAGTAACTCGTTACTTGGAGTCAAAGAAGTTTCTGTGGCTTCCCAAATGATTGCAGTGCATTTGAGGCAAAACAGAAACAACTTTGGCTGAAGTTACAGGGAACAGGTACTACTGGGACCGGAACAAAAAGCCTGCAGAAGAACTTGCCTGAAGCTTCCTGAAGCAAAGTCTCTCAAGGAGCTAAAGGAGCAAAAGCTAAAGGAGCAGCTACATTAGTGTTTTAGAGAGTTCACAAATCAATGTAAAATTCCATATGCTTTTCAGAGACACCAGCACAAATGTGCGTGGGGAAATTTATGCACAGTTATATAGAGGATATAAGCGAACAGAGAGGTAAGGGCCCCTCCTCCCCACACAGATTTGCATGAAGTCAAAACAAAATTGATGTGGTATTCAACAGGGAGTGTAGGAGGATTCACAGAGCCATGCCACTGAACTTGTCAGCTAAAATATTTCATTCCGTTATTGGAAATCATTATTCTCACTCTCTAGAAGTCTCCTTGTGTTTTGAGCCATTTGTGAAACAAATGGAATTGAACTGATAAAGCTATTTGGAATGTAAATGTCAGGGCAAAATGTAACACCATCCTGAGAATTACACACTGGCTATGGGTTCCTTTGTAGGTTAATAATTATTATGCAAGTAGCTGCACTTCTTTTTTGCAAATTCCCCTAACATCTGTTCTTGTTACCACTATTTGTCAATAATTAAATGTGAAATACCAATATTTTGGGGGTGAAGGGAACTTCTATTTCTATTGTGCTCAAGGGAATAAAAGCTGTTAGTTTGGCTTCTCTGCTATTTTCCCTACCCAATCTCATCTTTAGGAGCAGGTTTTCTGAAAAATAACTTGGAAACAGATTAATCAAGGAGTGAGGTTCTAATCAACAAATGCAGGGTCTGGAAATTAGCCCTGGATCATCTGCTGAGGAGTGCCTCTGCATACTTTAAGAGTTTATGATCAAACAAAAACATTAAGAGAGTCAAGTGAGATCACTAACCTTTCAAAGATTTTATTACTCATAGCCAGGCCTCCTCATATGCACCCCAGAACTCCTTGAGTCAATTCCTGTGGTCTTTCAAAAGGTAATCCAGCAGCACACGTACAGGAAAATCTTCAGGAACCAATACACAGCTTAGAAAATTTGCTTGTTTTGTTTGTTTGTTTGTTTAAGGGGTGAGCTGCATGTTACAAAGCAAATCTGCTTCAGCATGTGATTACTGAAGTGGGACTGGGTCAGTTAAATACCCGCAAGCCCAATGCTTTCATCTCATTGTGGATTGCAACAAATGAAGCTGAGCATCTTGGACCTGACTTTTGCCAACTCAGCAGCTTGAATGGCCTTGCCAACAAGCCCCAAGGGCCACAATTTAACCCCTTGCAGACTGCTACTTGGACAGGCCGATTTTAAAGGAATGTACCATGCAGTTGTGGCACTGGTGAATTCCACAGCCATCAGAAGAAGGATGTTTTGAGTTAATACCACTCAAGAAGACCAGTACAGTATTAACTTGCACTGCTGGTTTGGGGATAAGGACTTAATTTATTTGTTCTCATTTTCTATAGTGCACATGTATATCTATGAATCTCTCTACATACCTTACAAAGCAAGAATGCAATACAGAGGAGAGTTTTTCCCTTAACGTGTAGATTCAGAACTCACTCTCACACATCTAATTTATGGAAAAAAAATCTTTCTACCAGCTTGTACTCATTTAATATAGTTTCTGTTAGACCACAATACAAATTCCTCACCAGAAGCCTTCATCTTCAGGGGAACTGTAGGTATTTCCAATCACTATACACCCTATTTAGCATTTTTCAAATTAAATCTCTCCTGGATGAGCCCAGAATATTGCTTAACAGTTATTGCAATTTATGAATGTGTTTAAATTTTCTCTTAGTACTGTTAACCATTATGATTACTTCATTTAAATCTTTCGTTTTATAACTATCATTTTACTGCCACTATTGGTGACTTTCATGTATTCCTCAGATAGCAGCTGTCTCTGCCCCTTCAGTAAACTGAGGTAATACCTCTGAAGCAGTTTCTTTGCAAGTGCTTATAATTTCCTGCCATTATCTTTTAATTTTTGGATCCTCTAACATCTTCTCATCAGACTGAAATAAACTGACACTATGAGCTTTTTAAAGGAAGTTACAAGCACAAACCCTGCACCAGATTCATGCCTACATCTCCATTGTAGAATACAACAGTGACTGCTGTCACTGTGTCAAACAGTCCCAAACCCCATCCAGTACTGAATCTGAATGTCACATGGCAGTGACATTGTCAGGATTTGACACTGAGGAAGGAAGAGTTTTTTCTGGCATCAAAGAAGATGAACCCTATCCTGGTGAGTGGGAGAAGTGCAGACAATAGGCAGTGCAGCTATGAGCTAAAAAAATTGGTAGATGCTCTGAAGTAGAACTAGACATAACACCTGGGCTAGGGACAGACATTCAAAAAGCCAGAGCCTCAACTGACTCAGTCTTTGCAGGTTAATCTAACCTGCACAGATTGAACTGACAACCAAGTGAATAGAGATTCACTTTTGATTCTGGAAATGCAGCCACAAGCCTACAGTGGCTCAGGCTAGAAGCTGGTGAGGGAGAGGCAGGGCTAAAGCAAGCCCTCCCTTCCCTTCAGGCTGAAGGGAAGCTGAACTGAGAAGAGGGATGGCCAGACACCAGCAGGATGGGCATGACTGGGAAGGGGTTTAAATCCCTCCCTGGCCTGCAGGGACCCCATCCAGGGTCTGCCTAGCGTTTCCCCCTCCACTCATGGCTCAGCACGGCCTGGAACCCTCAGAGCCCCCCTCCCAGCCAGCAGGTGATCCCACTATGCCTCCCCAGCCACTGTGGCTGGGTTTTGCTTGGGGCAGCCCAGGAGCAAAGCCCAGTCAGGGGCAGGGAGGAGCCCAGGAGCTAAGTTCCATAAAGGAAAGCTCTAGCCTGGCAGACCCTTCTAGCCACTGGAGAGTGGTGCCCAGGATAGCCCTGGCCCTCGCAGTGGCGCAACTGTGGGCTTGCCTCCTCAGCCCCAGCACTATTACCTGTATCCCAGGGCTGCCTGCACTGAGCTGGGTGTGCCCTGCTCACTGTTGCCCTGCCCAGAAGTGGTGATGCAGCACAGCCCCATGTACCAAACACCAGGTGCAGGCTTCTACCCCTACGGCTTCCCCACCACCGCTAACACCATCAGGGGGGCCCACCCTGGCTGTACTGGTAGGTTCCACCCACATCGCTGAACTTCAGGCAGCTGCTGGGCGGGCAGATGGCAATGGGGCAACCGTAGGGGTAGCACCCTGTGCCTGGTACATGGGGTGTGCTGCAGCTACAGCTTCTCTGCCACCGCCATCACCTGGGGAATGGCCAGATGCAGGCCTGGCATGGCCCCCTAAGGTGGAGGGGGAAGGGAGGAGGTTTATTTCCCCCTCTGTCCCCTCTCCCACTAGGGGACTGCAGCCAGGGTCTGCCAGCCCCAGGCGTGACCTTGGCTGCTTGCATCAGGCCAGGCAATGGTCCTCCAGGGGACAGAAGGGACAGAGGAGGGCATAAACCCCCTCCCTGCCCCTTTTGCCTCAGGGGGCCATTCCAGCTGGCATCTTCAAAAGGAGACTAGATGCACACCTTGCTGGGTTTATTTCATGCCAGCAGTCTTTCCTGTCCAGATGATCTCACGAGGTCCCTTTCAACCCTAAATTTCTGTGAATCTAGCCATGGCCTCACCCCTGCTGGCAGAGCTGCCACAGCCTACGGGTGGCGAGCAGCAGTGGTGGTGACACTAGGAAGGGTTTGGGGGGACTATGGCCACCCCAAAACTCAGCTTAGCCTCTGTAGCCACCCCTCCAAGCCCTGCCGCTGCCACCACCTGCCCTCCACAGGCTGCAGGAGCTCTGCCCGCTCTGCTCCTGCCTGTAGTACAGCCCCCGCCCCCGGAAAAGGATTGCGCTCCCTGGGACACCATCCCCACCACACCAATCCAGCAGCAGGGGTGGGGGTATGGCCAGACACTGACCGGCATGGCCCCCTAAGATATAGAGGGTTTATTCCCCCCTCCATCCTCTCTCTTCCTGGGGAACACCACCCACTGTCTGCCTGGCCAGGTTCAAGTGACAGAGGCAGCAGCCAGGGACTGGCAGACCCCAGCTGTGGTTCCTTGGTGGGAGAAGGGATATAGGGAAGAATAAACCCCCTTCACCTCAGGGGACCATGCTGGCCAGCATCTGGCCATGCCCCTACCCCCACCACTGGATCGAGGGGAGGGGGCACCTTGATGAGGCAGCAGCCTCTGTCATGGTGTCCTGGGGAGTGCAAGCAGGGAGGGGGTCTATTCCCTGCTCTATCTTCTCTCTCCCCAGGGAACCTGAGCCAGAGTCTGCCTGGCCAGGGGTGAGTGGCGGAGGAGGAAGCTGGGGCTGGCACACCCTGGCTGTGGTCCTCTGGTGGGAGAGGTGACAGAGGGGAGAATAAACCCCCTCCCATCCCTTTTTGCCTTGGGTGATCATGCCAGACCTGTGTCTGACCATGCCCCCACCCCTGCCACTGGAGTGGAGGTGGGGGGAGGGAATGCCGCTCCAACATGGGCTGCTCCACCCTGGACAAGCAGACCCTGGCTGGTAGGACCCGGGAGGGAAGGAGAAATTAAATCCCACTCCTGCCGCCACCCCCCCCATTGGCTTCTGGCTGTGGATAGGGTTGGCCATGCCGCCCACTGCCACTTGAGCGGGGGGGGAGGGGGGAAAATGCCTGACAGGGGCTGCTGCACCCTAGCCAGACAGACCTCGGCTGGGTTTCCCTGGGGGGACAAAGGAGGGAGGAGGGAATAAGCAACCTCCCTGCCCCTCTACCTTAAAGGGGCCATGCTGGGCTCGCATCTGGCCACTCCCCAGGCAGTGGCGGGGAAGGCATGGGCACAGCACAGCCCATGTACCAGGTACAGGGTGCTACCCCTATGGCTCCCACAGTGCCGTCTGCCCACCCAGCAGCCAACAGCAGTTTGGTGGCATGGGTAGTGCCTACCAGTACAGCCAGAGCAAGCCCTCCTGATGGCAATGGCAGTGGCAACAGCAGGGAAACCATAGGGGTAGTGACCCATGGCCGGCGCCTAGTATACAGGGCCATGCTGCGGTACTGCCACTGGGTAGGGGAACAGTGAGTAGGTTGTGCCGAGCTTGGTACCCAGCAGCCACAGATAATAGAGCTTGGGGCTGAGGGGACGAGCCTGCACCATGTGCACTGCTGTGAGGGCTGGGGCCAGTTCATGTCCAACTCTCCAGCAGGTAGAAGGGGCCACCAGGAAGGAGCTGCTCCCCCCAGCTGCATGCTTAGCTCGGCTCTGCCCCTGGCTGGCTTCATGCTGGTGCGACAGGGGTGGGAGAGAGGAATTTAACCTCCTCCGTCCCCATTCACTTGCGGCTGCAGGCAGGGCTGGCCATGCTCCCCACCACTGCTAGAACAGTGGGGTGGGGGACGGGGAATGTATGAAAGAGGCTGCTACATGCCACCCAGCCAGACTCCAGCTAGGTTCCCCCAGGGGCAGAGGCAAGGGAGGGGGAAATAAACCTATTCCCTGCCCCCTTCACCTCAGGGGGCCATGGCAGGCTGGCATCTGGCCATGCTTTCACCCCACTCCAGCTAGAGTAGAGGGTTGGGGCCAGCCTTGCTCTCTGGAGCAGACAGGACTTCCCCTCCCAGCACTGCAGAATATGCTGGGATGCTGGGGGACTCTGGTTTAACCTGAACCAGGAAGGTGTCTGGGACAGAAGTTCCATAAACCGATTTGACCCAAATCAGTTAAAGTCTGATACTACATTCAACCAGGTTTATCTTAAACTGGTTTTGGCCATTTTAAAACTGGTTTGTGAACTGAACTTTTGTTCTGTTACAGGTTTAAACCAGTTTCTGATCACGTAAACCGGTTTGTGTGCAACTTCTGTCCCTAGCCCTGGGAAGAACACAACTCATGAGGACTTCCACACAAGTTGCATCTCTTTGGCAACTACTCTGCCTTGCTTTAATATTTATTCACCCCATATAGGGAAAGAGGCAAAATGGCTTGTCTGGAAAGGGATGGTATTCTCTGCACATGCTCAAGTTCAGTAAACACTGGTCACGCAGGCAGCAGTTCAATTAGCTGAAAATAGGTGTTTTTTCTAGTGATTATCAGTACTTTCCCCAGGAGATCCTTAGCTGTGCCACTTTACTGCCACACATTGCTACAAAGCTGCTAGAGCCACACATTTATGGCAACATGCACAGTGTACTCTATTTCAAGTGCATAGCCTTGGGACTAAAGAGGGAGATTCATTTACTTAGAATGTGCCTTTACTCAAACTATACAATGCTTATTAAGTACTGAATAATTAATCTCAGTCCCTGTCCGTGCTGTGGTATTAGCCCCACTCAAAATGGCTAGATCCAGTCATTTTCTAGGCTTCTAGTACCAATCCCCAAACTGACTACTAAAGGTCTTGAAAATGATGGGAGCCAGGTAGTTTCAGGGGTCCTATCTTCCCTCAAGCTTCAAAGTTTCTAAGAGAAGCCCTGAAACTAATGAGTGACCATCAATTTCAAGGCTCCTAGAGCAAACAGCAGAATTTGTCTGATGTCTTATTGGTCAAAAGATTTCTTATTGGTTGGGAGAAATGTGGGGTGTTAGACAAACTTTTGGGTACAGAATGTTCTTCCCAGGTCTGTGCCCAGAAGCTCATCTAATGCTTAACATCTTAGCTAACTATAAAGTTGGTCCAATAAGATCTGTCCAACAAATAGTGCTGCTTGCTTTTTCACTTTTGCACCACCACAGCTACGATATTAAAAAGGCTTCCAATAGCAGTGCTGACCACTGCTTCCCCTTTGCAACTGGCACCAATCATCATGCACTTAAATGGAACATAATTAGATTTCAAAGTGTACAATAGGCCTGAAAGATGCTATGCAGCTAGCCGCTGTTTGCTGTAATGTACATCAGGCAAAAAAACTGGGACTGATGTTGTGTTATGTGATCAAAAGCATGCACTTACCCAATATGTACGCAAATTAAAAAACACTGCATATTGAAGTCTATGCCATTACTGATGCATATCACCACCCGTATCATGCAGCGGCAAGGTCACTACATTATGTACTACATTATATTTGCCACATCTCAGACGACATGGCAGAAACGGATGTAACCCAACCATATTAGGGACTGTATATCTGAAAGATAAGATGCTTCTTTGCTTGGATCTTTATTAATGTAGTGGTCAGAAACTCCTGAACATGGGAAGTTACTTATCTTTAGCTAACTGGGGAGAAGTACAGTAACACCTTGGAAAGGGGTCAGTCAGCAAGCTGCTTGCCAGATGAAAACCTCAAGTGTTTCACTTCACTGTGGTCATTTTTGCAGCTGACTTAATGATACAGTGAAAGTGTCCAGAATCCAGCATAAAGAATGAAGCCAACCCAAATGTAATGGGAATTCAATGCGTCAGTGAATGTCACAGCTGATTCCAGAGATTTTAGGAGAGAAAGGAAATCAGAAGACGTTAGATTCTGTACTCACCTCTGCAGCCGGCTTTGGGATAAATTTAGCAAAGTCGCAAGCCAGAAAAACGAGACAAGACTTTCCTTCTCTCACTGTCTGCCTACTCTTTTAGGCTGTAAGCTCTTCAGGATGGAGGCTATTTTATGCCTATGGACAGCACCTCACATAATATGTTCAGAGGTTTTACTGCCATGAAAATAACTGTGCATAGTTAGTATTTACAGACTTCTGACCTCTGGCACAGAAAGCCTGACACTTAAAGCACAGATTATATGCACTCTTGTAGTACTTATTTACCACTTTTTGTTCTGGCACCAAGAAAAGACACTAACACTGAGAATAGATGGGATTAATTCATGCCTGGCTAGACCACATGACAGTGCAGTCTGCAGTCAATGGTGGCACATCTTTAGAAGATATGCTTCAAAGCACTTTAAAGCACTTTTTATTTGCACAAATCTGTATCATCTGCATAGCGTACATTCCTGTGACTAAAATTAATTTAAATTCTCTGAGATGATGCATTTAAAAGGATAACCATATATCTCAATAGTAACAGACCAGACAAGGAGCTCATTTCCAATTTATCTGTTTGCTTAGAGCATATATACCTGGAAGTCAAACTGGTGGTGGTAAAACAAAGCTTACCGAGGTAAAGTGAAAACAGCAACAACAAAATGCTATTCATTGCTGCTTCTGTTAACTATTTTGGTGTGGACATACCTGCAACTGCTAGGGAACCATCTTCCATTAACATGAAAGCAGTGAATCGTTAAGATACACCTGGTACCTGCAGCGATGCAGCACATGTTCCCTGTCTGGGACAGGTATCTGAAACATTTGGCAGATCTTGAACTTCTAATGGTAAATTTGAGCAGACCTACCTCTGGGTACAGGAAGTTTGATTTCAGTTCACTGAAGCCTTAACTAGCCTTATGCAGTTTGAATCATGCAATCCAAAATTAGAACCTCTGACTCTTAAAAAAAAAAAAAAAAAAAGCTTCCAAGTGAGGCTGCGTTATTTGAAGACATTATAAAAATGATGAAAAAAAAATCTTACAGCTTTGAAAAAACATACTTGATTCTCAAACATCACTTTCTGCAGCCTCCTCTTCTGTGACCTTGGTAATTTTTACTGATTAATTCTACCCTGTAAGAATGAAATCAACATCAAAAGAAAATGTATCCAAAGTGTATATTGAGATTTAATTAATTTAAGTCCCAGATTTACCAGGATAGTCCCCAATTTTCATATTTTGTCCCAGGCACCTGAAATGTCCTGGGTTTTCATTTAATGAAATAAAATTTTTGTTTAAGATGTAGTGCTTGTGTTTAAAAAAAGGACAAAAAAGTTCTGTGGGCTATTTTAATTCACTGCTTGTA
>NW_017728995.1:62842991-62846215 GCF_001723915.1 Gavialis gangeticus
TGTATTGCTGTTCTGTGCAAAGCACATGCTGTGCAACAATCGTCTAGTGGAATGAATGTTCTGCTTGATCAACAGTGCAATGCAGAGAATAGCCAGTTGAGCGTAAATATCAAAGCTGTTTTCTTTTGCTTCAAGTTAATATTAAGACTACTTGTTCAGTTGCTCTGGTTAGGGCTCTTAATGAGTTTAAGATACTGGAAAGTAAGAAGCATTTATGAGCAACCATTGAGTCAGAATCCTGCAGTCGTCAAACCAGCACAATTATTCTGAAATGGCCATTCAGAAGCAGTAGCATCATGAATGGTAGGTGACCAGGGTGCCAATCAGGTGCCCACTTGGAGGGGCAAGAAGAGTAGATGCTGTTGCTGTGGGCCCTGCTACCACAGCTGGCCTGGCCCCTGCTGCCACTACCCAGGGTACAAACCCTACCACACCTCTGCTCAGAAAGCAAAAAATACACTATAGAAATGCTTTAGGTTTGGAAGTTACGGTCACCTTAACATACTGTCAGTAACGGATCACAGTTATATAATTATCTGCTCACATGGCAAGTCTGTGCAACTTGTTCAGTGTGGGCTGGACCAAGTTGACCCAATCTGTTACTTCTTGTAAGCTGACATTTTGCAAGTTTCCTCCTCACCAAATTTCTTTATTATTCTTTGCCATTTTGTCCTGACATTCACTTCACCCTATCACATCACAAGACAGAAATACCAAAACAGTCTGAGCATCTCAATATATTTGCTAACCCCCATGAATCTTAACTAAGAACTCTAAGGCTAGAAATAGACACTTTGATTTTCGTAGTCATGTTCAATTCAGTAAAGAAGCTAAAAAAAAAAAATCTAGAGGAATATACAGCTAAGGTTTTGAGGGAAAAATACAAGAATGCAGTAACTTTCAAGATCAGTGATTTAGCTCAGTTCCAAAAAAAGATAAGAAAGCATTACAATATTTTTCCTGTATCTGCCTCATCTCCAGATTGTATTTTACTACCCGTCATATTCCAAACATGATGATCAATAAATAAATATCTTAAGTAGAAATTAAAATAATGCACAAGATAAAATAAAAGCTATGCTTGTGGCTTGGCACCAATTCTGATTGCAGAAGAGGACAAGAAAACAAAGGATAGGACGGTAAATAATGAAATGCTATACAGCTCAGCTCTAATATCACCTTAGCAAATCTGGTTAGATTTAATAAGACTGAATTACTGTGACCCAGCATGTTCACATGTAGTAGATTAGTGGTGCTCAACCTTTTGGTCCCATGGGCAAAATCAGTGTGGGGGGCCATTCAGTGGGCCAGATAGGGCCCTATCTGTAGGAACGGACCCCTACATATACTCCCTCCCAGCCCCGCATGCCGGGATTGGGTTCTTTGCTGCCCTGTCTGGCACAGGGTCAAGATATCTGGGCCTGACAGAAGCCCTAATGAGGTGGCAGAGCCAGTCCAGGCCCAGCAAGGTATAAAAACAGACCCTCCAGGCAAACAGGGAGCCAGTGACCAGAGGCTGCAAACAGGGTAAGCAGTTTGCAGGCAGTGCAGGCTAGTTCATGCCCCCACCCGCACCCCCACCCCACCACTTTTTGAGAGGCAAACCTTTCAGCTTGACACGAGGAAGCAGGGGGAAAAAGGAACCTTTTGGGGCCAAAGAGCAATAAACAAGCCAGCTCCCAGCTTTGCTGGGAATGGTGTGTTTGGAAGAAGAGCAGTAAGAGAAGGGCAGATTAAGAGACCCAGGGAAATGGCTGGACAACATCAGAATGCCAGAGCCACTGCCACTGCTTGCACCTCTGAGGTTTCTGTCCAGGCAGGACCGCTCACCATCAAGGCTTCCACCCAGGTCCAGGTTTGGCACTGTGGAAACTGCAGCTTGGAGGTTCCTTCCAGTGACGGCCAGGTCAGGGAGTGTCAGTGGTGTGAGCGGTGCCTCCTGGTGGTGTCCCTCAGGGAACAGACAAGGGAATTACAGGAAGAGATGGAGAGGCTCCGAAGCATCCCCCACCATGAGGAGTTCATCGATTCGATGCTGGAGGAGACCTCCAGGACTGTGGAGGAAGAAATGCAAGCTGCAGTGCTACAGAAGAGAGAGAGGACATGTACACCTAAGAGAGAGGAAGCTGGAGGCTTGTGACTTCTGGCAGCAAGCAGACATCTTTGCTTCCACTGGTAGAGGCTTGTCTGGGGAATAGATATGCAGCCCTGGTAACAGACAGGAAGAAGCATGTTCCATTGGTGGAGGAGGAAAAGCCAGGTCTCACTAAGGTGGGAAGGATCGATATGACTGCCGCCAAGAAGAAGTGATGGGTGGTGGTGGTTGGCAACTCCCTTCTGCAGGGGAAAGAGGGAGACATCTGCTGACCTGATTTGTTGTTTCAGTCTGCTGCGTGCCTGAAGCCCGGATCCAAGATGTCACAGAGGGACTACTGAGGCTCATCCAGCCCTGACTACTACCCCATGCTGCTCATCCATGTGGGCACCAATAGTACTACCAGGGGAGACCCTGAGTATATCAAAAGTGACTACAGGGCTCTGGGTGCAAGGGTGAGGGTATCTGGGGCTCATGTTGCATTTTCGTTGATCCTCCCAGTCAAGGAAAAGGGCCCAGGTAAGGGCCGTATGGTCACATCCTGCAGATCAGCACCTGGCTGCACAGGTCGCATTGCCAGCCAGGCTTTGGCTTCTTCCACCATGGGCTGTTGTTCCAAGAAGGAGGATTGCTGGGAAGAGATGGGATGCACCTGATGAACAGAGGGAAGAGCATCTTCACAGACAAGTTTGTTGACCTAATGAGGAGGGCTTTAAACTAGGTTTACTGAGGGATGGAGACCAAAGCCCTGAGATTAGAGGACCTGGAAGAAGAGCAAGCAGAAGGAGGCAGCAGGGGAGGTGTTCTCATATTCCTGAGAAATCAGGACAATTGACTAGTTAGCTCGGGTGCCTGTACACAAATGTATGAAGCCTCGGAAACAGGCAGAACAGGAAGTCTGCACAGCCACACAACCATGACATAACTGGAATAACAGAGACCTGGTGGGATAGCTTGCCTGACTGGAGCACTGTCATGGATGGATACAAACTGTTCAGGAAGAACAGGGAGGGGAGAAGAGGAGGAGGAGTTGTACTGTATGTAAAAGAGCCATATGACTGCTCAGAGCTCCAGTATGAAACTGGAGATAGGCCTGTTGAAAGTCTCTGGGTTAGGGTCAGAGGAGACC
>NW_017728995.1:62851215-62876713 GCF_001723915.1 Gavialis gangeticus
GAACATCTGTGGGCTAGGATCAGAGGGGAGAGCAACAAGGGTGATGTCATGGTGGTGGCCTGCTATAGACCACTAGACCAGGAGGAACTGGTAGATGAGGCTTTCCTTAAACAGCGAGCAGAAGTTTCCTGATCACAGGCCCTGGTTCACATGGGGGACTTCAGTCACCCTGACATCTGCTGGGAGGGCAATACAGCAATGCACAGGCAATCCAGGAAGTTTTTGGAGAGTACTGAGGACAAATTCCTGGTGCAAGTGCTGGAGCGACCAACTAGGGGCCATGCTCTTCTTGACCTGCAGCTCACAAACAGGGATGAATTGGTGAGGAATATAGTAGTAGATGGCAACTTGGGCATCCCTGACCACAAGATGATAGAGTTCAGGATCCAGAAGAAAGGAAGGATGGAGAACAGCAGAGTAAGGACCCTGGACTTCAGAAAAGCTGACTTCAACTTGCTTAGGGAACTCATGGGCAAGATCCTCTGAAAAGCCAGTCTGAGGGAGAGAGGAGTCCAGGAGAGCTGGCTGTACTTTAAAGAAGCCTGACTGAGAGTGTAGGAACAAACCATCCTGATGCATAGGAAGACTAGCTAGTATGGCAGAAGACCAGCTTGGCTTAGCAGGGAACTCTTCAGTAAACTAAATCACAAAAAGGAAGCTTACAAGAAGTGTAAACTTGGACAAATAACTAGGGATGAATAATAAGAGCACTGATTGGGCATGCAGGGATGAAGTCAGGAAGGCCAAAGCACAACTGGAGTTGTAGCTAGCAAGGGATGTGAAGGGTAATGAGAAGGGTTTCTACAAGTGTGTTGATAGTAAAAGGAGGATCACGGAAAGTGTGGGCCGCTTACTGAATGGGGGAGGCAACCTTGTGACAGAGGATGCAGAAAAGACTGAACTGCTCAATGCCACCTTTGCCTCAGTCTTCACAGGCAAGATCAGCTCCCAGATTACTGCACCGGGCAACACAGTTCGGGGAGGAGGTAAGTAGCCCTCAGTGGTAAAAGAACAGGTTAGGGACTATTTAGAAAAGCTAGCCATGTACAAGTCCATGGGGCCAAATGGGCTGCACCCGAGGGCACTGAGGAAGTTGGCTGATGTGATTGCAGAGCCATTGGTCATCATCTTTGAAAACTCATGGTGACTGGAAAGGTCCAGGATGATTAGAAAAGGGCAAACATAGTGCCCATATTTAAAGAAAGGGAAAAAGGGAACTATAGACCAGTCAGCCTCACCTCAGTCCCTGGAAAAATCATGCAGCAGATCCTCAAATAATCTATTTCTAAGCACTTGGAAGAAAAAAATGCAATTACGAACAGTCAGCATAAGTTCGGCAGGTGCAAATCATGCCTGACCAACCTGATTGCCTTCTATGACAAGATGACTGGCTCTGTGGGTGCGGTGAGACCAGTGGATGTGGTTTGATTTTAGCAAGGCTTTTGATACAGTCTCCCACAACATTTTTGCAGGCAAGCTAAGGAAGAATGGGATGGATGAGTGGACTGTAAGGTGGATAGAAAACTGGCTGCAGAATCTTACTCAGAAAGTAGTAATCAATGGCTTGATGTCTAGCTGGCAGCCAGTATCAAGTGGAGTGCCCCAAGGGTCGGTCCTGGGGCTGGTTTTCTTCAGTATCTTCAATGACCTGGACAATGGCATAGAGTACACCCTGAGCAAGCCTGCGAATGACACCAAGCTGGGGGAGTAGTAGATATGCTGGAGGGTAGGGCTAGAATTCGGAGTGACCTAGACAAACTGGAGGATTGGGCCAAAAGAAATCTCACGAGGTTCAACAAGGACAAGTGCAAAGTCCTGCACTTAGGGTGGAACAATCCCATGCACCAGTACAGGCTGAGGGCTGACTGGCTGGGCAGCAGCTCTGCAGAAAAGGGGGTTACAGCGGGCAATAAGCTGAATATGAGCCAGCAGTGTGCCCTTGTTGCCAAGAAGGCTAACAGCATACTGGGCTGCACTGGTAGACATGTTGCCAATAGGTGAAGGGTAGTGATTATTCCCCCTCTATTCAGCATTGGTGAGGCCACATCTGGAATAGTATGTTCAGTTTTGGGTCCCCCACTACAGAAAAGATGTGGACAAATTGGAGAGAATTCAGTGGAGGGCAACAAAAATGATGAGGGGGCTTGGGAACATGACTTCTGAGAACAGGCTGAGGGAACTGGGATTATTTAGACTAGAGAAGAGAAGACTGAGTGGGAATTTAATAGCAGCCTTCAACTACTTGAAGTGGGGTTCAGAAGAGAACAGAGCTAGACCGTTCTCAGTGGTGGCAGATGACAGAACAAGGAGCACCAGTTTTAAGTTGCAGCAAGGGAAGTTTAGGTTAGATATTAGGAAGAACTTTTTACTGGGAGGGTAGTAACACATTACCCAGAGAATTTGTACAATCTCCATCCTTGGAGGTTTTCAAGACCTGGCTAGACAAAGCCTTGGCTGGGATGATCTAGTTGGGGTTGGTTGCGTTTTAATCAGAGGGTTGGACTACATGACCTCCTGAGGTCCCTTTCAATCCTAACTTTCTATGATTCTATCTGGCTCATGGAGCTCCCCACAGGTCTGGAAATTTGGCAGAAGGAGAGTGGCAATTAGCGCAACCACTGTTCCTGTGGCTAAGCTTTTGGACCAGAGGGGAGCCGCGCAAGCCAGCTGACGGGACTTCAGAAGCCAGATATGGCTTGTGGGCTGGGAGCTGAGCATCGCTGTAGTAGATTATTTTACCAAGATGCAGTTAAAACACTACTGATTGATAGCTACAGCTAGTTTAAGGGTCATGACAAAAATCATCCATATTGAGGTGATTTGTCCCATCTCAACAGTCAGTTTTGATAATTTTCAAACTGAATTTTAGAAAGTTTTTGACATGTTCCTACCAGCAAATAAATGTAAACACAAATATAGCTTAAATTTATCATTAGATGATTTCACATATTATACTATACACTGGTCACAAACCCTGATCTAACAAAAGACATGCTTAAATCTTGCCATGGCATCCAGGAGTGCCTTGAGATCCTTAATTTGGTTTGCCACCTAATGTGGCAAACAGTTAGTACTGTTTGGTTTGCAAACGTAAGTCACAAGATAAATCCAGAGATTTCAGATAGGAAGCCACAGCATTAAAAACATAAAGACCTGGTGTGGTCTTTCTGCATTCTCTGCAACAGAAAAATTGCTCTATTATTTTTCTGAAGTCAAAAAATGAATGGAAACAAAGAGCTGACATTTTCTAAGGGAACCTCAGGCCTATCAAGGGGCACTTAGAGTTTAAAAAGGTTGAGAGCCACTGGTTTAAGTACATTGCTCAGTACAAAATATTTGAGCCAAAAGCCATGGAGTGTGATGGTAGACAAACTAAGGCTAGGGACAGAAGTTATACATAAACTGGTTTAAGTGATCAGAAACTGGTTTAAACCTGTAACAGAACAGAAGTTCAGTGCACATAAACTAGTTTCAAAATGGCTGAAGCTGGTTTAACCTAAACCTGGTTGAATGTAGTATCAGAGGGCCTTCGTACACATCACAAAATTGCCCTTTAAAGCAGCTCATATCCCTTTGCTTTAATGGCTTTGCTGTTTCCACACTTTGTGGTGTATTCCGCTTTAAGTGACTTTGGTACATAGCAAGATAAAACACCTCCGAGGTGTTTTAGTTTCCTACCTAACAAAGTGTAACAGTGCACAGGGTGCTGGAAGCTGACATGTTCAGGGCCTGGCAGGCCCCATGCAACTCAGGGGCTGTGGGACCTGGTCGCAGCCTGTGCTGGCAGGCTCCACTGATGAAAAAATGTTTTAAAAAAAATGGCGAACCTGATCTTTATTTTCTTTTCTCCCCAGAGCTTGCCTGCTTGCCTGCCTGAGCTGGAAGGGGGGGGGGGGGCAATGCTTCCCTCCATGGCTGCAGCACCCCCCAGGACCACCCAGGTTGAGTGCCAGTGGGCGGGTGCCACCTGGGGCACCCCAGGTGGCTCAGAGACTGCTCAGCCCACCAGCAGCTCACCCTCCCACCCAGTGCAAGAGAGGCAGGTAAGGATCAGGCCCCCACCTTTGTATATATGCCACAGGGGTTTAGCTCAGTTTAATTCTCCCTAAATTGAAGTGGTGTTTTTGAAAAGCCACTGTTTCAATTTAGGGAGAACTAAACCCAGTTAAACTACCATGGCATGTACAAGCAACCAGACTTAACTGATTTAGGTCAAACCAGTTTATGAAACTTCTGTCCCAGAACCCTTCCTGGTTCAAAAGTTAAAATCAGAGCCCCCCCAGCATCCCAGCATGTTTTCCAACCCTGGGCTGAGCTGTGTTGTCTGCTCTAGAGAAGAGGGCTGGCCCCACCCTTCTGCTCCCTCAATGGAGCAGTGAGGATTGGCTTACTGCCCCCCCCCCCCACTCCCAAGGTAAACCCTGGCTGGGGTCTCGGGCCATGGAAGGGGTTTAAACTCACCTTCCTGTGAGTACAGACTTGCCCTGCTGGCTTAGTACTGGCTATGAACATGAACTACAAATCCCAGAGGTACCTAGAAGCAAGACAAGAAAGTGATGAGCAACCCTGCACAGTCCTGCTGCTGTGAATCTGGATTGCAAATCCCAGAGACCTCGGGGGCAGCAGGAAGAGGAAGAGGACATACAGCCCATTCTGGCGATGTACCAGAGAGCTGTGTGGCTTCTGGGTTAAGACACTGCAGGCATGTGGTTGCATTTCCTGAATCACAAGTGAATGTTTGTTCATTGGTTCAATCTTTGCAGTAAACCAAACCTGCAATGACTGAATCAATTCAGCCTTGGGCTTTTTGACTGCCTGTACTTAGCCTAAGTGATCAACCAATTAATTTCAGGTAAGTACCATTTGTTGAGAGTGCTGTTGATACTCCCTGTAAGTCTGATCCTAACTACAAACATTTGTTCTTTACCTTAAGGAGCAGCCTGCGGTAAAGAGACATTTGTAGCCCAAATCAAAACTGCAGGGAACATCTGCATAAGACTTTTCCAATTAACTTGAGGTAACTAACATTGTAATCAGCTCACTCAAGACAACAAACTTAGCCCAGAGATGTACCTGAAGGCTCTGATCCTGCAATTTGCTAGCCAGTTGGCCTCCATGTAGGCCTAGCAACCAGTGCACACACTATTTATTATAAAATAGGAGTTTCTGATTGCCTTCAAGTCTTAAAGTAAAAACCAAACAAACATAAATCCCCCCCACCACTGCTATTGTATTGTTGCTACTTTTATTCCTAGAGCACATGCAAACAAACAGCTCAAGATCCAGTTATGCTAGATCACTTACACAAATATGTCATTATGCTGAGACTCCTTATCTGAATTAAGACCAAATACCTCTGGGGGAGAGGGAGGGACACAGATAAGGGGAAAGGGGTAACAAAGACCTAGCTTGGGGAAAGTTTACTCAGTTGTATGCTTACAACTGACTGATAACTTCAGAGGTCCATTGAGATGTGCTTAATGGCTTTGCTGCACTAGGTCCTTTGTTTGACCCCTGTTACACAAGGAGGGGAAGACAGTGGAATTAGGATTAAACAAGACCCATTTGCAGATTGAAAGTATTTTGTGGGAGAGGGAAGGGGGGAATAACCCAGGGATTTAAACCCATCAGCAATATACTTGGGTAACCCTCCCAGACAAGCTGCCTTCTACAGCTTGCATAAAAAATTCAGCTGGTCCACATGGACAACTGAAAAAGGATGCTGCAAGTCATTCACAGGATCACTGAGTGATTCCAGAATAGTTTTTGGCAAATAAAACAAAGGGATATTTTTTATTCATGTGTATATTTTTAAGAGTAATATTAAGTCTATTGTATCCTTCCCGTTTAAAATAGCTCTCTTACTCAAAGTCAAGAAAGGAAGAAGACCTACTTTGCCATGTCAATCACAAACTATAATTTATTGCATGCCTGTTTGATTTTTCCCTGAGTTACTACAATTACATGGTGTTGCTTCTAAATACAATTTAAGTAAAGGCAGGTATCAAAAAATACCCACACATCCTGATTCATTGGTATGCCATGCAGCCAAAGACTTGTAGAAGCTGTTAATGACACATGAATTATGTATGCTACAGCTCAATATAACATTTGGTGTGATTTAAACAGCATGAACTTTTAGTGAAAGTCATTTTGATTCTGTGATGTATTACACTTCGAAAACCCTTAGCAGGCGGTAGGAATTGAATGATGTCCTCTGAATGCTTTTATTTGTTAATCATACACAATGTAGCTGCAACTAGATACTAAATAATAGCAAAGAGTGAATCAGAGACCTGATATCAAATTAGGTTGCTGCACAACTCCATTCTGAAAGCATTAGACTGCAAAGAGGAGGAAGACATGGAAAACAAGTCTTTCCCCCTAAACCTGCAGCAACTTCACAGAGTTCTCATTTCTGAAAAACACCACACACCTTGCTGTGCAACCCAGAACAGTTGGTTTTCAACAGTTATGTGATTAGGATGCCTTAAATAAGGAAGCTATGACTCATTCCTGCAGAAGCAGCCATCTAGTTCCTGGGAAAAAGGCGTTCTCTTAGCTGAGTGGAGCTTGTTGTATATGTAACTCATTCATAGCCTGAAAGGTTAAATGGAAGGAAGTGTAGATTCCTTAAAATACATTGACGTTTATATTTTACTCTTGCCTTGAGATGCTTAACTCCTTTGGAATAATCTAAATACATCTGAATACAAAGGCAACAGCTTATGGTACCCCAAGGAGAACATTATATGGCAGATTGTTTTTACATTCTTTATACAATTCACAAGCAATTCTTCAGAGGAGACTATTATTGAGACTTATGAAGTTGGTCCCTGGACAAGGCTGGTATCTTTTGGATTTGTCAGACTGAGGTAAAAATCAAGACAAAGCAAGTCAAGTCAGTCCCAAGGCCACTGTGACCATTAGGGCACCTTAGATACTATGCATCATTGGTGATTCTTTAGGCAGAGTGACCTGGTGGCGCCCATCTCCTCTTCAGGTATGGAGAGCTGTTGGCTTGCAAGGAGCTCATATGCCCTTTGGTACGTCTTGTTTTTAGTCCTGCTGGGTATCCACACACCCTACTCACCCAAGCTAGCCCAGATGGGCACACTGGTTCAGGCGCTGGCAACCCAAACATGGAGCAGGCTGTACAGATTGACATGGTACCTCATAGCAGACCAAGAGAGGCCTGGCCTGACAGGCAAGACAAATTTATTATTATAAGAAAACCTACAGGCCCAGCCAGGATCACAAGGCCATATTGTGCTATTGCAGCACACACAAGCCCTAGTACTGGACAGGCCTCATCTCAAAGAACATGTTTTCTAAGAGTGGGAATTTGAAAAGCAGCAAGTATAAGCCATCCTCAGCTACCATTAAAGAGAATGGGGGGGTGTCTACATGTGCATTAGTCTGTTTTTCCTAATTCACATTAAATTTCATAGGTCCAACGTGAGCTTCTAAATTAATGTGCATTAGGCTGCCTTAATGGGCAGCTGTGCAAGTGCACATGTTTTAGGTGACAATGCCTATTTTACTGTGTATTAGCATAATAGCATGGCTTTTTAAGCAATGCTTTAATGTGGAGTAAAACAAGCTACTGTGAATTAAAGCACTTGTGTAGATGTGCCCTGGGAACTTGCTGAACATCAAACTCAGTGGGAGCAGAGTCAGACCAATCAGGACACATTTTTAAGTCTATCCTAACGAGATGAAAGCAAGCACAGGGAGAAAGGAAATATTATTCCAGCTCTGCAAATGGATGATTAAGGGCCAGAAAGAGTAAGGGATTTGCCCAAGATCATTCACAAAGCATGTGGCAAAGTGGGGAATATACTCCAGATTCCCCAAGCCAGAACCCAGAGCTGTAAACACAAGACCACTCTTCTCTTAAGCAAATGTGGTTTCCTCAAAAATTAGATCTTTCTTTTAGGCTTGAGTTTTTGCAGTTTCCTCTAGCATAGGGCTTCTCAGCAAACATGCGTGTGATATTATTACAGTACAGTAAAACACTTCTGTGTGTGTGAGAAAAGCAGGTGTTAATATTCCCTATGCCTGCTTTGGAACTTGAGAAAATTTGATGACTAAAAAAGAAGTGTGAATGTTGCTATGTTCTTGCTGGCACTTGATAAGCTGTCACAAACTATCAGGCCAAAGAATAATCAGCTGTCCTCTCACATCATCCCCACAGGGGTGACACACCTCACATGGCCCTGAACGCAAACCAGCCATGAACTACTGGAATCTTCAAATGAGGAATAAAAATTGACACCTGAGACTTGGTCACTGAATACAATCCGATACAAATTATAACACCTGATTTTATTAGCCAAATACTGACATTGTTATGGTCCCAAAGAGGGGAAGGACACAAAAGCTTAGCTTGATGAATATGAAACTAAATGAAACTCCCCTGTGCTTGAACTCCACAGACCTATAAATGTTTGAGGCAGTATTTCTAGGGAGTGTAGATCTTTAAAGCATTAGCTATGTACCATACACTGGCTTCAACAGTCTATTGCAATTTGTGACCATCACAGCTGAAGAATGAGACATGCATGATCTATTGCACATACAATTCCACAAATAAAGGTGGCTTCTGATATTAAGTTAAAATCAGGGCATATAAAGGTCAGAATCGGGGACTGCTCGAGAAAATAGGATTACCCCTGAAAAAGAAGGCCGTACTGATCCTTACAATCCTCAGACGAAATGCTTTCTTGTGAAATACTTCCCCCAGTGATGCCCCCATTAGACCATCTAGATGCTGATGTTTCCCAAAAATATTGTCTGCTAGAGACACTACTTCTAAAGTGTAATGCCACCATTGATTATGGTTTAACAAATTCCAAGGCTAGTTTGGACACAATGGAAGCTACAGGCATCAACATTTTCTGGCACATTGAAGAACCAGACTGGAAACCATTCATCTTGCAACCCACCCCTACAATTTCAAAATCTTTCCTATTCTTTATTGGAATGAATCCAAAACCTTTAAAAAAGAAGCGGGCGGGGGGATCTTTATAACTGGCTGCTTAATTTCTATTTAATCACACAAGTGCCTAACCTGATTTTCAAAAACAGTTGTATACCCAGCCACAAGTAAATTCAGCATAAATGGAAGGATCCTGAACACTTTTGAAAATATCAGTTTCAAGTCCAACTATTAAGATCCCATATTTTAAAGTTTTGGCCCTTACAATGCATAAAACTAGAGGGGAAACCTGGAACCAGCTACACAGAAGAAAGTGGTCTTCCCCCTCGGACACTCGCAACAAACGTGTTGCATGTGGAGCTAAAACCTGTGCTGTTTTGCTTTGATAACTGCATTAAGTTAATACCCCTAACCATAAGTCCTTTATCTGAAGGAAGCAGAAAGTATATGTATTAACTACAATCTGTTAACTTGATGGTTACTCTGGTGTGGTTGATTCTTTGGAAGCCTAAGGGTTAATTCCATCTGACACATTACCCAACAACAATCAGTTCAAATGCATTTGAGCTTTTGGCAATAACAGGGATTCACCATTGGACAGCCTCAACACTTTGGAGGAATTACAATGTTTGACCACGTTCAGAACAGCCGCTCAAATCCTGAGAGACTTTGGTATGAACTCTTGAAGAAAGGAAAATGGTTGAAGACAGCATGAGACTCAAGATTGACTCACACAGGCTGACTGAGTCAAACTGCCAGAGAAAGAAGCTGCTAGTTTTGTGTAGTCCTAATTATCAGGAGATTGGTAGGTCAAAGGGGTCTCACTTAAACAGACAAGCAAAGCCTTTGCTTCAGACAGATATTACACTTAAACTTCTCTTCTCTTTTAACTTTTTCTTCACCAATTTTCTACGGACAAATATTTGTTCTAAAGCCATTGAGAGTCATGGCCATTTCATGCAGGTTCCCAGAAAGGAATCTGAAGCAGTATGATTGAAATAGTGAGTGTTTTAACCCAATCTAAAACCCACTGCTTCCATTCTGAAATGTTGTCATAGTTTTGTCACATGAAAACACTGCCCACATAATGAAGGCAAAGGAACATTTTTACCCTTGAATTAATACTTATGTGGGTTCATCTGAGTACAGTTGACAAGGATACAGGCTACTGAATTAGTTGGATGATTTTCTTGCCATAGAAAGCAAAGCATTGAGCATGTCTCAGTAATATTGCATGTGACTGGATTACCCCAGTTGCTTTCACTAAATGTATCAGTGTTAGAAGCTGTTACTTTCCCCTGAAGATTTAGATTGAGTTTGTCAAGTACATGATAGATACACCCGGGTGCCTAGGAGATTAAGTAATTCTCAACAAGGGAAGACTTGGATTTCTCTTTTCCTTTGCCGAATCATCTTATACTACAATCACTACATTTAATACTACTCAGAACAACTTGGGTAGATTTGTGGTTCATAAAGATATCAAAAGGAAGTGTCATGTTTTCTGTGTACTATATTTTTAAATATGTTGGTGCTTTCTAGCTGCAGGAAATAACTAGAGAAGGCTACTATTTTGTATTTCAGTTACAGCTGGTTGGCAAAGCTCTCCCCCCCACCACCAAAAATCTTTTTTCTGCTAAAAAACCAAGAAATGAATGTTTTTGTAAAAACATTTTCCAATTGAAAATTCAGGGTCTTCAGTGTCTTCCTTTCACCACTCTGTCGTAACCTATTTTACCCTTGAATGCAATAAGGAGCATCTCCTGGGCTATATTCCCCTCAGATTTTTTTTTCTCTCTCTTGTTTTCTTACCCCCTTTTTTTCCCTCCTCTGCTCAAAGTTTTGACAATTTTGAGAGCAGAGTGGCAAAAGTTTATTTATTTTGCCATTGACTTTTTCCAAAGCTAAAGTTTCAAAGAATTCAAGGAAAAGAAGTAGGGAGAAAAGAATGAATTAGTCCCTAGGCTACTTTGAAAACCTTCACATATATATTTCTTTGCTTGTTCAAAACTGAAATAATCACTGTGAAATATGTGTCTTAACCTGTGGCTATGGGAGAAGTCTAAGAGGAATAGCAGCACCAGTATTATTTAGTTATGTGGGAAAACCAGAAAACAGGTTCCTATTAAGGGTGTTCCTATTCAAATCAGATTCAGATTTGGCCTGAATCAGGGACAATGACTCAATTCGTTGATTCAGATTATTGTCCCCGATTCAATTCGGCCAAATCTGAATCTGAAGATTCAATGCCGATTTGGAGAATCAGTGATTTGGACACAGAGACATAGCTTTAAATGTTTTTTCTATATATCTTGAGGTAGCAGGAGCGGCTCATGATCCCTGTGATGCTGGGGTGCATGGAGCATCCCGCAGGAGTACAGTGGGGCCCTCCGTGTGCTCAACGGTGAACCCGGAAGTGGACCAGAAGTACTTCTGGTCCACTTCCGGGCCTGCCGGGGAGCATGACAGGGCCTGCCCCTGCCTCCCCCTGGCTCCACATTTGGCTGCAGGGGGATCCTTGGTGCCCCCCCAGACCCAGGAAGCACCAGTTGCCAAGCCGGAGGAGGGGAGTATGGGGAGTCCCTCCCCCACACTCCCTGGTGGACCCAAAAATGAACTGGAAGTGCTTCTGGTCCACTTCTGGGTCTGCAGCTGAGCACGCTGGGGAGCCCCCTGTGCTTCTATGGGACCTTCCAGGCACCCCAGCATCGCAGCACTCATGAGCCCTGCTACCTAGAAGTATGTAGAAAAAACATTTAAAGCTGTCTCTGTGTCCAAATCTCCGAATCTTTCCAAATCAATTTGGACGGTTCCAATTCAATTCGGACATATTAAAGGGTCCTCGGATTCAATATGGATTTGGAGATTCAGCCACTGAATCGGGCCAAATCTCTGCCAAATCAAATCAGGGACCAAAGCTTCGCACAGGCCTAGTTCTTTTAGGTGCAATGAGCTTTAGGTGATTGAATAAGCAGAAGAGAAAGGAGCTACTGGTATAAATTTCATATTGATTTTAGTGCCAAGGTATTCTCAATGAAGTTACAATATCCCAATGGTGACCATTAAGTGACTAAGGTGAAAGAAGTAAATTGTGTTGGCTTTTTCAAGGCACAACTTCATGTATTCTCCACATGAAAAAAGTCAACAGCCCTATTCTATATTTATTAATAGCGGTTAATGGAGAATGAAGTGCTACCACTAAAACATTGACAGGGGAAGACAATTTCCATGGACGGCTAGGGGAAATCAGATGCTGAATTTTTTAAAAACCCAACAAAACAAAACAAGAAAAGATTTTGGATTAGATTTTTGTCCATCTCCTTGCTTTCCTGTCCTCTTCCAACTGTCTTCCACTTTGGACTGATGTGGGAAGGGTGAAGCTAAAAATCAAAAAGATATTTGGCTTTATATTGAAAACTGCAAAGTTTCAAGGAAGTTCTCAGGGAACAAACGGTTTTAATTCCACCACACTCCAAAGCCCAAGCGTAAAGTGTATATTGTGGAGTGGAGACTCCAAACTGGCAACAGCAGGATTTCATTGAGCAGTCTGCCAGCTACAGAGCACATGTTCAAAACTGTCATTAATTTCTGGGCACATGTGCAGCTCACGGGGCTGGAACCACACATTTTGATCCATGGCTGCCAAACAGAGCAGCGGGTCAGTAGAAAGCAGGTTAAGATTAAACTAGAGAGGCAACACCAAGGGGCTATTGTTCACATTCAGTGCCCCAAGGCTGATGTAAATAGAAAAAGAAGATTGTGACCAAGCATCTGGAAGAGAGAGAAAATACATCCCTGTAAAATAATGTTTGTGCAAGAGATTTTCTGCAGAGACTCCTGTCTCTTCCTCTAACCACTATCATGAAAAATGCCATATTTATTGCACATTAATCTGACAGAAAGGAGCATTTAAAAAAAGTGGCAGTAATGGCTTGAGAAAAAGTAGCATCTCACTTGACATTAACAGCAGCCAGGGCAGGGTCTACAAGAATGTCCTCCAAGCTATTGCATTTAATATTCCAGGTCTGTTGTTGATGCAGACACAGCTCACCTGAGATGCGGGAACAGCTCAGGCCTTCATGAAATTAGCCTCCATGGGAAAACTTACAAGCACTAGGGGTACACAACTGAGTATTAGTGGCTGCTTTAGAGCTAGCACCAACCTTATGCTGAACCCTCCCCTTGTGTGATTTTGAGGGAGGATCACTACCCATGGCTTTTCAGAATCCACAATTTCTTTCTAGGAAACATTTGAAAACAGAAGGAAAAATCCATGCAACTTCTATTGGAAAATGAAGCAAAAATACTTTTTAAGGAAGGGATGGGGCCTCCTGTAATGATCTAGAGGCACTCTGAAGGCAAATTATTTACAATGTAGCACTGAAGAGCCAGACCCTTAGAGCTGAGCGCTGTGAGACAGAGTCAGTCCTCCTGAGAAAGCCCAGGAAAAATGGCACCTCAAGAGCCAGTCCAGCAGGACAACAAAGCTAGGCCCTAGGGGTGTGCGAAACGGGCCCTATTTGATTCAGATTCAGCCCAAATCAGGGATAGTGATTCGATTTGTTGATTTGGATCACTGTCCCTGATTCGATCTGACTGAATCCAAAACTGAAGATTTGATGCTGATTTGGAGAATCAGCAATTTGGACATAGACACAGCTTTAAATGTTTTTGTACATACCTCGAGGTATCAGGCGCAGATCGTGAATGCTGCAATGTTGGGGCACATGGAGTGTCCCACCAGCGTGTGGGGAGGCCCTCCATGTGCTCAGCAGCAAGCCTGGAAGTGGACCAGAAGTACTTCCGGTTCACTTCTGGGTCTGCTGGGGCACGCAGACTCCCCCTCCCCCCCACAGCTCAGTGATCAGCTGCTGGGGACCCCGGGTGCCCCTCCAGACCCAGGAGGCACCAGTCACTGAGCCGGGCAAACCTGGAAGTGGACCGGAAGTGCTTCTGATCCACTTTCGGGTCCTCTGCCAAGCACAATGGGGAGCCTCCCATGCTCCTGTGGGACACTCCATGCACCCCAGCATCTCAGTGTTCACAAGCCCCTGCTACCTAGAGGTATATAGAAAAAACATTTAAAGCTGTGTCTATGTCCAAATTGCCAAATCTTTCCAAATCTCTCCAAGATGATTCGGAGGATTCTGATTAGATTCGGAGAGATTAAAGGGTCCTCTGATTTGATTTGGATTCAGAGATTTGGCCACCAAATCAGGCCGAATCTCCACTGAATCGAATCAAGGACTGAAGCTTCACACAGCCCTACTAGGCCCCAGACCCTTGTAAGGGCAGTATTAAGACTGTTACCTCTTAACTGTAAACTAGGGGTGTCAAAGACACAGCACACAAACTCACATCATCTGACCTATGGACCAGGATGTGGCAGTTGCCATGGTGCTAGAGACCACATCAAGTAATGCTTCTGCCACTTGCTCTGCCACCAAATTTCTAGCCCTGAGGACAGCTCTACCCTATTCATATAGCCCTGTGGACCACATAAATTTTACACTGCTGCTGTAAATAGTTCTTGGCATAAGTTCCAGTGCATAACAAAAAGAGTTATTTCCACAACACAGACCTCATCAAAATACCACAGGCCTTATTCTGCTTGGTATAGTAAAAACTTGCTTAGGGTCATAGGCAAAAAGCTTTACAAAATGAATCCTAATAGCTCAGGTGATGAAGGTAGATTAGTTAGCTCTGGGTGCTAAAGTAAAAGCTATATGCAGTTCCTTCTCTTTTTCCTGGCACAAGGGAACAGTCTTCCCTATACCACCTACTTCTTCTCAACCAGTGGTGCAACTGGGACTGTGCGCTCATATTCCCTTCACATTTCAAAACCCCTCTAAACTTGCATCTCTATTCCATTTTTGATAAAGTTTCAGGAGGAAACATTCACAGCTAGGCATAATTTGTGAGTGCAGTTTTATCCTAGAGATGACCTTGAATTATACAAAAGAAAAATTCAACCACAGACATTCCCAAGACACAGGTTACTATTGCTGTAGCTATACTAAAAACAAAAACATGGGCACGCACTCATCATTTTCCCCATCTGAGCTAATTATTGACACCAGACTAACATCCTGAAGGAAATGCCAAAACTCTTTTCTGGTTTAATACAGAATTTGTGGTAAAACCTGAGGTAAAGGCAGGCCTTTTTGCAGATGGGGATGACTTTAAAATGAGAAAACTGAGCTTTATTTTTTATTTTGAAAAAAAAAAATCTTTTTTAAAAGCCATACCATATAGTATACAAAATGCCAGAACCAGGGCACAAATCAGTTTCTGTGAAAAAGGGGTTCTGAGACAGCATTTTCAACCAAATACTTCTTTGTTTTAAGAATGCAAATAAAAGGAAAGAATATTTTCAGGTTCGAGGCACTCATTTACTTTCCAGTACCTTGTGAAAGGCTTCCTTGAATTGTTACCATTCTTTTATATCAGAAAACCATTTGTTTTGGGGGGGTTTTGAGCAATGTAAAGGAGATTTTTGGCCAAAGTTGGCATGGGTAGGGGGAAAAAATGCAGGTCCTTATA
Source organism: Gavialis gangeticus (assembly GCF_001723915.1). Lineage (NCBI taxonomy): Eukaryota > Metazoa > Chordata > Crocodylia > Gavialidae > Gavialis > Gavialis gangeticus. The sequence goes on from NW_017728995.1 coordinate 62,866,700, forward strand.
CTCAGCTGAGGTTAAAATATATTAGGCATAGCCTTTGGCAGGGAAAAGATGGATTGAAGCTAATAGTGCCATCAATTCTTGACATACATTAGAGCCTCTCAGTGATCCAAGGAACCTCAGGTCCCAAGAAGGCACTTTGACAACCATACAGCCAAACTGAAGTAGTACGTCAGCCAAATATCTTTTCCCTCACCAGCAGTTCATATCCCAAGAACAGTGTGGACAGGGTGTGGAATTGCCTTGACACGGGTTCAGTGGGATTGAGGCATCCCCACCATATTGGGGGAATTCTCAGTAGACTGAATCTGCCAGTTCCTCACTGTTCTGTGAATGGCACAAGGTGCTGGGGTGATGGAGGATCTGGCTTTTGCTCCAATTTATTATGCAAGGTCAATTTACAATTCTAGCTAAAGAATGGAGAAACAGCTCTCTTGGGTCCATGCCAATTGAGTGTAAAGATGCTGGGACATGCTCTGGTGTAGATGGGGCTGTGGTTCTGATTAGTTTGATGTGCCAGAGAAATACACAGGCTGCAGAAAGAGATGCGGGAAATTGTTTTGGTCTTTCCATGATTGCTGTAAAGCTAAGGATAATACATGGAGGTGGAGGAGGAGGAGGGAAGGTTATGTGTGGGGTGGGGTGGGAATTGGCTTCCATTTGTTACAGCTGCCAATTGTTGTGTGAAAGTAAAACAAAAATAGACCTAGGGCATGCCACCTACAGTGAAAAAATGTTCCTTAAAATCCAAGAAAAAAATTTTAAGCACCACCAGCTATAATGAATTTAGATCACAAATGCTGTTTCTTGATTAATGTAGGAGTTAATGCCAAGCTCAAGAAAGGGAGTAAAAACCACCCTTAGGAAAAGGTACTTATAGCACAGGCAGGTGCACTGCAAACCTCCTCACAGTGGTGCATCCTGCCAATGCACCTTATTCCTGAACTACATCAACCCTGCTATTTTTGAGCACAGCATACCACGCACTAGAAATTGCATGGTGTTTTTGTGATGAGCGCAAACAGCAACTCTGCGGAGCCCAGAAATCCTCTCTCCACATTTTTCATGTAGCCTGGTTTTTTTGTGAAGACCTGCAATACTTTTTTATGCTGTTGAAGGTGCTGTCAGACTACTGCAGGTGCACAACATGGTATCTTGCTGAGAAAACATCTGTTTGGCATAAGGGCTCTCTCCAGCAGACCAAAAGCACTCCCATAACAGGGAAAAACTTATTTAAATCAGTACTTATTGAAAGAGATCATAAGCATCCAGGAAAAAAGGAACCAAGACAGGCTCAGTTCCCCAGACAAAAAAATGGGTAGTGAGTAAGACAAGGACTACTGAGTGAATAGAACACTTAGCTCCTGAATTCAAATATATTTGAGAGGAGTAGCAGCACGTTTAATCAGTGAGTCGATAGCAAGTTAGTTCTCTATTTGAATTATACAGGGGACACAGTGGATAGGGCACTGAACTGAGGCTTATGGGACCCAAGTTTTATTTATACCTCTGTGTCAAGCCAGATTGTGACCTTGGACACTTCCTTCCAGAATCAGCATCCCCATCGAAAAAATGCTATGAAAAAGGAAGTGGTAATACCATTAACCTTGTGAGGGTCACTGGGAATTCATTGCAGACTGGATCTGCTCTACCTTGTGATGGGGGTGAGGAAGGAGAGGGGAGACAGTGCTCGTGAAAATCAGATTAAGCACAACTCAAAGGAACTTGTGTTTGGGGATTTACTCCTTTTATGGCTATTTCCAATATTAATACAAACCAGAAAGCCATCTTAACACTGACATTGTTCAGAGTAGAGTAGAGTAGAAGCCAGGAAGATCTTTCCCACTCAGCAAGTGTATTGAACCTTCAAATATGCAAACAGTAGCTACAAAAAACATCACGTGTCCCAGGATAAACCATTTTATTCTAGAACAAAGTGCCACAGTTCAGACATCCATGCCCAATGTCCTGGATACATCCTAAAAAAGGTTTACAGGATAAGTTCTAACAGTTTATTTTGGGATTTCACACAGTGTGTCTGAACAGTTATCCTGGGATAGCATCACAGAATCAATGACAGAAAAGCAGTAATGCATTCATTAAACCCTGACTAGAATAGTGATGTGCATACATGCTAATCCCTGGAGTATTTCTGTTCCAGGACAAATACAGGGACAACTTGTCCAGGGACAAATGCAACATGTATTCTTAGCCAATATTTCATATCTTTATGAAACGGACAGGCTCTTCCTGACCTGCTGGTCACAAACAAGAAGGACTTGGGGAATGTAGTAGTGCATGGCAACTTGGGCGGCTGTGACCACAAGATCATTGGGTTCAGGCTCTTGAGGACAGGAAGGATAGAGAGCAGTAGACCCTGGACTTCAGAAAAGCAGACTTTGACTCACTCAGGAAACTCATGGGCAGCACCCCCTAGGAAGTCAGTCTGAAGGGGAGACAAATCCAGGAGAGCTGGCTGTACTTTAAAGAAGCCTTACCTGAGAGTGCAGAAATAAACCATCCCAATGCGTAGGAAGACTAGCAAAAATGGCAGAAACCGGCATGGCTTAACATGGAACTCTTCCTTAAACTAAATCACAAAAAGTATGCTTATAAGAAGTGAAAACCTGGACGAACAACTAGGGAAGAATATAAGACCATAGCTCAGGCATTCAGGGATGAAGCCAGGAAAGTCAAAGTGCAATGGAGTTGCAGCTAGCAAGGGATGTAAAGGGTAACAAGAAGGGTTTCTACAAGTATGCTGATAGGAAGAGGAGGATCAGGGAAAGTGTGGGTCTCTGACTGAATGGGGGAAGTAACCTTGTGACAGAGGATGCAGAAAAGGCTGAACTGCTCAATGCCTTCTTTGCCTCAGTCTTCACAGGCAAGGTCAGCTCCCAGACTACTGCACCGGACAGCAGAGTTTGGGCAGGAAGTGAGCAGCCCTCAGTGGTGAAAAAACAGGTTAGGGACTATTTAGAAAAGCTGGACATGTACAAGTCCATGGGGCCATATGAGATACACCCGAGGGCTCTGAGGGAGTTGGCTGATGTGTTTGCAGAGCCATTGGTCGTCATCTTTGAAAGCTCATGGTGATCAGGAGAGGTCCCAAGTGATGGGAAAAGGGTAAACATAGTTCCCATATTTCAGAAAGGGAAAAAGGAGGATTCAGGGATTACGGACCAGACAGAAGCATCTCAGTTGCTAGAAAAAATCATGGAGCAGATCCTCAAGGCATCCATTTCTAAGCAGTTGTAGGAAAAAAATGGTGATTAGGAATAGTCAGCATGGATTCACCAAGGGCAAGTCATGTCTGACCAACCTGATTGCCTTCTATGATAAGATGACTGGCTCTGCGGATGCAGGGAGACTAGTGCATGTGGTTTGATTTTAGCAAAGCTTTTGATATGGTCTCCCACAACATTCTCTCAGGCAAGCTAAGGAAGTATGGACTGGATGAATGGACTGTAAGGTGGATAGAAAATTGGCTGCAGCACTGCACTCAGACAGTAGTAATCAATGGCTTGATGTATAGTTGGCAACCAGTATCAAAGGGAGTGCCCCAGGGGTTGGTGCTGGGGCCAGTTTTGTGTAATGTCTTCATCAACGACCTAAAAGATGGCATAGAGTGCACCCTCAAAAGTCTGGAGATGACACCAAGCTGGGGGCATAGTAAATACACTGGATGGTAGGGCTCAGATTCAGAGTGACCTAGACAAATTGGAGGATTGGGCCAAAAGAAATCTCATGAGGCTCAACAAGGAAAAGTGCAAAGTCCTGCACTTAGGGTGGAACAATCCCAGGCACCAGGACAGGCTGGGGGCTGACTGGCTGAGCAGCAGCTTGCAGAAAAGGACCTGGGGGTTACAATGGACAATAAGCTGAATATGAGCCAGCAGTGTGGCCTTGTTTCCAGGAAAGCTAATGGCATACTGGGCTGCATTGGTAGGTGTGTTGCCAAGAGGTCAAGGACAGTGATTACTCCCCTCTATTCAGCATTGGTGAGGCCATATCTGGACTACTGTGTTCAAGGGTTGTATGAAATTCCACTGGCTGTTTCATTTCGACACTGTTTCAACTCATTTCAAGCTTGAAACAGAGAACTCAAAATTAAATGAAGGGCTTTGAAACAGCCTCAAACCAAAATGAGGGCAGTTGAACCGCTGATTTCCTACTTGCTAGCCTAGCAAGTAGAATTCTTCAATACTTTTTGCTTTCTTTCTATATCCTTTTATTTTATTATTATATGCATTGATTGATTGCTTTCAATTTATTCCTCCTCTAAAATCCTCTTTTTGTTTGGTCTATTTTGATTCTTTTCAAATCTGTGCTCTGTCTCACGGTGTGCTTCCCTGCACAGTGAATGGAATGTGCAGCATAATTATACTGCATATTATAATATAGAATTTATATAAAAAAACCCACATATATGCATTTATATATTTTTTGTTATTTATTACCTAAATACATAATACAAACAAACATACACTACATAAATACACATATATACAATATCTTAATAACTATATACATTGCATAAATCAGATAGATAAAATTACAGAAGAAGATAGATTTTCCAGCACACCAAGGCAAAGACAAGACACTATGAAACATACCATGAAGCGTGCTGGAAAGGCAGCTGGCAGGCCTTCAGGGAGGGGTGGAAGAGGGGGTAGAGGGAGAGGTGTAAGAGGTTCTGCTCCCTGCCAAATTGAGATGCAGACTCTTTCCTACAACAAGCAGGGATGAGGCTTCCACTAGTACAGACAACAAAGGGAGGGGAGCAGTGCCAGTGCCACTGCCTGTGCCTGAGTCTGCATCCCCTCCAAGAGCACCTGCCATAACCCACCACAACAAGGAGGAGCAGCACCAGCATGACAGTCTCCTCCACCATCATTTCACTTCCCATTCCAGTGCCTTCCAGTGCCAGAGGAAGAGCTGGATCAGAGTACCCTAGTATGGGAAATTTGGGGGAAGGAGAGGGAATCAGCTGAGTTTGTGCTCCACACCCCTCAAGCCTCCCCTACAGCCAGGGCTCCTTCCCCAGAAAATACTTCAGAGGAGGCCGAGGTAGAGGTTATGGAGGCAAATGGCTCAGCTAAGTCCGCTCCTCATGTTACCATGCCTCTGCCTGCTGAGGAGGGGGAAACTGCAGCATCCACACATGCACCTGCACCTCAGAAGTGAGTGGGTACTGTGGGTACTGTGGTCTGGGATCATTTTGAGCTGGCAGATCATCCCACATATGCTATCTGCCTGCATTGCCAAGACAAAACCAGCCAGGGCAAGGGAACAAAACACATGAGCACCACGGGGATGATGATGCATCTCTGCAGGCACCGCCCCCTTGCTCTTGCTCCTCCTCAGCCTGGCAACAGCAGGAGCCCCCATCCCCTGAAAGCAGAGGCAGGCCACCTTGGAACAGTGAGGTAAAGACAGATAGAAAGGGGGGAGTATTGCAAGGGCAAACGAGATAACCCAGAGCACTGGGGAGATACTTGCTTTCGATGGCTAGCCCTTCTTCTTAGTTGAGCAGCCAGGGTTCAGGCGGCTCATGGCCGCATCATACCAAGTGCCCGCATGCACCACCTTCAGCAGGATGGCGGTGCCCTCCTTGTAAGAGGCATGCAGGGAGTACTTGAGGGAGGAGCTGCGCCAGGCAGGTCTGCAGGCAGCCTTACACTTCACCTCAGACATCTGGAACAGCTGGGGTGGAGATCATGCCTACCTCTCCCTCACTGGGCACTGGTGTGACTAGTCAGGCCGTCAGTGGGCTCTCCTTCAAGCCAAGGTGATGGATGAGTCCCACATGGCAACCGATATCATGGGGGTCACAAACCTCTTGGTGCAGGGTTAGCTTGTTGGGCAGGGCAAGCTGCCCGAGATGTTGCCGGTGCTACTGTGCTGCTCACTCAGTTATAATTACCTGTTGTCATTTAAAGTGGTGGACCAGACTGAGGCTGTAGGGGAGGAGGCGGCCTCATTGTGGCACACTACCATGTCATATAGAGGCTCCAGAGCCAGTGAGGGCACACCTTAACACACACACAAAGTTACACATCACGAGTTTTGCTTGTCAGCAGCCTGAGGTGCAGTTTCCCAGAAACTCCTTCACCAATCTCCTTGAAACTTGGCGGGCTTCATGGCCTCAGCAGGTGCTACCATTCTTGCAGTTTTCACACCCCCATCCCTCATGCCTTCACGCTTACAAGTGACATGTGTTTTGCTTTCAGGACTTAGGTGCAGGGGTTTCTGGGAAACTGCACCTCAATCTCCTTGAAACCTGGCAGGCTTCATGCTCTCAGAAGGGACTACCATTGCTGCTGTTTTTATCCAAATCTTCCAAAAAAATGAGAAAGTTATAGGCAGTTTCATGTTTCCCCATTATAGCCTATGGGCGAAACATCAAAATGTGTCAAAACAGTGGAACAGTTTTGACAAAATGAAATGGAACGGTGCTTTCGAAGTGAAACTTGAAATGAAACACCGTCCCATCAAAACAGTGAAACAGAAGTTGAAATTAAACAGTGCTATTTCACACAGCCCTACTGTGTTCAGTTTTGGGTACCCTACTAGAGAAAGGATGTGGACTAATTGGGGAGAGTCCAGCAGAGGGCAACAAAAATGGTGAGATGGCTGGGGGACATGACTTATGAAGAAAGACTGAGGGAACTGGGCTTATTTAATCTAGAGAGGTGGAGACTGAGAAGGGACTTAATAGCAGCCTTCAACTACCTGATGGGGGCGTTCAAAAGAAGATGGAGCTAGACTGTTCTCAGTGGTGGCAGATGACAGAACAAGGAGCAGCCATCTCAAGTTTCAGCAAAGGAAGTTTAGGTGAGATATTAGAAAGAATTTTCTCACTAGGAGGGTAGTAAAACACTGGAACAGGTTCCCCCAGAGGTGGTGGAAGCTCCATCCTTGGCGGTTTTCAAAACCCAGCTAGACAGAGCTTTGGCTGGGATGATCTAGTTGGGGATGGTTCTGCTTTGAGGAGCGGGTACCCTGGAGTAGGTGACCCCCTGAGGTCCCTTCCAACCCTAATTTTCTATGATTCTATGCCTGTAGATGCTGGTTCTCTATGCAGTCATCATATACAACTGTTTGAAGGCTGGGAATGTTGGTAGGGCTGTCCAACACTTCCCATTCCAGGACCCAGTTTTCAATTGCTCACCAACTTGGCAAAGCTTTAAGTAGTTGGACAGATTTTTTACATGTTTGATGTCTGCCTTATGTTTAATTTTCAAAAAAGTAGAAGCTGCAAAAGAGTTAAGCCATTGTTAAGACTGAGGCAATGGAAAACACATTGGTCTGCCCATGTCAACCCCCAAATTATTATTTGAATCACTTCATCATTCCCACACTTTGGAGCAGAGGATTAAATTCATCAGGAACAGGGACTGTAAGCTTGATGCAAAGGATTTCAGGAAGAGAAAGGACAGTTTCATAGTTAAGGTAGTTTAATGCTGCTCTGAGGAATTGGATTCTACCCCTGCCTCTAGAGTGTCAAATAGATTTCGTGATGTTGGACAAGTCACTTAAACTGGTTTTCCTCACAGCTGGTTGCTAATAGCATGTTTCTCATTTTGTGTCTTATGTGGTCTGACCCCTTACAGCTATAACTGAACATATGAAGTGATGTATGAAACTAAACCTCTGAAAGAATCAGCCCATAGCCATCTGAAACTGGACAACCAAATATAGTGGACACCTTAATTTTAATCTTTGTTCTTCAGCTCTTTATAAAATGGGAGCAAACTCACCCTGAAATCCTGCCTGGGTGGTGTGAATACAAATGTTCTTGAAAGTGAAATTAAAGTGAGAGTACCACAGAAGACCTCAGGAGGAAATGAATACTTCTGTGTCCTTCTGTTTGGCTGGCATGCAGTCAACAAGTGTGGGACCACACATGGGGCACAGAGAATCAGATAGAAGATGTTTTTAGTGGGGCAGCCAAATTAAAGTTCATAATGAAAGGCAACCTTATTTTTGGCATTTGCCAGTTCTTGTCTTTCACTTTCCTACTTCAAATGGAATACTACTAAGATTGGTTGTACATGTAACTTGTAAATGCAAAACTTACAAAAGATGGGTAGGATTAACTATAGTACTATGGATTTCATTCCAGATACAAGGGTCTGACCACACAACACTAAAGATGGAGTATGTCTGTCTGGGTCTTCTTGGTAATTTCAGAGAGACTATATTCCAGCAGTCTGTGATCTTCTGGGCAAATAATAGCTTAAGAATAATAAAAGAATGTGGGTGGTAAAAGAGGGGTGTTCTTTTGAGACCATGGTTTCCAAAGCAAAATAGCAGGCTGTTGGTTTTCAGTCATCCATTTATCACCTGTGAGTAACCAAAGATCTAGCAATAAAATTGTGAAGAAGTGGATGAACAAGGAACTAGCAACTTATAAGAGGCTGGAGGGAAGGCTCCAAGCCTGGAAAGAGCAAAACAGTTAAAGCTCCAGAATTGCCAAGTTGCTTTGCTCACTGCTGTTGAATGCAGAACCAGAAACCAGGATGTTTATATGAAGCCTATATAGAGAGTACACCACAGACTTGGAAAACTAGTTAGAGATCCTCATTTTTCAGTCCCTGAACACGCCAAGACAAATCCTTCATTTTCTGTTTGACCTGTGCTTCCAGTAAGCTCTGTATTTTGACAGGGTACGTGCTGTTTGCTTTCCACACAGGCTTCATCAGAAAACATCCCATTCTGTACCATGGGAAATATCTAAGGGCTGTAATGGGATGTTGACTCTGCTGGGAGTCAGGTCACACCCTGAATGTACACACAACTATGAGAAAGAATGTTTCTGCTAAAGTAAGAGATGCCTTTTGAAAGCTGTGACTTCATACATTTGTGGTGTCTAAGGAAGTCTAGGTACATTTTTCATTTAATCTGACCCTTGGAAAGAAGGAGGAATGAGTACAGAACCCCAATTACATCATTGCACAGGAATACCCAGGCTATGGCCACCATTTTCTATCCAAACTAAAGACTCATATTTCAGATTCATTTAAAAATAAGACTGCTTGCCCAAAGCAGACCAGACCAGGCCAGAAACAGCTCTGAACAAGATTTGATTTCTTGCACCTCTGAGCACAGCTGAGCCTTTCCAATGACCTAAACAAAAAATTCACCCATCCTAAATCCATATGTTTTGTGTTTAAATGAGCATGTTTAAAAGTCCATATGGATTCTTCTAATTAAAAGCATATGCTATGTGGGTATGCATAAAGTCAGTGTGCTACATGAAACATTTTATAATGTGAAACTTCAGAAGAACTGTTTGGTGGTTTTCTTTCATTACAGAAATGTATTGCTTATGGAGTGCTTGCTGACTTTCACACTTCTGGTATGAAACATACGTCTGCCCTATATAACTAAATTACTTTTAGACAAAAAGCACCTTCAAGAACCTCTTTGATCAAGTTACCCTATATCTTAAGCATTATTAAAAACTCTCAATGAGGTGTGAGAGAAGAGCCTCTTAATATTTACACATTGGGCAAACTGAGCCAGGTGCACAAAAGCATCCCTATTCAGAACTAGCTTATACATGTACTTTAACCTAACTTACTTGGGTGTTAAACCTGGTTTTAAGAGATTTCCTGAATTGGAGACCAAAGAAACATTAGGGTACAGTTCTCCTAAATGAAGGTATGCGCCGTGTCTGCTACTACATAAGCACAGTGGCAGCCATTTGTAGCAGTAAAATTCAGTCCCATTGCACATGCTATGGTAGTGCTTAGCTCTCCAGTCATAGACAAGAGTTTCACTACTTTGTAAGAACCATTACAAACATAACAGAAAGACCGTTTCTGCCCCACACAAACTCAATGAATTGTTCATGGCAAGTAAACACAGAAGAGAAGGAGACAGTGTGAAAACAGCACCATCTTATTTCAGTTCTCATCTGCTTGGGATGGCCAAAGTCATCCAAATCAATCAACTCCAAGATGAACATGGGCCGGCAGTGTGGGGAGGCAGTTAGGAAGGCCAACCGTA
>NW_017728995.1:62881713-62882189 GCF_001723915.1 Gavialis gangeticus
GACTATGAGAGCTTTAATTCAAGCGTCCTCACTACCATTTTTAAGTGCGGGGATGCTGATACATAAGACACAGGAGGCTGATGGAGCACAGTAATTGCTCTAACGTGCTCACGTACAGGTGCCCATTGATAACTAGAAGCACAAAAGACATAAAGGGACAGAGATTTTGCCTTCTGAGACCAGTAATCTGGTTGGATAAGAGTCCTCAGCCCACTCTAAGAATGGATGGTTCAAGGCAACCCTGACAAACACTTTCTGAAATATCCTCTCCTGAAAAAGAGCAAGACGTAGAGAACAAAATGCAGCAAGATGCCTAGACTAAGGCACTGCAAGTGAAAGTGATTCATTACTTTATTTTCTACATATGCTCACAAGGTGCTTTAACAAGGAACACAGCAGAACTATATCAGTTTTAAAAGATTTGAATCAAGTATGTCATCCCACAACTGGGCAGTTAGCATTAGGGGCTATAGGCT
>NW_017728995.1:62885252-62890457 GCF_001723915.1 Gavialis gangeticus
AGATCTACAAGGTCCCTTCCGACCCTACTTCTATGATTTTATGTCAAACATGAAAAAGTAAAACTGAGCAGTATTATATATGCATATTCTTCCATGGTTCCTATCACCATATCTGGGCAACCTGCCAACAGCATGTTAATGTTTCCCCTACAACATATTACTTTATAAATAAGGAGTAGAGGTGGTGGCTATTGCCCTGGGATTAAATGACATGTCCCAGGTTACAGGAGAATAGAAATGTGTATTCCTGAAATCCAGTGTACATTCAGAAGCACAAACTCATCTTTCTTGCGCAACATGGGATTACCCAACATATTGGGGCTAAGACAAATGACTGACTTCCCATTACATTTTTGGTGCCATATCTTTAAAAAGTGTCAATAATCCAAAGTGGGTCACACTGTTGCACCAAAAAGAGCACGCACAATGGAGTGATGTGTTCAAGTGTGCACTGAACCCTTGACTTCCAGCAGTGTATAGAAAAAAAATACGCTGCGTCAAATTTGGTGTAGGAATAGAGAGACCTCTCCCTGCCATCTCGATGTAAAAGGACTGAGTGCCATGCTGCTTGATCTATGTGCTACTGTGGGACAGAGGCTCTTAGTCCCCTCTTCCACACCTGTTGGGGAACAGAGTTTAAGCTCAAAGACCCAAGACATATACCCATCAGAGACACCTCTGGTCTGGGTGCATACTTGAACTAAAACAAGCTTCATACTAAATAAAACCATCAAACCCAGTGCCACACAAAGCATTTCCAGTCTCTTATTTGCAGGAATAACCAGTAGAACCCTTGCCTACCCTTTAAAACATGAACTGCTCCATAGCCAAAGAACACTTCAAACAAGCTGATGTTTTCCTCTGGGCTGCTGATTTATGAGGAACAAAATAATTACATTTTGATTTAGACTCTAGAGTTTCCCAGGTATTGCAATTTAAGCAAAGTATTTTTGGATTTCACTGAACTTGTACCATAATATGGATTTGTGTGTCTGAGAATCAATGATCATTAATATAGCAACAAAATGCCATGTGCCGTATGAGAGTATTTAACTCTGAAATTCTGCAAGGGAAATTATATAGTAATTCAGCTTTGAAGAAAGTGTTCCTGTAACCCCTGGTATTAGGCTCTTGGAGTCTGGATTTGGATAGTTTCAAAAGGCATAAATGCAACTTTAGCCAGTGCAAAAAAGAAAGGGAACGCTTAATAGTAACAAAGCAAAACACAGAAAAATTATCAACCCCATCTTGGATTTTTCAGAGGCCTTGAAGAATAGGGTACCCAACTCCCACTGAACTGCATTGAGATTTCTGCATTTACCTCACTTAATATATTGAGCATGCCAGCTTCTAGTCATGTGGACAAGTCCTCATTTAATCAGGACAGGAACAGCTGAGAGTTTGTGTTTTGGAGAAGGTCAGTCTAGTAATTAAACCACTACTCCAGGGCCTAGCTGCAGCAGAGTCTGTCCAGCACAGTCTGTCTCAGATAGGGGACCATTCTGAAACTGAACCCAAGGCAAACAAAACAAAGCAAAATGTTTTATTGGGCTTAAGTGCCTGGTTTCAAAAGCAGGAATGTCAGCAATGATACAATAAGGAAGCCAGCATTGCTATTATTACATCTCAACAGCCTTATCTCCAATTTCCTCAACTAACGAAGTCATGAGCTATGTTTCCAAACTGCAAACTCCACCTCACACCTTCAAGCCAATACCATCAATTCTCCCCAGATATGGATCTGGTCTTGTAACTACTATAAATGGTGCAAGCCTGCACAACACCTTGGGTTTCGATAAAGCCCTATCAATACATACCAGCTGCAGAGGAGACCTCCCATTCAATCCTACACTCAGGTTGATTTATACTGTTCTGGTAAAGCAAGGTAACCCTAAACCTAGCCTAGCTGGCTATTCAAGAGGGTGTAAGATTCTTCTGTCACTTGTGCAGCTGGTATGATCATGAGGTTAGACATCATTAATGTAGAGCTAACCCTGTATGCCTCAGGGCAAAATGATTCCCCAACTTCAACAGCTAAATGTGCAAGCCAGAAAAGAAACCCAGCTCACAGTGTGTGGACTCTGCATTACTGCCATTTATAGCTAAAACAGACATAGTTCTGAGCACAAAAAGCTGGGCCAAGCCCTGCTCCCATTCATCTCCATGGTAATATAGAGTAACAGCATGAGTTCCTGTGCTTTATATGAATTTCCCCTGCTATGAGTGAGATGTACTTCCTGGAGGAGACCCATTGAAAAAAAGAGATTATTATGGTCCACAACTAGTATAAATGTACATATGTTGAAGAAACATTCATAAATTGATGAATTTAAATCAAGGGTCCATTTTCTTGATCAATTAAACTGATTTCAGAATTCTGATGGGATTTGAAGGATGAAAGCCACCAAACCCTACCCATAAATTCAGCCCATCGTTTTTGTATTAAAAACAATTCAAATATCTTCTGACACACTCCCTAGATCTTTCTTTTTTTTATTAAGCGCACGTGATACCTTTCCTTGGGTCTAGCCTTTTATCTCATTTCATGTCAGCCCTGCAGGGGAGGAAGTAAAAGAACATCTGTTAGATAGCTGTGAATGTGCCGCATTGCTGCTCCTGCTACAAGCAATGCCAGTTCTTCCCCTCTTACCACTCAACTAAACACCCACCTGGCTCTCCCTCTTGGAAAGTGTTTAGCAAGCTGTCTGACAGAGAAGTTGCAACTTGTAAGCCTGGATGTATGCAGTCTGTTCTGAAGGAAATTAAGGACTCTAAACTGCAAAAAGTCCTGCTTATTTCAAGGTGCTGTTCTGGCAGCAGAAAGGCATGTCCTAGGTGATTTCGACTGCTTTAAATTGCTGCTAAATGTGATAGGCATCTAAAAATAACCAACTAACTAATCCTAGTTACGTTGGTCTCCCTCAAATAACAGCTAGTGAGCAATAGCTGTGCTCTAATGGGGGTTTTTTCTCCTTCTTCCCACATTCAATATGTTTGACATATGAGTCAGAACTCTCGGCTTTCCCATTTTGCCATGGGTGTGAGTATTTAAAAGGCTCAACCCACCAAACGACTTGCAGGCACCACTAAGTTACTAATGTACTGCAACAGGTTGGGAGTGAAATTGAAAGAGACTCTCACCAACCTTTAAGCCTTTTAAATCTCCTTTGCCCTGCCAGTGAAAACATACTCCAGCTGAATGAAGAAGCCTCTGTATAAACTGATGTGGATGCTAATTTTAAGCATCAGACAGTTTGTATCCACTTCAAACCAGCAGTCCATGCACAGATGGATGCTGGGAAGCTGATAAGACTTGCTAAGCTGTCATGGTAAATCCATCCACACACCTGTTGCCTAAATGCAGAGGGTGGAGTCTTGCCAAACAGATTCAAAGGGAAAACAGCTTAAAGTAACTTCTCTTGAAAGATTTCATTGAGGCAGGTAAAACACAAGCAGCCACATAGCCCTGATATTTGCCTTTCTGGGAACAAGAAGCATCTCCTATTAGAGACAGCTGATGGTGAAAGGCTTTTTTCTTTAAAAAGCCATTTAGCATGGAGATGAATTTCCCTCTCAGCCTTTCCCTCCTCTGACAGAGAGAGGACTAGAAAGAACACACAGGGACTGGGTAGTCCCACTAAGATAAAGGATCAAATCCACTTAGGGAAATAGCAAACTTCTCCTGTGTAGTCTACAGTAGCCTGTCCTTAACTCTCTTGCAACTCCTTGCTGTTCACCAAGGGTAAGAACAAGGAGAGTTTGGCTTTGAGCAGTTTTCAAACTTCTTCCTTGTATAGGATCACCTGAAGCAGAACCAGTGTCTACTGCTGACTGCCAAGACTATTTTCTGCTAGGTCGCATCTGCAGCTGTAAGATGAAGTATCCCACTGTGCTTGTATAGTAGCTTCCATTCACTGTACTATATCTCACTGCAGATTCCTTGAAAATCTATTCCAGTGTAATATACTTACAGCCTTTTATTTCAACAAAATGTTAGCTGCAAATGACAGCCATTCTTCTCTTCCCCTGCCCAGCCCCCTCACCTCCCGCTCCCCACCACACCAGATTCAATCTCAAAAGGGCTCATTTTCACATGGTCTGTAGGATTCAACAAACTATAATTCACTCTATGAACTATAACTCCTTGAAGCCTGGAGTGATATTCTAAGGGCAAAGTCTATTGTCAGTAAATGACACATCAGGCTATCTGTCCTGAAAGGATTAAAAAAATACTCCAGAGTTTTAATCACACCTACACATAAAAGTACTTTTTAATTTCCTTTTTCTGCATAAATAATCTTCACATTTCCATATTCATTGCTGAGGAAGTTTTGCATGTTTCATTTGTGAGGCTGATGCACATTGCATATCAAGTTGATAGCTGGATGCTTTATAGTACACAAGATTATATCAGTCTTCTAGGATCGTTTAGGTCCTTTGTTAGCCTCCTTTAATAGTAACCCATTCCACTTACCTGTGGCCCCAGATGACAGCTTTAGCTGAGGATGGTTCCTGAATTACTAATGAATCTCTCTCTATTATGTACAAGTACAAATCACTTAGCTGCCCAAAGCCAATTATATAATCCCAGCAAATTACTAGATTTACTCCAGAAATCCAAAGTATGCCACTGACAGCTGTGTTATTAAACCATTTTGTTAACTCCTATCACACAGTATAAAGGAAATCCTACTGTGGTTAACCCGCCCTATCCTCAATGTAAGGCCCCTAATATATACTGACATGTATTTAGTTCTGTTAATAAACTATCAATAAACTATTAAATCTCCCATGGGAGTCACGCACACAACAGAGAACCAGCAAAACCCCAGTATGTCCAAGGATCCATTGCTCTGTATAGAGCACAGTTCAGCAAGGGTTCTCTGCAGGCTACCAGACACCTGGGATCAAAGGTGTTTCATTACGTCTACCAGTGCACAGCTCCACCAACTACTTCTCTAGACTGGAGGTATAAGGGCTGTGGTTTCTACTCCCAACCCAGGAAGGGAAAGGTGGCTACTAGGTAATGCCCCTGACTTCTCCTTGGGTTGGGGCAACTCCCAACAGACTCTGCATAGTAATCCAGCACCCTTTTATTTTTAGCTGTCCATAGGGTTCAACAAAAATAATGGCAGCAATCAGATGAGATTCAACAAGGACAAGTGTGAAGTCCTGCACTTAGGAAAAAAAAAAAAAAAAAAAAAA
>NW_017728995.1:62890562-62893436 GCF_001723915.1 Gavialis gangeticus
TCCTGCACTTAGGAAAAAAAAAAAAAAAAAAAATCAATGCATGCATAAAAACAGACTAGGAAATGAGCGACTAGGCTGCAGTCCTGCAGAGAAGGACATAGGGGTTACCAAGAACCATAAGCAGAATATAAGCCAACAGTGTGCTCATGTTGCAAAAAAAGCTAACAGCATTCCTGGGTTGTTAACAAAAGCATCAACTGCAAAAAAAAGGGAAGTAATTCTTCTTTTCTATTCAGCACTTCTGAGGCCTCACCTGGCATACTGTATCCGGTTCTGGGCCCCACAGTTCAAGAGTATGGATAGACTGGAAACAGTCCAGTTCTGTGACAAAAGTGATTAGTGGTTTGGGAGGCAAGACTTATGAGGAAGGGTGAAAAAGCTAGGGTTATTTAGTCTGGAGAAGAAAAGACTGAGGCAGGACTGGTAACAGTCTTCAAATACTAGAAGGGTGAATACAGATAGGATAGAGATGGGCTTTTCTCTGTGGCTGTAAGAGATGGGACTAGGAACAATGGCCTCAGGCTACAACAAAAGAAATTTAGGTTGGAGATTAGAGAGGACTTTTTCTCTATAAGTATGGTCAAGTATTTTGAAACAGGCTTCCTAGAGAAATAACAGAATCTTCATCCTTAGACATTTTCAAGACCTAGATAGACACTTGGCTGGGATGGTTTAAGTCAAAGATGATCCTGCCTTGAGAAGATGGCTGAACCAGACCTTGTAGAATCCCTTCTGACCCTACTTTCCTGTGATCCTGCACAGTCCTGTGAGCTTTTTACTACCTGAAATATGCCAAGATGTTTCTAATATTTTAAAGTTATTTGGAGTCTCAAACAAAATTAAATTTAACCCACCAGTTCAGTTAGATTATTTCCCATAAACATAGTAAAGGTTATAGCCTATATGGCTAGGGACAGACATTCCAAAAGCCAGAGCCTGAATTAAATTGAACTGGAGCCTGAATTGATTCAATCTTTCCAGGTCAGTCTAACCTGCCTGTAACAGTACAGACATTCCTTGTAGACTGAGGAAATGTGGGCACATGCCCGCAGTTACTCAGGCCAGGAGCCAGTGGATTGGGAGGGGTGCTAGAGCATCCCCTTGCCTGCAGGCAAGCTGTGCTGGGGAGGCATAGCCAGCCTGGGCAGTAGCCTTGGCTGAACTGACCAGAGAGGGGTTTAATTCTCCCCTCCCTGTCCCACCAGCAATGACCCAAGCCAGGTCTGCCAGGGGCTCCCCCTCACTGCTGCAGTGGCAGGCCTGCATGGCCTCTGCTGCCGGGAAGGAGTTTTCACTTAGGGAAACTGTGACAAGAGCTGCTGCCCGTGTTATGTTTTCTCCCTCTCACTGCTCCAGCAGCCAGGCAGAGGCGGGGACAGATGGTGCCCAGCAGGGCCCCTTAGGCAGGGGGCAGGGTTATTTCCCCACTCTGCCCCTGGGGCCCCACAGCAGACTGTCTGCCCCAGCTGCCACTGCCACTCACTCTATGCCTGGGGCAAGCAGCAGAATAAGCCCCCTCTGCCAGACACTGGAGCAAGGGGGCCAGGAGGGGGCTTATTCCACTGTTTGCCCCTGACACACAACAAGCAGCAGTGGTGGTGGCTGGGGCGGGCAGAGGGGGGAAACAACCCTACTCCCTGCCTAAGGGCCCTGCCAGCTGGCACCTGGCCCTGCCTGGCTGCTGGATCAGCAAGGGTAGGGAGCAACCATGATGGGGGCAGCACCCCTGTCACAGTTTCCCCAAGTGCAAGCTGCTTCCCGGTGGCAGGACCAGGCAGGAGCTAGAGCTCAATCAATCAAGTCTGATACCACATTCAACCAGGTTTATCTCAAACTCATTTTGGCCATTTTAAAACTGGTTTATGTACACTGAATGTCTGCTCTGTTACAACCAGCTTCTGATCACTTAAACTAGTTTGTGTGTAATGTCTGTCTCTAGCCTACTTTTCATGATTTACTATTTAAATTGAATAGTTTTAGCAGCATGTTTTCCTGATGTGCACAGGTAATTCCCATGGTTGCTAGTTAGAATTACAGGTATATATTGAAGGGAAAATGGTTATTGTTAGTGGTGCAATTTTTCCTCTGTAAAGATAAAGGGCCTGATTCCTTGCTGCCTTGTTCAGCAACTTGCAGAATGAACACAAAAGATGCAAATGACATGGAAATAAGATATTGAACCAAGAGGTTTCTATTTAGAGGGAGCCCTTTTTCTTAGTCTTGTTGGTAGAACCAGTTACCTAACTGATCAGATATATTTGGCACATTAATTATTCTAATATTATCCTGAAAGCCTGAATATAGCTGCACTCAAAAACACTGAGTTCTTGCCTTACAATTCTGTGTTTGGGATGATTTCTGCAGCTCATCTCTTTGTATTGCTTTGTCAGTGTAAAAGATGATTTCTATATATTATATTTTAAAAGCTGTGCTGTCTATTTGCCTTCGTTTTGATCTATAGTTGTGGTCATGCATAGAGGAAACCCTTTTACCTTTTAAATTTGTTTTTGCATTTACATATGACTGGTGTTGTTAAATACAACATTTCTGCAAAGATAAAAGGTAAAGTATCCACTACAGTTCTGATTCACTGCATCTTTAACATGCAGTGATCCTTTCACCTCTATGTTGAGTAACACCTTATGCCTTCATCCTACACTTAGCTGCTTGTCAGCAGACAGCATAAACAACCAACAAATCCCACTGTAATCACTAGGAACTGCAATTTTTCTAAGGGTTCTCTCTTGTAGAATCAGGACTTCGATCCCGTCATGGTTGCTATTTTGTAGAACAGAGGAAGGGTTGACCAGTTTTGCCAGCAAAGCTATGCTGATTACAAATAGGTGTGTGGGGGGGGGGGGGGGGGGGAGAGAA
>NW_017728995.1:62893573-62900523 GCF_001723915.1 Gavialis gangeticus
AGTGATGTCAGTAAACCCCACTACCGCCTCCCTTGTACATGAAACTAATAATAGAAAAAGAAGCCTTTTGATGATATGGTTTATTGTTCAGGGAGGTAGCCAAACTAGAGTGGTGCAAGAATTTCTTTTGCCAGTAAAAAATACCTTCAATAGGGAGCTTTGACAGTCTTGCTCTATCAGTACTGCTAACCCATTTAAGCCTTAGTTGCGTAGACTAGAGTTTAAGCCAATACTGAAAGCTTTAGAAAATGCCACCTAAACCAGTTTTTTTTTTTGTTTTTTTTTTTGCTGTAAATTACTCATGGTGTTCTGGTTAACATTCAACAAGTAGGGCTAGACCTTTTCGTGAATAGGCAGGTTGTAACTGTTCCTTTCCAAGTATATAGCCTATGTATGAGAGCACACATCTATGCTTCTCCTTGAACTTTTCCTTTCCTATCTCCAGCAGCTATACATCTGTGGAGGAGACAGTCTTTTATCTTGCTATGGAAAGGTATTGCTCCTTTATAGTCCTCTCTAAGATTCGTCATCTTTAAACTGACAAAACGTCTTAGTCCTTTTCCCAATATTATAATGGCTTTTCCAAGGTGAAATTGTTTGTAGAGAATATGACAAATGTTATGAAAAGATTTGAAGACCCTTGTTGGCATGAGAACTTGGGACAGGATTTGCAAGAACATGCAACAAAGGATAGCCTTGGCTTTCACAAAGCTTCTTTAGGTTGGCCTTGGCTTGGCATGGCAGAGTCTGAACAAGGGGAGAATCTAGTTACCATTTTTTTTTGGTAGGTGTAAGCCAGCATGGGGTGTTTAAGTGGGTCTTTAGTCTATCTGCATTTCAAGTAGAGCTAATAAAACTTTGGGTAGTATGTTTTGAAAAAACAATGCTGGATTGGTACAGCTCTAGAAACCAGTGGATACAGATATGGATTTTACATGCCCTTTGAATGTTTGCAATGCAGAAATGTAAAAGTTAGTTAGTGTGCTGCCCAACTTCTATAGCTGTTTGAAAACAGAGACTGGATGTGTGTGTTTATTTTCTTTTTGTACGTAAAAAATGAGGATTATGACTTAACTTTACCAATGATATATTCGTTAGCCACCGAATTGTTTGAAAACATATATTTGTTCAACTTAAAAAACATGAAAGGAATTATCTGTGTTTGAAACTAACATGCAAAGGATACTTGTAGGTTCCAAGAGGTAGAGTCAGACTAGCATGTAGTGTGCGCCACAGATGCAAATCAACAAAACGACACTTGTTGCACACAACTCCATGATTCAAAAATGCAATCATATTTTATACATGCAATTGCAATGAAATTTTGCCTTTACTCTGGATGTTTCTCTAGATATGAACATGAGTTATGTTTCAGCCTATGCTAGTATTTCAGCCAGGTATTGATTATTTATCATAGTGTTAATCACAAATAGTAAGAAGGTCAATCTCCTTGAAGGTAAAAGGATTTCAAAGACTATTCTGTGTTTAAATACTGTATGAGGTATGGTGAAGGAAAACAAATGTGATGGGAAAGAATCACAGTAGGCAAATGTCCGAGTTCAAAAATGAGAATATTTAGTTTGTGTAGCAAAATGTATGAAGATTAAATATAGAGCCATAGGTCTTTCATAGCATTTGTAAAAGAGGCCAGTTTCTTTAGTACTTTAGGATTTGAAAATAAACTGTTCTGGAAGAGGTGGAGTTGCAGTTGCACCTCTTTTCCACCTTGGAGGCAAAAGTAAGGTGGATACATGAAATATATTCCATCATGCCTCTCTGTTCTTAAGGCTCTTGGAGAACAAGTGCCAGATCCTATTCTACCTACCTGCTTAAATGCTGTCCTATTCCACCCATCCCTATCTACGGGCCTGGTAGAGTCACATGACGGACAGTTTTTTAAAACAGAAGACTGTCACAGCTGGGGAGTGTCAGGCTTTGGCCTTCAAACCCATTGGCATGGCTACCCATCCCAGTCTGCCACCTCCCCAACAGAACACTAGAGCAGACGCAGGTGACCAGAGCCCTATAGCAGGGCCTAGCCACACACATCCACTCCTTGCTACCAGAGTGGCCAGCCTAGGTCTGCTGACCCTTCACCCCTTCCAATATAAACCCCTAACCCACAAGAGGAAGCATTCGGGCAACGAGGTTCAACCCTATACCCAGGTTGCTGCATCCTTGGCTTGTGCTGCTACTGGTTTGCTGATGGACTCTCCAGGTATCTAATCTGGCTTTCCCACAGACCCCAAGTTTGCCCCGACCCTTTGGATACCTAACCCAATTCTGGTCTTATCTCCTGGAAACCTGACCCGGCTAGTCTCATGATCCCATGCTGTGCCCGACCCTCTGGATCACTGATTCTGTTCCCCAGTCGGATCTCTGGTTTCTTGGCTTCCCTACATGCTGATTTAGTACATTCCCCTTGGACCTTGGCTGCTTCTCCTGTCCCTGATGTGACCCCCACCCCACAACTGGCTGCTTATGGCCCAGCATGACAGAAAGGACCCCCGTGTAGTGTAGGGTAGGTGGGAGATGGCAAGGATAGGGTTTTAGCTTGGTTCATTTTCCCCGTCATGAGCGAACAAAATAAAAGCAAACTAAGAAAGATAAAATTACAACCTGAAAAGAAGGGGCAGCTATATTTTAGGAACAGGGATACACACAGTGCTCCATTTTGCCTCACAAGCAGTAAGAAAGAGCCAAATGCTATTCGTGAGTACCTCACCTCTTTATATCTTCTGCTCCAGGAAGATGGAAGGGAAGCAGCTACATAGACACTGATATTCAAAGAGAATCCGAGTTTGTGCACATAGGCACATGTATGGCAAGAAGGGACTTCTTGAGAGAGTCCAGAGGAATAGCCACCTGCATGATCAAAGGCCAAGAAAGAAAGCCTTATGAGGAGAGGCTGAGGGACATGGGACTCTTCAGCCTGGAAAAGAGGAGGCTCAGGGGGGACTTTGTGGCAGTCTATAAGTACATAAGGGGAGGTACATCAGGACCTGGGAGAACAGTTGTTCACCAGGGCTTCCCAAGGAATAACCAGGTCTAATGGCCACAATTCCCTGGAAGGCCGATTTAGACTGGACATACATAAGGAAAAACTTCTTTACAGGCCCAGCGTCCAGGGTCTGGAATAGACTCCCCGCAGAGGTGGTGCAAGCACCTACTGTGGATTCATTCAAAAGGCATTTGGATGTTTATCTTGCTGGGATCATTTGACCCCAGCAGACTTCCTGCCTATGGCAGAGAGGCTGGACTCTGATCTCACAAAGGTCCCTTCCAGTCCCTAATGCCTATGAAATCTATGAATCGGAGTGGGTAGTGACTTAAGGATAGGTAGCATGGTCCCTTGGGCTGGAGTTTTGTCAGTATAAATCAGAATTGCAGGCTGCTTCTTTTGTGCACTTTCATGTTGTATCTTTTTATTCCTGTAAAGTATGCATGGGGTAATGCTTATTGCAGTCATTCCTGAGGTACTACTCAAAAGACATGACCATATAGTGCCCATGGTCCCTAAAATCAGTTCTGGATCTAACCCCCTCTTGTACAGAATCCCCCCCCCCCACACACACACACATTGTTCCCTTGACAACCTAGAAGTCAGCCAAAGCCTAAAAACTTTAAATCTGTTTCAAGTCAAACTTAATGCTCATCTCTGCAAAGATGACAGTGTATTTGCAACAGCATTGAGTAATTTCTAGCATGTACTTACAGTATATGACCATACAATATCAGCCAATTTTACATTGCTTTATTGCAGCTGAATTGAGACAAATAACTGAGATTTGGTGTACTATCATGGAGACTGAGTGAATAGAAATACTAACACCCCTCTTGAGAGCAGCAGTAGATAATGAGAAAGCTTTGCGTTCCAAACAAATGGGACATCAGGATTGGCTGTCACTGATGTCATGCCCATGTGGATATATTCTCAGTGAATTCAAGAGTCTGATTTATAACCTTATTTTTATTATAATAGCAAAATATACACTCTTGAAGGATTATTGCATTTGGCAGTTGAAGCTATTTAACCTTGTGCCTTCAAATGCTCGAAGCAAATGCTGTGATGCCCGAGGTGGCAATGACAGCCTCAAACGCTGTCTGTCACATCCTATTGCCAGGCACAGCAGAGTAGTGTAACAGCCTAATGTGTCCAATCAAAGCTACTCAAAGATAATGCTGCAGCAATTATAGCTGTACAGACTAATTAAAACATCGAACCTCCTTTAAGGCATCTAGGCACTAGACCAATGAGGCAGATACTAAAACGTGTTCACTACAGGGTACAGTGACTTTACTCCATAGTAGTGGTGGACCAAATGATCAGGGCACAGCTGTACATCACCGTATACCTCTCCACTCCAGGATAAAGTCACTTTTCAAAGCGCTGAATGACATCAGTCTGTTGTGCTGGTAATGAGTCCATCCCACTAGACTAGGGATATCAAACTTAACCAGCCCAATAGGCCAGATGAAGGATGCTAGGCTGGTCCACAGTGTACATTGGCAGTCGGGGGCCCGCAACAGAACTGACATCCCACAGGCCATATCTTTGACACTTTTGCCTTAGACAATTTCTTTCCAACATAGCTGGTCTGTTAGCTCAATTCAGACCAGCTTCTCCATCAAGTAGTGGCCATTACTCTGGGCAGCCACCTTGGAGGATTTGAACATGTATCTACTTCTTGTTCCAGAGCAAAATCATGGATAAATAACTCTATAGTAATTATGCTGTGTCCTGGTATTAATTATCAAAAAATTATTGCATAAAAATATATTGAACTCATGAACTTGCAAATCGTATGTCTGTAACTAACAGTCTGCTTTTGATTTCTGAGATT
The DNA here is from genome assembly GCF_001723915.1 of Gavialis gangeticus. Taxonomy (NCBI): domain Eukaryota; kingdom Metazoa; phylum Chordata; order Crocodylia; family Gavialidae; genus Gavialis; species Gavialis gangeticus. Next base: position 62,898,418 of record NW_017728995.1, read on the forward strand.
GGATCATAGTAATTTTAATCTTGGTCCTTCATAATTTTATTTCTGTGGAAGTTGGCAGAGAAAAATATAATCCAGTTGCTTCATTACACTTAAATTTATCAGATCCTCATGGAATCTATTTCTAAGCACTTGGAGGAGGTGGAGATTAGGAACAATCAGCATGAGTTCACCAAGGGCAAGTCATGTCTGACCAACCTGACTGCCTTCTGTGACAAGATGACTGGCTCTCTGGATGCAGGGAGACTAGCAGATGTGGTTTGATTTTACCAAGACTTTTGATACAGTCTCCCACAACATTCTCACAGGAAAGCTAAGGAAATACAGGTTGGATGAAAGGACTGTGAGGTGGATAGAAAATTGCCTGGGGGGGCTCACAGTGTAATACTCAATGCCTCAATGTCTAGCTGGCAGCTGGTATCAAGTGGAGAACCCCAGGGGTCAGTCCTGGGGCCAGTTTTGTTCAATGTCTTTATCAACAACCTAGAAGATGGTGTCAAGTGCACCCTCAACAAGTTTGCAGGTGACACCAAGCTGGCAGGAGTAGTAGATATGCTGGAGGGTACAGCTAGGATTCAGAGTGACCTAGACAAATTGGAGGATTGGGCCAAAAGAAATCTCATGAGGTTCAACAAGGACAAATGCAAAGTCCTGCACTTGGGACAGAACAATCCCATGCACCAGAGCAGGCTGGGGGCCGACTGTCTGGGCAGCAGCTCTGCAGAAAAGGACCTGGGGGTTACAAGGGACAATAAGCTGAATATGAGCCAGCAGCGTGCCCCTGTTGCCAAGAAGGCTAATGGCATACTGGGCTGCATTGGTATGCGTGTTGCCATCAGGTCAAGGGAAATGTTTATTCCCCTCTGTTTGGCACTGGTGAGACCATATTTGGAGTACTGTGTTCAGTTTTGGGCCCCCCACTACAGAAAGCCTGCCTACTAATGCATGGGATTAAAACAACTACAGTCTATACTTGACAAAAATCAGACCTTAAGAAAATTATTTCTAGCGCCTTCACTTCTAGCTTTCAAAGAAATCCCTAACCTTGCCCAACTCATCAGAAGCAAACTCTCCACTGTTCAGACATTAAGTAGGACACAGACTTGCCTTCAACTAGAAATGCTTAACCTGTCAACGTATGTCCACTGCTACCACAACTAACACCCCCCACCTCATTATGAAACCATGCCTTTCTGAAACTGTGAAATCATAGGCAGAGGGAGAAAAAATTATGGGGGGGGGGCCTGAGTGTGTGTGCACACCCCCCTCAGCAGGTAAGTCTGTGGGGGAAGGGCCATGAGGGGTTGAGGAGGGAGTGGGGCTGGGACAGGCCCTGCACAACCAGGGCAATCCATGGGACAGAGGGATGAGCAGCTCATTTGGGGGATGCGGGGAAGGGGTGATGGCTCCCACTGCTGCACAGGCCCCAGGAGGCATGGGGGCATATGCCCCTGGATCTATGTGCAGGGCAGGGTGGGCTGCCACTGTGAGCTGAGCCAGGCTCTTCCCAGCAGGGACTGGGCCAGGCTGTGCTCAGGTCGGATGGCGGTGGTGCTGGGAGGGGGGGTGGGGGGCTATGGCAATTTTTGGGGTGGGTGCAGCCCCCCTCATAGCCCCCTCCCAGCACCACCGCTGCCTGACCTAAGCAGAGCCTGGCCCAACCCGCGCCCCCCCCACCCCACCGGGAAGAGCCTGGCACAGCCCCAACCCCAGCCTCCAGTGGCAGACTGCCCTGCCCCGTTCAGATCCAGGGACACGTGCCCCACATACCTCCCAAGGTGCACATAGCAGCAGGAGCTGCAACCCCTGGACAAGCTGCTCATGCCTCAGTCCCACGCTCTGCTCCGGCTGCCCTTCCCCCAGTTCCAGCCCCAGCCTCACTCCCTCCCCTCCCCTGCTGCGGCCACTGGAAGCTCACAGCCAGGCTGCCTTGCAATCCTACCGCTGCCCTGCATTTTAGGAGAGCTAAGCCCTGTTAGCCACCCCCTTCCATGTGACATACTTGATCTAATGCACCAAGTGTCCTTATAGCTATGATGTGCGTGAAAATAAACAGTAACTACATGCCAGAATAAACTCTCACAGGAAAAAAAAATGTAAAGGACAACC
>NW_017728995.1:62900825-62904747 GCF_001723915.1 Gavialis gangeticus
AAAAAAAAAAAACCCAACCCAAAAAAAACCCCCCCAGGAAAAAAAAAATTAAAGGCCCCCCCCCCCCCCCCCCCATTGGGAGCACATTTCTCACAGAACAGCCATCCCCCCTCTGATCTCACTATCCTTCTGCTTAAAGAAAATCTACACAACACCTTCAAAAGGTGAACTTGGGAACAAAAATTCATAAGCTGCCTGGATACTAGGAACCAAGGATTTAATGCTTAATCAGCTTTATAACACATTATAACCTGCCTGATTTCTGAATTCTTCCCACACATGAAAGGTGCTTCTGACTCTCTTCCTTTTTGCCTGGATCTTCCAGTAATTAGCTTTTCTTGTGCTAATTGTTTGTCTGATACCCTGGAAATTTCTCTCCCCTCTCTTCCAACTGTTTTGTTTGTTTGTTTGTTTGTTTGTTTTTGGGGGTTTTTTTGTTTTTGTTTTTTTTTACTATCAGTGTGCTGGTTTTTCCCTTCAGACTTGAAGAAGAACGTCTTGCATATGAAAGCCTGTCCAGCTCTATCCAAATTATACAGTTGGTCCAATAAAAGATTAATCATGCACAGAAATCCTTACCCCTCTCATAATTCCTGGACCATCATAGCTACATCACTCTAACAATACCACAGCTTCTCTCAAGAAATAGCTATCAACCCAAACAGGATAGTATCAATTCAGATAGTGCCTTTCTCTAGTTGCCAGCAACACTATATAATCAAGATCCATGCCACTCCATCAATACTGTAGAATGAGCATAAGGTTTTCTACCTCTTACATATTACACATGCACACTGACCCCAAGATGACAATGTATCTTTGCAGAAATATGCATTATAAATTATCAGAAAAAATCGGATATTTTTCATATAGGCTATTTGCTGTGAGAACAGAACAGGTACAAACAGATAGTGGTATAACTAAAATAAATAAGCCTCACACTTAGACTTTTAAATTAAGCTTTTCTCAAAGCCAATATTTTCTCCCCATGCTTTAGATGAAAAAGTAATATTATCCCATATTTTTTTCATATTTGTTAGCTTATGCATCAAACTCTAACAAATCACTTCAGACCACATAAAAAGGTTAATGTGAGACATTTATATAGATTAAATGCTGTTTGAATATATGTGAAACAAAATGATGGGATTGCTTTAAGTGCAAAAAAGAGAGATGAAAAAATCCATTAATAAAAGAAAGATGTGCCACCACCAGCTGTATTTGCATAGAAATGGCTGTACTTGTCAGATCATAAGAGAGAATTTTCTGAGGTGATAAGATACTGGAGACAGCATACTGTTATGAAATTGAAGCTGGAATAATATACAATAGTAATGTCTTTATTTATGTTCATACATTTGAAAATGCTCAGAGAATTTTACTTACACATTTTTTAATATAAAAATTATTTCTATAATACTAATGCATTTCATTTTGATGGCATTTGCCTACAGTGGAATGACCCATTCTCCAAAAATACTATGGAAACCTGAAAATGGAACATCATGGGTGCAGAGAGAAGTGCAGCTTCCCACTGTAACTGAGAACACCGTGCAGGAAGTGCAATGATCCCTCGGACCAAACAGAAATTCGCTGTTGGTTCCAGGGGGGAGGGTCATCTAGCTGCTGGCTGGGATCCTGCAGCCAGTTTCCCCTAGGAATGATCCCTCTTCTCTGCAAGGCTGCAAAGTTTTCAGAATGGGATGGGGGAAAGGGAGCAAAGGAAGCTAATTCTAGCTGGTGCTGGAGGGTGTGGTACGTGAACTGAAGCCTCCCCACCTGGGGAGGCGGAGGTTAGGGGGTCTCCAATACACCCACCCTACCCTCCAGTGGGGGGTGAAAAACCACTAGACTGTGCTCCCTTTCCGACCCTTCCATTCTGAAAACAGTGGCAGACTGAAGTTAGAGAAAACTATCTGTTTTGAAACATCTTCATTCCATCCCTCATGCAATGAGGGTTCAGATTTTCACCTGAATAGATATTTTTTAAGCTCTCTGCAGCCATGCACTTGCATTTGGTCATAGTCATAGACCACTTTCTGTGGCCAGATTGGGCAAAAGTTGTCACTTCTGTCTGCACCCTATGCCGTACCAAAGGCTTTCCTCAACAAAATGAAGAGTTTTAAGTGTGCATTTCTGAAGTGGATAATTTGATAGCACAGTTGAAGATTGATAATGGAGCATTTCACCACTATGGGACTGCAAATGCAAATGCAGACAACCTACTGCTGCTGGGATACGAAATATAACCTATATGTGAAAAAGTAAAATTGCAGGTAGGCAACATGCACCCCTATTTATTGCGTAGTTTTAAATCTATATATAAACGATTAATATATTTGTACTTGTAATGTTTTCATTTCTGGTTTTACGCTATAGATCAAAGCCAGATCCTGTTCCAGTGTGCCAGAATCCCTGAAAAACTATTAATGCATCTACTTTTTTAACATGCCTTCATTTGATCCTTAAAATGGTAAATCAGCAGGGATCAGAACCCACTGATCGATCACACAGATGTTTTTTTCAAAGACTAATAGATGTACAGGTGGAAAAGACTCTATCCTTAAAAGTAAGTGCAACTCTTATTCTAGTGATCATTGGGATGATCCATACTGGCAAATTCCTATGTTTCTATAGTTACATGTAAACTACTTAACTTGTGCTTTAAAGTGAAACACATTTTAACCAGAAAACAAATTGCTCATGTTTGATCACACACGTGGTATCACACTTTATGCCTGCCTTGGCCTTCACTGATATCAGCTAGTACCATGAGCTGGGACAGGTATTGCTGGGACCAGAGCTTTAAAAGGTATGTGAGCAGCCCAACTGCAGGCATGCCATTTAAACATATGCCAGCATGCTGGGAGCCTTGAACCAGGAGTGGCTCTACAACATCCGGTTCCCTGCCTATTTACAGTTCCTGGAGTGCACACAGGTAGTCCAGCAGGGGACGCTTCCCACACACCGGCAAGCTGAATGGGTGCAGGGGTAGTCCAGCACTGGAGACTGGCTCCTGAGCCCAGACTTCTCACATGCCCTTTAAACTAAGTAATATGCCAAATGTCACAGTATGCTTCTGCATTAGAAAGAAGTTGCTGATTTAATCACTTATACTACTCTGTTGGAAAGGGAGTGGTACCACAAGATTTCAAAGATCCCTGTTTTTTACAATTATACAAAAACAAAGGGGGTAGAAGTGACTATGACAGCTATGGAGGTATCTCTCTACTGAACATTGTTGGAAAAACTGTCACTCACATCATGCTCCATAGGCTGCAATCTCTACGTGGAAAAATCCATCCTATAAGTCAATATTTGCTCCACCAAAATATGATATGATATTTTTGGTCAAGAAACTGCAAAAGAAGTGTAGAGAAAAAATGAATACTGTAGATAGGGCCCTTTTACTGTTCTGAAGACACTGGGTTGTGTCCCCCCCAACTGTTGAACATCATTTTCTCATTAGATCAAGTTATAAAGGCAACTGTAGTGTTGAAAACAAAGAATCAGATGCCTTTTACATCAACAAAGGTGAAACAGAGGTGTGCCTTAGCCCCCATGCTTTTTAACATCTACTTTTCATTCCTGCTTCTTCATGAATTCAAGGACAGCAATGATGACATTTATCTTCAAACTAGATTAGACAGAAACATGTTCAACATCACAAGGTTTAGAGCGAAAACCAAGGTGTAAAAATTGGTTTGAAAGACTTCATGTTTGTGGAATGTTTGTGGATGATGTGGCCTTGATTGCCCACAGTGAATCCTCCCTGCAAAATCTCTTGGGCACATTTTCTGAGTTATACAAGAGCTTCGGGATGGCAATTAGTCTCAAGAACACTGTAATCATGTACCAAGGGCTGAAAGAACCAATACCTGGCATCAGTCTGGGGTAAAAAACAAAACAAAAAAAAAAAAAA
>NW_017728995.1:62904906-62919592 GCF_001723915.1 Gavialis gangeticus
CAGTCTGGGGTAAAAAAAAAAAAAAAAAAAAAAAAAAAACCTCTCTTGGTGTCATTGACAGTTTTTGCTACTTGAGTTCTACAGTCAGCAGGAATCTTGACCTTCAAGACTGAACTAATAAGAATCAGAAAAGCAGCTAAGAATTTTGGGACATTACAGAAATGTGCATGGAATAACAGCAAACTATCCGCTAAGGTGAAGGGGCGAATCTATGAGATTTGTGTGCTGCCATCCCTGCTTTATGGTTCAGAAATGTGGACTACATGTGCCAAGCATATCAAGAGACTGAACAGCTTCCATATGAGATATCTGTGTAAAATCCTAAAAATAAAGTGGGAAGACAGAATATCAAATACAGAAGTAGTGGAGCATACAGGAGTGACACACTTAGAAACCACTGTCAAGATGAGCTTGTGATAGATGTCAGGAGAATGGGAGAAGACTGTACCCCCAAGAATATTTTGCACAGTGAGATTCAAGACCATTTTAGAAAGCAGGGTCACCCTCTACGGTAGTACCACAATGTGTGTAAAAATGACATGAAGTTGATCAACATCAGCATAGAAAGCTGAGAGGAGTGCATAGAATCTTGCCTGATCTGGAGGGAACATCTGGCACTAGGTGCAGCTTAACATCATCCAGAGGATGGAAGCAAAATGAGAAAGAAGAAATCAGCATGCTGTAAATGTGGACTCCAACTCAGCCAGCATATGGATCTATGAAACATGTAACAAGCTGTGTCACTCTCAAATCGGGCTTGTCAGTCACAAGTGGAATCATCAGGTATCTGACTAGACCCCTTAGATGTACACCATGATCCAAAGGATTGACAGTTGCCCAGAAATATAAATCTCTGAAGCATAATTCTAAGTTTTGCTGCAGGTTTTCCCTGTTTATCATGGGATGACCTGCCCGAATGTCTGGCATGTTACAAAAAGTCAGGTGAAACTCTTTTTCTAACCCATAACAAATATAATATCTAGAAGGGGCCTAAGATCAGACTGATCTTCCATTTCTGATCTTGCTTTCCAACTCTCACCCTCTGTGTTCTTGACAAATGTAGATGACAAAGCCTTAACTATCTGCTTCATTAGGGACAGATCACAGAAGCCCCAGACCTAGATTTCAGATTTTTATCTTTAGAGTCATGACAGAACATCTTCATGCCCATTTATGAACACTATTACCAGAGATTATTTCTTAAGTGTGCACTACTAGTCAAAGAGATGGTAGGTATTTTTCTTCAAGAGGAGCAATTTGCAAAAGCAGAATTGCAATGATTAGCTAATATAACTTGTAAAAATCCACATCATAATCACCCTACCTTTGAAAAAAAATCATAGTTTCATAGTAGCTAGGGTCAGGAGGGACCCGATCAGATCATCTAGCCTGACCCCCTGCCACAGTCAGGAATGAAAGCTGGGTTGACAAGACCCCAGACAGGTGATCATCTAACCTCTTTTTGAATTTACACGAGGTAGGGGTGAGGATCACTTCCCTGGGAAGTTGGTTCCAGATTTTGGCCACCCTAACTGTAAAATATTGCCTTCTGATCTCTGACCTAAAACCTCTTCTCCATCAGCTTATTACCATTGTTCCTCTTCATCCCAGGTGGTGCTAGGGAGAATGGGGCTCCTCCTATTTGCTGATGATCTCCCCTAATGAGTTTGTAGGCAGCCACCAGGTCCCCCCTCAGCCTCCCCTTGCCAAGGCTGAATAGGTTCAGGTCCCTCAGTCTCTCCTTATAGGGCCTGTCCTGCTGCCCTCTCACCAAACGGATGGCCCACCTCTGAACCCTTTCCAGGCTGGCCGCATCCTTTTTAAAGTGTGGCGCCCAGTACTGGATGCAGTACCCCAATTGCAGCCTGACCAATCCACTTCAGATACACACAAACTAGTTCCCTTGTCACTCTCACTCAAACCTTGTTCCACCAATTCAAGCTGATGCAATTTAACCAAACCAAACAGCTACATAGATATACAAGCAACATACCATGGAGTAAAAGCAGGAGGGTAGAGGGGCAGATAGCCTTCTTTCTTTGAAGGCGATGTTATCCTCAGTTAGCTTCCACTTCTGATGGTCAGAGTGTGGGCAGATGGACAGTTACTGTGATGCAGTGGATGAATGGCAAAATGAACCGGGTTTTGTTTCCACTCAGAATGGGTTAAGAATGTTCACGTGATCAGTTGCTGCAAGGTAACTCAAACCTGTTCTACCCCATCATAAGTTGCTCGTGTGTCCAAACTCCTATTTGGCTCCTGGTCAGATAGGCCTCATTTAGCCATTTTAAGGTGATAAAAATGTAAGATTTTCCACACCAGCTTTTGTACTCCTTTTACCTAGATGGTGTAACCCGATGGCTAGGGACAGAAAAGACAAATCTAGTATAAGCAATCAATCAGAGACCAGTTCAAATCTGTAACAATAGAGGTTCAGTCCACATAAACCACTTTGAAACTGGCTGAAATTGGTTTAAGATAAACCTGAACGGATGTAGTATCAAACTTAACTGATTTAGGTTAAATAGGTTAATTTAGCTTCTGTCCCAGATCCCCTCCAGATTCAAGTTAAATCACAGACCCCCAGCATCCAGGGTGCTTTGCACCTCCCCCTTGCCAGGGTGGGCAGGCTAGCCTTAGCCCAAGCTGTCTGCTCCAGCCAAGCAGGGAGGCATGCTCTAGTGCCCCCTGGCTTCTAGCTTAAGCCACTACAGGTATGTGGCTGCATTTCTAGAATCAAAAGTGAATGTCTGTTCACTTGCTTATTGGTTCAATCTATGCAGTTTAAACTAACCTGCAAAGATTGAATCAATTCAGCCTCAGGCTTTTTGACTGTCTGTACTTAGCCAATAACAGGCAGAAAAGCAAAGGAGAAACCAGAAGTCTTTTCCAAACTTGTTCTGCTAAAGCCATGTTGGCTTAGAAATGAAAGTACTGCACCTCAGGATAGATGTAGGCTTACCAACATAACAATGTTCACATCTGTAACTGCATCTACACTAAGTTGTACTGCTCTAATAGTATCCTTTTCTATACTACATAGCTACATAAAAACTGTAAAGAAGGCTCTACATCGTGACATAGTAAGGCAAATGAAGATGCAATACTGCAAAGCCAGAGCTCACTATGTAGCTGCACCATCCCAAGAGCAGAATAGGAGGCAGATAGTAAATATGAGCCTAGGTCTGCATTTACAAACTCTGCTTTTGCAGCAGGACCTTCCAGGCTGGCATTATAAAGCTGCTGGTTAACACAACCTTAAAGGGAAACCAATTAACAGAACCAAAACTTTTATTCTAGGCAAACTCAAGAGGCATATGGCAGTCCTTATTCATAGATGGTCATGATTAGTCAACTGCAAGGTACAACTGATAAGTCCATATTCAGATACATGAATTGTAAGTCTTCTATCAATTGCATTTAACAGGTGGCTTCCTTTCCACTTCATTTGAACTCTAATCCAATTTGAAATAGATAACAGAATAATCCCATTACAAGATGCATTTGAAGTTTAATACGAAGCATTAATTTGCCATACAAAAGCTATTTAAAAAACTGAAGGTTGTTGTAGCTGGGCGCAACAGACCTTCGCCAGAGATATGTCAAGTTTATTGAACAGCATCCCAACAGCATAAGGTACATCTATGCAAGAGGGCTTGGGTAATCGGATGCAATGTAGAGCAGAACAAAGGAGCACTGCACTGAAGATGTCAGGAAATCCATCTCAGGAGTGTGATGGATTTCAAAACAGATATTGGCTAGCAAAGTCTACATAATAGCCCTTTACAAGTTTGCTGCATCTTGTGAGTTTTCAGTGTTCCTGTCTTGGTTAAGAAATGAAAGAGAAAGGAACAGAGAGAAGTAATAAAGCAGATTATGATGCATGACTGTGGAATAAAACACACACGTCATGGCTCTCAATCCTCTATGTCATTTCTTGCAAAGCTAGAATATAAATCTATATGTTCAAAGAAAAATACTGGGTGTGCCTACATGTATTAGGGATACACAAATTCAAACATGTCCAGGGACCAACATACAAGTAAGCCCAGTAGATAGGGACACTGGGAGAGCCACTCTTGTGGGAGCTGAGGGAATAGTACTCCATCAGCAGGATGGGAAGATGAGAGCCTCAGTAGGAGGACTCAAGTGCCTATATATTAATGCCAGGAGTATGGGGGGGAACAAGCAGGAGGAGGTAGCCCTCTTACTCTCCAGTGTGCATTATGATACAGCAGAGATTACTGAGACCTGGTGGGACTCCTCACATGACTGGAATGCAGCTATAAAGGGCTACACCCCACATAGAAGGGACCACGTGGGGAAAAATGTGGAGGCATTGCTCTCTATGTGAAAGAGCAGTACACCTCCTTTGGCCAACATCAGCTCCAAAGATGGACAACTTGAAACCCTCTGAGTCAAGCTGTGGCAGGGGGGCATGGCAACAGAGAACTAACTGTAGGTGTATACTACAGACCACAAAACTGGGGGAGGAACTCGATCTGGAGCTCACCTGAGAATTGACTGAGGCTGCACATGCACGTGACATGGTCATCATGAAGGATTTTAAGTATCTGGACATCACCTGGGAGGAACACTTGGGGCCAAGTTGGAATGGTCGCGATCCTTCCTGACCTGTGTTGAGGAGCTCTTCCCGACTAAGGAGGTACATGGGCCAACCAGAGGTGATGCTCTGCTAGACTTGGTTCTGGCCAAGAGACTACCTGGTGACAGACTTAAATATAAAGGGAAGTCTGGGCGACAGTGACCATGAACCCATCATGTTCACTGTTTGACGTAAGGCAGACAAATCAGATAGCAGGATTGAAGTCTTGGACTTCAAAAATGAAGCCTTACCAACCTCATCTCCTCCTATGACCAGGAAACTCACCACCTGGACACGAGAAAGCAGGTTGACCTTGTATACCTAGACTTCCAAAAGGCCTTTGATCTAGTATCCCAGGATGTCCTTGCAAGAAAATTAGAGGATTGCAGGCTTAACTCCAAGACAGTCAAGTGGGTGAGAAAGTGGCTGCAGGACAGAACCCAGAGAGTCGTAGTGAATGGATCTGTCATCTTGGTGAGAAGTGGGCAGCGGTGTCCCACAGGGGTTGGTGATCGGTCCAAAACTTTTCAACATCTTTACTAATGAGTTGGATGTGGGGGCAAAGAGCTCACTGGCCAAGTTCATGGATGACACCAAGTTATGGGGAAGCATGTTCATGCTTGAAGGTAGACTAGAGTTACAGGTGGATCTAGACAGACTAGCAAGTTGGGCTGACCAGAACCTGATCAAGTTCAGTTGAGAAATGTAAAAGTGCTCCACCTCAGGATGAGCAACTCCCAACACACCTACAAGCTTGGCAGCACCAGACTGACTAGCACCACGAATGAAAGGGACCTGGGGGTAATAATAGACCACAGTATGAATATGAGCCACCAGTGCAATGCTGTAGCCAGTAGGGCAAATAATACTCTGGCATGCATCAATCGATGCATCTCCAGCAAAGCCAAGGAGGCGATTCTTTTGCTCTACTCAGTACTGGTGAGACTGCAGCTGGAGTACCGCATCCAGTTCTGGGCACCGCACTTCAACAAGGACGTGGACAAGCTTGAGACAGTCTGAAGAAGAGCCACCCATATGATCAGAGTCTTAAAAGGCAAGCCTACAAGGAAAGGCTGAGGGATCTGGGACTCTTCAGCCTGGAGGTAAAGAAGGCTGAGAGGGGACCTGGTAGCAGCTTACTGTTACCCTAGGGGAGTATATCAAAGCTCGGTGAGCAACTGTTCACCAGGAAACCCAAGGGGAAAACCAGGAGTAATGTCCACAAACCCTGGAAGATGGATCCAGGCTCAACATTAGGAAAAACTTCTTCACGGTCAGGGTGCCCAGACTGTGGAATAAGCTCCCTCCAGAGGTGGTGCACTCACCTACCCTGGAAATCCTCAGGAGGAGACTAGACAGCCACCTTGCTGGGGTCACCTGACCCCCAGTTATCTTTACTGCTTGGTGAAGGGGGCTGGACCCAGTGATCTTCCATGGCCCCTTCCAATCTTAGAATCTATGAATGTGCATTTGATGCATGACCAGTTTACTTGCAAGTAAACTACTCATAAGTAAATGCGCTCACACAGATGTCTACACATACTGGGATGCAGGAGCAGATTTGCTGCTCCCAGCAGCAAATTGTTCCCATATCCTGGGGCCCTGCAACAGGCCCCAGACACTACTAGGGGAGCTAGAGGCTCTGACCACAGCTGCCTGGGGCTAGAGGCCATCTTTAAAAAGCAGTCCCACTCTCTGCTCCATGGCCAGCTGTATTTCTGGCCAGGAGCAGCATACATAGTGGGAGGGAAGCACACAGCAGCTCTTGTGCCACAGCCTCTGCCTCCCTGTGCCATGGCTACTCTAACCACTGTCCCTGGCAGTGATGCCCAGTGCCCTGGGCTCCTGCAGGCCTGCTGTGCCAACCGCCAGTTGGCCCATAGCTGAGTGGGCCCTACCAGCTCCCCCACATGTAGGGGCCACCTGCCTGGCCTCACCATGTTGTCCCATGCTTGATCCTGCCACCTGGACCCCCATGGTTGGACCCCAGCAGGGAGGCCAGTGATGTGCTCCAGGATGCCAGCACTGGGGCTGCCCTCACCCTCCTGGCCCTCCAGCCCAGCTGGGCCAGCCAGGACTGGTGGCTGCATGTCATCCAGCATACCTGGGACAATGAGTAGTGGCTGGAGGCATTCAGGATGACCCAAGCCACCTTTTGGTAACTCCTGGAGCAGCTCCAGCCACACCTGGAGCAGCAGGACAACAATATGTGGCCACCCCTCCTCACAGACACCTGGCACCCTGCTCAAGCTGACCACTCCCACCAGCCTCCACTATATGGGCCACCTCTTCGGTGTGGGCAAGGCCACCACTGGGCAGGCCTGAAGGTGTGTGGTATTCTCCTGGACATACTGGGGCATGCTGTGTTCAGCTGGTAGTTGTGTTCTGTGCCCTGGGCCTCCCCCAGTGCATCATGGCCCTGGATAAAGCCGACATCCCAGTCACCTACCCACCCTAGGGTGACCACCCCTACTACAGCTGGAGAGGCTTTCAGTCCGTTTTGCTCCAAGCCATTGTTGACTACCATGGTGCCTTCACCAATGTGAGTGCCAGCTGGGCAGGCAGTGCCTACGATGCCTACATCTTCTGGAACTCCACCCTGCCAGCTCTGGTACAGAGAAGCTGCTTTGCACCAGGGATGCCCAGTCTGTAGATGGGCACCATGGTGGTCCCACCCCTTGGACACACCTGTGCACCTGGCATGGGACCCTGACCTTTGATGGTGTGGTGGGCAAGACTAGGCTGCCCTGCAACCTCTGCCACCGCCTGGAGAATTACCTGGGCTGCACTACACATCCCCGCCTCCTGCAGCCAAGGAGGCCATTGCTGCTGGTATTGCCACATTCCTCAGCGTGAGGGGGCACAGGCTGCTCAAAGTTTTGCACTGTCTCCCACCTCCCTGCCTGCTGGTGGGGTAGGGGTGCAGGGCAGGGAATGCAGGGGACAGGGGAGTGTAGCTGGCTTGGGCAGGGAAGGGAGGCTATGAGGAGGGACTGGGGCCAGAGCTGTGCCCTCCCCCCAGTACAGGGCTTATGTAGGCAGTGCTGGCATGGCTCGTGGAAATGGAATGCAGTTCCTGGCAGTGTCTTCAGACAGGCTGGGCACCCTGGCCACGGTCTCCCATCTGGGTAGAGCTGGCACTGCGGGCAGCCAGCAGTGACATGGCCAGCTGCACCTGGCAGCTGGGACTGAGGCTGCAGAGCCACCGGGGCAGGCACTGTCCTGGGATCCTGGAGCTGCTTTTGGAGGCTGCGGATGGGGAGCTCAGCACAACAGGCTGCTGACACCACAAGGGTCTCTGCCCCGGTCACCTGTCACCACATGTGCCAGACAGAAGCAGGGACTCAGGTAGGCTGCCTGTGCTGCTGTACACAGCATGGCTGCAGCCTGGGTCCTGGGGTGCAAGGATCTCAGTCAGTTGCCATATAAAGGGTATGGTCTTGCAGGCACAGTCTTGTGGGCACTCCCCAACTGACTATTCTGGTCAGTGTATGGGACCCACTTTGCCCACAAGGCCTCGACCTTTATGTGGCACTGCCTCACCAACTGGTCGTGCCCACGCTCCCACATCTGGCATGACAGCCCCTTGTAGACATGGGCGTTGGAGTGCCTGCCCTGAACAAACTGCCAGCGCCTCTCTGCCTCACCACACAGCACCATGAGGTCTCCAGTCTCCACCTGCAACCAGCTGGGGCTCCGGGTAGTGGTGAATGGCATCAGTAATGAGGCCATCAAGGCTCTTGCACTACCTCTCTGGGCCTCCATGTGGCCATCCCTGTGGTGCCAGGCCTGGGCAGCTAGCTGCAGTGCCTAGTGCAGGGGCACAGCATGGGACTAAGAGCTGCGCAATGAGGCAATGCCTTACAGCACCTGCAGGGCCCAGGCAGGCTGCTGGGGGTTAGTCCTGGTGGCCAGGAACTGGCTACAGCTGGTCCCAGAGACTGGCAGGAGCCTGCAGGCCTGGATGACATGGGCCTGCCAGCCATGTGACACTGCAGTGCCAGGCAGTGGTACCAGGGCGCAGGCAGGCTAGCACACAGGCAGCAGAGGCCAGAACTCCCCCCAAGCTCCCTGCTGTTGTACCCGAGGGCTCAATGCCTGCAAGTTTTTAAAGGGCCTGTAGCTGGGGCTGCCACAGGAGGTGGCTAGCCCCAGGGCTGAGCTCAGGCTGTCCCCATAGTAACAGGGCTGACTGGGAACAAATCTGTTCCCAGGTGGCATCTACACAAGTGTTACTGTGCCATAGGTACTCATGAGTAAAATTTGCTACTCACACTGGCAATAAAGCACCTCGTGTAGCTGCACCCTCTGAGTAATGCATGTAAGATGCATCTTAATACTGACTGCAGTTTAGAAAAAGAAAAATGTAAGGCTTCTACCAAAGCCAGGGGGAAATGGCAGGACTTACAGAGACATGAAGTCTGAAAGAGCAGAGTAAATACCACGTCACCCATGAGAACAAAACATCACATGGAGGAAGCAGTTCTATATTTTTCCAGGTGTCTGAAGTATCTGTCTGCCATCTCAAGCCACCATTTTGCATCTAGACAGAGTGTAGACCAGAGGCTTTTCAGCTATTTAGGGGGTACTTTGAATGGTCCCAGGGGTTATGTGGGGGTGGAGCACTGCCACCCCATGCCACTGCTTCACAGGAGCAGGGCTGGGTGACAGCAAGGCTGCAAAGAAACCACACTGCCACCACTCTGCCACTCTCCCCTACGCTGCACGTCTGGCTGCTTGCCAACCTCCCCCTCCCCCCAGGGTACACTTATTACAAAGGGGGCTACCTTTTTTAAAAGGTTGAAAACCCCTGAGCTATGTCTATATTTTATCCAGGCATTGGTATGTGAAGTGATATGCTGTCCACAGCAGACCACAATGAATGGGTCTTGAGTAGGGAGCCTGGGGAGGGGGATGAAGCCTGCCTGGACCCCAGGATGAGACGCTTGAGTTGACTCTGGGAAGGAATAGGCAAGCAAACTGAGACTAAGACAAGTAGCCAGCATAGGAAAGACAGGACTAGGACAGGAATAAGTTGGAAGGGCAAGGCAGATGTTGCCAACTTGTGGGTGGAATAGGCTAGAGGGCACCTGCACCATAGTACACAACCCTCCAAGGCTTGGAATGGACCCCGGTGTGTCCATACCTCGTCATTCCTATGCCACCTGCAAATATCTGTGAAACACATTAACAAGCGCCTCATCCTCTGTGAACCAGTAATAGAGGGGGATTACAACTTAATACAGCAATTGTCTGGCAGCTCAAATACAGTGGAGACTTGGACAACAAGCATAGATACTGGGAGAGTATAGCCAATGGAACTGGCCTGAGTAGCTGAGAAAGATCATTTTGCAGAAGAGAATGGGTACCAGGGAAAAGCAAATATCTGTGGCATGGATTCAAAGTTTTCAAACTTGCTGATGATCCATGTGGCTACAACATGGTACTTGAGCTTTTCTAGAAACCTAAGACACTATACACACAAATCTGTATAACAAGAACATTAACACTGCAGGGTCACGCAAAAGCGAGAAATAAGAAATATCAGGACTGAGGTTTCACATGCAATTTGTACCAGGCTCTAATGTTCTTATGCATGTAACTCCTGCCCCATTCAGTGCACAGGATAGAAAAGCTCTGAATGCATCAGGGCTGTGTAACCAAATAAGCTGCTGAAGGAGGCAGGGAACTGCAAGAAAAGAAAGATCTTCTTGGGATTAAGCCAGTTGAATGCTGCCCTGGAGAGCTGAATTCTATCCCTGCCACTTAAGCCAAACTTCCTCACAGGTGGTCACAGATCACATGCTTAATTTTCTGGGTGCTTGAGGTAAGACACTGGGATCCAGTTTGCAGAAGTGCTGAACACTCACAGCTGCAAGTCACTGAAGCTGTCTATGAACATATGGGCTAAGGACAGAAGTTGCACATAAACCAGTTTAAGTGATCAGAAATTAGTTTAAAACTTGTAACAGAACAGAAATCCAGTGCATATAAACCAGTTTCAAAATCGCCGAAACTGGTTTACTATAAACCTGGTTGAACATAGTGTCAGACTTAACGGGTGACAACCTCCACCCACCACCTGATTTGAGTCAATCTGGTTTATGAAACTTCTGTCCCAGACCCCTTCCTGGTTCAAGTTAAATCACAGTCCCCTAGTATCTCAACAAATCCCCTGGTCTGGGCTGAGCTGTCTGCTCCAGCAGAGAAGAGTTGGGAGGGGGCGGGTGAAGAGAAGTGGCACCATCTGCCCTACCAGGCAAACCCCAGCTGGGGCCCTGGGGTCAGGGCCACGGGTTAAACTTCCCTTCCCTCAAGTACAGAGCTGCCCTGCCCTGCTAAAAACTTACTGCTGGCTGCAAATCCCAGAGACACCTGGAAGAAGGAAGAGAAAATGATGAGCAACCCTGCATAGTCCTGCTGCTATGAGTCTGGACTGCAAATCCCAGAGACCTCAGGAGTCAGAAGGAAGCGGAAGCAAACACATAGCCCATGCTGGCTGTGTGCCTGACAGCTGTGTCCTAGCACCCCCTCCCCAGCTTCTGGCCTGAGCCACTGCAGGTATGTGGCTGCATTTCCTGAATTAAAAGTGTTAAATCATTAATTTAAAACTGTCCAATTCTTTCTCAGTTTAATCTCTGCAGCTTAGACTAACCTGCAAAATTGAATCGGTTCAGCCTCGGGCTGTTTGACTGTCTATACTTAGCCATGAAGCACAGAGTGCTATGTGCACTGAAAAAGTCAAGTCTCCAGTTAGGCATCCAAAATAAGTTGATACTTCCAAATTCAGATGTCTGCTTCAGCTCTCCATTTTTTTTTTTTTTTTTAAATATAAATATTAAAAAAAGACTCACCATTTACCTCACCTCACAGGGGGCTTGAAAACATAAGAAGTGAAGCACTTAACACTAGAGTGATGTGCACACCATGGAAAAAGCCAGGAGGAAACTAGTAGTTCTGTCTTCAGAGCAGCATGTGTCTAGTGCCAAGCAAGCACATAGAGCAATAAAAAGGTAAAAACCAACAAAAATGAAGAGCTGGTCACTTTACTGAGCGTTGTCCATCCTGTACTCAGGATGACAGAGAGGTCCTGTGGACAAAAAATATGTAATTGTACACTTAAAGCCTATATGATAGTGCGTACACATAAGGGGACCTAATTAAGAGGAAGCCAACAGCTTTGATTCTGGCCTTTCCTAACTAGAGCACTTGACATTGCAACCTCCACACTCTTTTAAGTTAGCTATTTGCGTAGAAGATGCGATTCTTATTCTGACACCCTTGTAGCTAGGTTTCATGATTTCCCACGGAGGATGACCAAATTAGTGTAGCAATAGGGTGGCATCCTGCTGAAGTCCAGTGTGAGGCCATCAGGGGCACGGTGTTTGTTTAACTGACAGTCTCTCCATCTGGGATCAGAGTGAAGAGCAGAACCAACAGGACTGCACAGTCACTGCCTAGCTCCCCAAATCCTGTTGCACTGCTTCAGCCAAAGTAGAGGGAGCACAGTTATCTTAATGAAGGCTCCAGCAAGGAGTTCATAGCCTTGAACACATGCAGTGTTGCAGAACTGTCATAGATAGTGTGTGGCAGGTCATCCCCCTTATAGTTTAATGACTTGATAAGATAATTCTGTCTACCCTATTTCAGCTGGATGACTTCTTTACATTGTGCTTTTCATGCATATTTTTATGCTAAAGTAGGTTTTTTAATATTTCACATTGCTACTTAATTTAATTTCTTGTTCTGTTGCTCTAATAGGCAACACCCTGATAACATTTTTTTATCTTCAGTCCACTGAAGCATCCTCTATACTCTGAATGAATTTATTCTGCTCATGGAGCCAGAGGTTAAGAGACTTCCCATTGATCAGAGAATCCATTATACTTACCACCAGAGGATCATGTGTTTCCAGTCTAGCTCTGTTAATGGGAACACTGAACAAACTGTTTCCAAAAAGGCAGATTGTATACAAAGGTTTATTTTTTGCTGCTTTGTTTTTAAAGAATAAAACCTCCTTACACAACTTTCCCACATGCTGGATTTAGACAAGCCAATGACATCTATGCAGACCTGGACAAGTTATCTATGCTGAGGATTTTTGATGTCAGAGACTGCACATTGCCAGGGTATCAGTATTACAACATTAACAAGTATGCAGACAAAACTGCTATAAAGGCATAATTCACACAATGCTTGGTATTAACACATAATAAACCTAACTATTGCAGCTATGTCCATTGGCATAGTCAATCTGTACCTAACCATTAATAACTGAAATTAGGACAAAACCCACATATAGACAAGGTCTTAATTTAGAATCAAGAAGGACCATCTGATATGAAATCGATGACTTCTGATATGTCAAAAGAGATCTTGTTCTACAACTGTACATTGTATCCTATTGGATGTAAAAATTAATAAAACTCTAGGTGAAGTTTTTATATAGTTTAATTTGAGGAGTGGTGTGATCTTTCTATGAAATTCAATTTTAAAAGTTATTTCATTATTAAAACCTTTCTAGAAGTACATACAAATTGCATTTGTTTAATTCTATAATGATAAAGTGTCAGACACTTGATGCCTTTGACTATTTGGTGCAAATGACTTTGAAAACTGATAGATGTTGGCTCATTTTCCCCTAGTCTTTAAACTTCACAGCCAATAAAAAGGGCACAAGACAAAAGATTAACTGCCTTGGAAATGCTGGTGATTTCAAAGTAATTTTTTCTACCTTCCCTGTCTATTATTTAAACTATGATATTGTACTTTAAATGCCAGTCTGATTTTAAGATTTTTTTAAAAATCCATCTCTGCTGTATCAGTAGATTCAACAGACAGTCAAAGCACTAAAACTCTTTCTTCCTGCAGAAGGGATTGTGCAATATCCTAGATGCTATGTATTCTGCTTTGCAGCATGGACAACATACTGGGATTTTACTACCCTTTTTAATTAAGAAAAGAGGTTCAAGTTAGGCAATGTGTTTACCTTGACTAAGCTTTGACCTGTCTTCCAAACAGAGAGCTTAAAAGGCTTTCAGTCTTGCTGTGATGTGTGTATATTCTTGGCATTAGCAAGAGCAACGCAAGCATTTTAAGAGAAGCACAACTCATAAACACAGATTCTATGTACCAATGAGTCTTCTAAATTGACTAGATGCACTTTGCCCATATGGAAAAATGCTATCACTCAGATTTTATAATGACGTTGCACTGTTTGCAAAGTTGTAAATGACTCCATAAGACCACTGGAAAATTGAGCCCAGCATCTCCACTGAATTTACATCATTAAGTGACACTAGATTTTGGCCATAAGCAATCCTTGCCCTAATCTCCCCTCCTTTTCTAAACCAATTGTTATAGTTTCATTATTTTAACTTGCAGGTTAAAATTCTAAATACATACTAAAGCCACGAGTCTCTACATTTTTTGTAGGTAGGTTTATGTCTGGGTGTGCTGTAAAATTCTCCCTCATAGATTATTTCCCCTCAGAACACTATTCCAACTGCTGTGTCATTCTGGCTAAGCCCTTAGTGTAGTGCATCATAGTTTTGATAAGCTCTAATGCAGGTAGAGTCATGCCTACATTCACAACTAGGAAGGAAAGATACAACTGGAGTCTGTTACAACTGTAAGGATGGTAGATACCAAACCAGATTGGGACAATTCTTTGATAGGCTTAGATGCTACCAATCTAGAACTTTTTAGTAGATGATACTCTAGAATACAGACACAAATGAGTTAAAGAAGTTTTACTGAGAATATTTTCAGATAGTATTTTTAAAAGCACTTGGAATTAGACAACCTCTTCCTGAAGTCACTGAGGCAGGCAAATACTGACAACATGTAAAAAGAACTCACCATTTTTAATACCACTCTCTGATAGTTTCCCTATACTTAATATCAGTCCCACTTCAAAGTCACAGAGGGGAGAAGAGGCTTAATACACTAGATTTTGCACAGTGCTTACAAATTCTGGGATGAAAGACACCATACAAGTCTTTTACAGTGTCCATCATCCCTGTTCAACTGAACGATGAAACATCTTTATGTACTACTGTAAGTTTTTTATTTTTGTTT
>NW_017728995.1:62924592-62932186 GCF_001723915.1 Gavialis gangeticus
TAAAGAGAGGTGGCCACATACAGCTTGAGATAGTAGAGTTGGGCCATTAAAAAGAACCACTGGGTAGTGAGCTCCTTGTTTTGTCAGTTTGTTTTTTATAAGTCCATGGGGGGTGGGTGGGTGTGTGCACACACACACATTGTAAAATGTTGTCACTAGCATCAGTAGGTTCCTTCCATACTCGAGAGGGAAAATGCAAAAGAACTAGACAAAGAGCTCATCTTACTAGGTCTGGTGCCGTATGGACCCCACCTCCTGGTGCAGACTGTCAGTGGTCCCTCGAAGTCAAGGATGAAGTCCATCAGTCTTGATGCATCCTTAGGTGACTGAGGAGCCTGATTCTGGATGCACATGTTCTCCAGCAATGGGGGCATGTTGTTGCGCAAAAGGAGTAGGATTTGCAGCCCCAGGTTGGTGGTCTTCTCCTTCCTCTGCCACTGCTGTTCCACCTCAGTATCGAGTTATTGGGACTCGAAGTGGTACACACCTTGGTGGCACCATGCCAAACTGTCAGCAGCTTGCTCCTCCCAGCCAGTGGTGTCAATGCCTCTGTGCTTGAGGGTGACCTTGAGCGAGTCTTCATACCATTTCCTTTGGCCGCCCTTTGAGCATTGGCCAACAAAGAGCTAGGAGAAAATCTGGTGAGGGAAGTGGTTCTTGGACCTCCAGATGCAGTGGCCCATTAGAGTTGATTCTCAAGAGCAAGGCTTCAACTGTGATGGACACTGCTTCATGGAGGATTCTTGTGCTGGTCTGGTGGTCCTCCCATTTAATCCCCAGGGTTCAAACACAAGCACTGCTGGTGAAAGCTCTTGAGGGTTTTAATGTGGCATCAGTAGATGGTCCAGGTTTCGTTAGAGTAGTGAAGGGTGGTCAGCATGACAGCCTTATAAACCAGGACCTGTGTCAACTTCTGAAGATTTCCATTTTCAAAGATGCATTGTCGCAGCTTGAAGGTGGTGGCACTGACAGTTGACCTGGTGCTGGACTTCATCAATGGTAGCTCATTGAGAGAGGTGACTGCCGGAGATATGGAAAGTGCTCCACATACTCCGGAGCCTCCCTGTCTATGTAGACACCACTAGGGGTGTTCATCTGGCCTGGGGAGGGTTGGTGGAGAACCTTCCTCTTGGCAACATTCAAGGACAGGCCAAGTCTCTTATATGAAGCATTGAAGAGATCTAGGGTCACTTGCGCATCCTGTGTAGAGTGAGCAATCATCTGCAAACTGAAGGTTGTGGATGTCCTTAGTGGTGAATTTCATTTTTGTCCAGAAGCACCCAAGACTGAAAAGCTTCCTGTCCCATCAATACTGGATACCGATGTCTTTTGCTGAGTTTGTGGATGGCTTCGCCAGGAAATGAAGGCTGCACACTTCTGCTTGAGGAGATCACAAATCTGAGCATCATTAGCATTGAACCAGTCCTGGTTCTGTCATGATGCGAACCCAATAGTCTGGGCACAGGCATCTTGGACAGCAGACTTGAGTTGCTCCCAGTGTGCCTGGGTGGAGATGTCATCAGCGGTAGGGACTTGCTCTAGTGCACTATACAACTGGGCCTGGAACTCCTCCCGCTGCCCAGGGTCCTTCAGAGCTGTGACATTCAGCCACCTCCAGGGAGCCTTCTGGGTCTTCCACTGTCTTGGCGCCAGGTGGATGTTCCTCACCAAGTGCACAAGTCGGTGGTGCATGCAGCAGTCTTCAGATCCCTTCATGGCCCTCGTGACTAACATGTCTCTCAGACCTCTACCTCAGATGATGTAGTCAAAGAGGTGCCAGTGCTCTGTGCAAACTACAGCAACCTCAGGACAAGTTGATTTCAAATTCAGATAGGGTTGTTACTCTGTTATGCTCAAAACAGTCACCTTAGGGCAGGAACATGATAATACTTAGACCACGACTTCTTCATCCTGGTCGCATCCCTTTGCTGGGGGCAGGAGGAGAGGTGGTATAAAAATCTGTATGACCAGCTGTTTCAGTTATGGATTTCCCCCATGACAGAATAATCTCCCAGTGGCTTTCCAGGCCCAGTGACTAAAGATGTGGCCAAGAGTGGAGAACTCTACCTTGCAAGCATTTTACATCTGCTTGGAAGAAATGTCTTCTTCTCATGTCTCTACACTACATTTGACCATTTTATTATGCATACTTGTACATGTGCCTGCAAGCAGTGGGCACTGTAGCAGGTGTTGCCTAGCCTGAGGCTCTGTGCCTCCATCACAACTGGTGGAACCAGTGGTATAGCCCCAGTTCTTCATTAGTTTCTTGGAGCATTCAACTACAGTGCACAGGCAGTTGAGACATCCCCCACCTTTTCCACAGTTTGTCAGTTCCTGATGGTAAGGACTCATCCTCTCATTCCACATCTGTAGTCATGTCTCCTTGGGTGTGGCATTGAGAGGTTGGGTGCTGGTGAGGAAGCTCCTGTGTGACTTCAGTCATTTGTGTGCTGCAGGATGGTCATATAGCAAGTGTCTCATGTCTTCACTCTGGCCACTGCTCTTCTGGTATCAGGAAGAGTGATGCCAGCCAGCAGGTATACACTGTTTAGGCAGGTAGGCTTCAGACATCCTGTGATGCATTGGCAGCTATCATTCAGAATTGGGTCAAAAGGTGCTTAAGCATGTACAGATATCTCCTACACAGGGCTGAGAAGATGGTTAAGGTGCTAACTCCCCATTTCAAGTTGCTTCACCTTTGCTTTTGTCTTCATGATGTGTTCTTTGTATGAGAGGGTTCGATCAATGGTGACTAAGGTAAACTGGGTTTGGAAAGAGGGACAGTGGAGTCCTAGACTATGTAACATTGAGCTGGTGGTTGGCCTTGTGGTTTTTCAGATGGAAAGCCCATACTTGTGTTTTTGCTGGGTTGGTGTGTAATTGGTTTTCAATGTAATATAAGGTTAGGCCAGATAGTGTCTCAGGGCTTTTTCAGCATGGCCAGTGCCAGCATTTTGGGTTGTTATTCAAAGGTTGTCTGCACACATGAAACGTCTTGTTGCCACAGTAATTGGTTAGTCATTCAAATACATTATATAACAAGAGTGCAAGTACGGTTCTTTGGGGGAGGCCTTAATCTGTTGCTTCCATCTGCTTTGCTTCCCATCCAGTTCAACAAAAATATGTCTGTTTTTTGAGCAGGGTTCAGCTGTGTAAGGTGTAGATTTTTTTTAATTTCCAAGGTCTTGAGGAAGAATCATTGCTGGTTAACTGCATTGTAGGTGACTGTTAGGTTGATGAACATAGCTCTAGTGATTTGAACTCTTTCAAAACTGTCTTCATTCAGTATGTTGAGTTAGATTGAGCAGATGGCTCGTTGTTGATTTTCCAGAGCAAAAGCCACCCACCCCCATTTAGGGATTAGGTATTTATCCACATATGGGACAAGATGGTTCAGTATCAGTCATTCACACAGTTTGTATGTGTGGCATAGCAGAGAGATAGATCTGAACCTCTGAGTGAGATGGATCTTTCCCTGGCTTTAGAAGTACCACTACCTCAGTATGTCACCATATCTTTGAGATTTTTTTGATTGACTGTACATGAGTAGTATAAGCAGAGGAGCCAAACTGCTTGATTTGTTCAATAAAAGTATGTTGTCAAGGCTGGCTACTTTCCTGGTCTTCAGTATGTTAATACCAGCATTCAACTCTGTCATTGAGAAGGGGCTTATAAAACCGAGGTATTTAAAAGGTATTTTTTTTTAGGGCTGTGCGAAGCTTTGGTCACCGAAGCTTTGGCAGAGATTCGGCCGCCGAATCTCTGAATCCAAATCAAACCAGGGAACCCCTTTAATCTCTTTGAATTGAATCACAACCCTCTGAATCGATCTGGAGAGAGTCTATGATTCAGCCATAGACACAGATGTAAATGTTTTTTCTACATACCTGAAGGTACCAGGTGGCTCGTGAATGCTGAGCTGGTGGGGCGATTGGAGCAGCCCACAGAAACGCAGGGGTGGGGGTCCCCAGTGCTGGTTTCTTTACAAAATGCAACTCTGTTTCAGAGTTTCAGACCTCTCCCTCTACTGGTTTCTTCACAAAATGTAAATTATTTTTTTCCTTATAGGCTCTGCATCAAGAATAAAGCTAAATCTGCTTTAGAGACCTCCTTAACCCAAATCAGACAGTTTGCCGAAAGATTAGATACAGTGTGCTACTATCTGTTTGGAAACTTTAAAACACCAGCTGTTTTGTAATAAAAGTGGATTTAAACAAAGTTTGCACAATGGAGGCAGCCTGTTCAAGGATCAAAATAAATTTGAAAAAAACCCAGCAGTAATACCACCATGCAAAGATCAAAGGTCACTCTAATTTTTACAGTCCGGCACTGCTCCATAACCAATAAAAACAGTAATGCAACTACAAGTAGTTATTCAAGACACTGTTTATCTGGCAAAAAAAAAAAATAGATATTTTTATACATTGCTGATGTCCGATTCTCCATCTGACCCAAAGTGGTACTGGGCCTGGTATAACAACTTAAGCACATAAAACTCTCCATTTATACTGAACCCAGGAAACAGCACAACTTCAGACTATTTTACAAACTTTTGGCCTGCAGCTCCTGTAGTTACCAATGGGATTGCTTTCAATCTGTACCGAGGAAGAAGTCCCAGGTCAGCATCCCTTCTGAGCATGTCTGCACAGCTGTTCTAACCTCAGTGGTTCATTTCAGGAGAAATGATTTCAGGAATGGACCAGGGTAAATCAAGGTTGTGCATAATGGCTGGAAAGCTATATAACTAAGGCTCAAGGTCAGAACTTATTGGAATGGGTGACTTTCAAAGGTTTTCAAGTTTTAGACTCCTTCCTTAAGCTATTTCTGTACTCTAGGATTCTTAGCTATTTCATTTTTAGTCATTCCAGTCATGACTATTAAATCAATGCTCAATACATAAAGGGCACTTCATTGTGCTGAAGGGAAGTTCATAAAACGCATACACAAAGTATCAGCATCCAATAATTTTACAAGATAAGAATGAATTTCACCCCAGATTTTTACACACACATGCACACATTTGTATTTCCATAGCAACAAGAGAACCCAGAGAACCCAGACTGGGGTCCCAGCATATGAAGCTGTGTACAAATGTAGTAAGATAGTCTGAGTAAACACTAAAGCTAAAGGCTATATAAATAAAAATCATCAACAGAAACATGACAGAAATAAGAGAATTTCCCAAGGTCACAGAGGACATCTGTAACAGAACTGGAGTTGAATTCACTAATACTAAATCAATGGCTTATTCACAGGATCACTTGTGCTGACAAAAAACTTACAACCCCTTATACCTGGGTTGAATTGGCCCCATATATGGATGCAGCTAGCAAAAAACTCAATGCCCCTAATTCAGAAACCAACAGACAAAAGGAAGAACATGTTTTATTTTTAAAATGTAAAACTCAAGGATATTATTCTCTTGTTTTTTCAAGTTATTTAAAGAATCTGAAATGCTTTTTCTGGAAAAGGGATGCCCATTACAGCAATCAATTTTGCTGTAGAAATAGAAGATTAAAGAGATTTGTTCCATTGGCATTAAAGAATTTAATCCATCCTAAATGATTTCTCACTGGAAGGACTTGCGCCACATCTGCATTTTATGTAAAACTCCCAAGTTCGGATGTTTTGTTATTTCATCTTCATTTCCATTCTGTAAACCCAAACCATACTATTTGACTTCCAATAGATACTAGTTTTCTCCTGTTGTATCACCTTTATGCGACTCAAAGCCCACGGACCACATTTTGCCACCTTTACTCATGTTAGTACTCTCCTGAACAAGCATTCCCACTGATTTTATTCAGTGCTAAGAGTGACAGAATGTGAACTGTCATTTGGGTATACATTAGGGATAAGCTCAGCAAAGCTGGAGTAAATGCTCTCCCGATTATCCATTATTTCCAAGCCATTTCTTAAATGGACAACCCATATTTTGGAAGTTTCAGGTCTGTTACAATCACGTGGACCACTGGGTAACAAATCTTTTTCTGCTACTCATTTCTGCAAGTTTGCCTATATGCAGGATAGCAGACTGCAATGGAATGAGACCGATTCTTCGAAAGCATGTTTCAATGCAAGCTTCTTCTGCGGTCCAAATCCCTTCTAAAGTCCATTTCTGCTGCACTATGTGTATACCACCACCAAAGCAGTTAGCAGGGTCTAATTTATGCTCTGTGTTAACAGTCTCTCTATTTTCCTTCTTTTCTGCTTGCACTCTTGCAAATGGGCTTGTAATTTCTCTTCCACATAGCTTCTCTAATTCCTCTCATGTCGTTTATCGCTCCCTTGCACTTGGCTCTGCCGCATACAGCATGTGCCCATGGCAATAACAACATTCGGAGCTGAAAACAGACAAGCCATTCTCCTTTTCATCCAGATACTGATCTATGTTTACACACAATTCCCCTTTCATTTCATCAGTGCTCTGTGTACTATATCACTTCTCTGACAGGGATTCTGTAGGTGAAGATGCCTTTGCGTAAACAGTGGGATGTATTCAGTTTTTCTGGAGATGAATTACACATTATGCCTGTTAGGCATAAGATTTTTTTTTAACAAGACTTTCATTTGTACCCTTGACTGATGCCTGGAATATATTGGACAAATGATGCAGTTTGACTTGGGATTAGGGAACTTTAATGATTTTACAATATGCAGCTAAGGTCCCCATAAACTCTTCCTGAGTTTTTATGGTGTTTATTTGAATATTTAATAGCAGTCAATGAAACATTGTTTTATAACTTGCCTATTTGCCGTAAGGTTTGCTTGCTGGGGAGTATATCGTTTGTAATCTTATTTTTGTGCAGAGTCACTTCTCTGCAGACAAGATGCATTTCCATTGCAACAACTTGGTGTGGGAATCTTTCCCCACTTTTTAAACTTGAATTGCTTGAAAATACTAAACAAATAAGTGGATCAGAAACAGGAAAGAGCCTCTGGTGGGCAAAAGCAATCCACTTCAGTAAAAGTAAAAAGGTCCACCCTCCACATTAAGCGTTAAACTATTAATCGTATATAAAACCTTGCCATGTCAATTTTTATGCCACTATTAAGAGTCCAATAGGATCCTTGCTTCCTTTCATTATCAACATGAATAACTAATGTTTATAATAAATTACAATCATGTCTGAACATGTTTATAGCTCCAGTTAATCATTTATTTGCTAGACAGCAATTTTTCCAATGAGTTGAAACTCAAAAAAAGCAATCCTATAGAAAGGGGAAACTTGGTCATAGTACAGCATAAGAGTATTGCACAGGCATACAGGGAGGATATTAGGAAGGTCAAAGCACAATTTGAAATACAGCAGGCAATAGACAAAAGCTATAAAAAGGGATTCTACAAGTATGTCAAGAGGAAGAAGAAGACCAAAGAAACTATAGGTCCTCAAGGAATCTATTGTGAAGCATGTAGAGGAGGTGACTAGGAACAACCAATGTGGATTTACCAAGGGCATTGACAAAAGTCACATTTTGTTGTACAGTCAGTCCCCTGAAAGTGCTCTACAGCTGTGCCCTGACGCAAGTGCATGGTTGCAGAATGCTTCAAGAGTGCCTGATCAGTCACACAACAAATGAACCCTCATTACAT
>NW_017728995.1:62932384-62946136 GCF_001723915.1 Gavialis gangeticus
GGGTGGGGGGGGGGGGGGGGGGGGGGGGGGCTAAAGGAGAAAGAATGTCCATGGTGGGGGGCAGGGAAGGAGGTAGCTGCTGTAACTCATGGCACTTCCTGTAAAGTGCCATGAGTTACAGTGTGGAGCTGCATGTCTGTCAGTGCTCCAAAATTCAGTCATGGCTGACCAACCTGATTTCCTTCTATGGTAAACAGGGATCTACCTAAATTGCACTAAAAAAGTGTGCTGGCCAGCAGCTCCTCTAACCTTGCTTTTTTGGCACATACCCTCCCCGCACCTCCCCTGCTGCCGACTGGTTGAGCACCACTGCTTGCTGCCGATTGGCTGCAAGGCAAAAACTATGGCATATTTAAGACCAGTTTTTGCCTTGGCTGATTAGGAGCAAGCAGCAAGTGGCAGGGCTGCTAAGGTCCCTCAGCCAAAATCAGCAGCAGGATGGGGAGGTGGGGCACGGGAAGCATGGCAAAAAGAGCAAAATTAAAAGGAACTTCTATGCTGTGCACTTCCAGCTCAATTTAGGTAGATGCCCAATGATAAGGTAAGAGGGGCTTTATGGGGAGAAAGCAGTGGATGTCATATATCCTGACTTTAGCAAAGCTTTTGACATGGTCTTCCACAACACGCTCATTAACAAACAAAGTCCTTATCCCCCTGCTTTAAATCTGCATCAGGTTAGGGTATGTTTGGTGTTGGTGGACAATATGCCTTGTAATTGTGCAACAGGATTCTGTCATTTTAGGAATAATTTAGACAAGCACTTGGATAGGATGGTTTGAATAGGAATTATCCTGCCTTGATCAGGGATTTGTACTAGATGACCTCTGGAGGTTTTTTCCAGCCCTAATTTCCTATGGCCTCACTTCAGTTATGAGAGGCACCTTGGTTTATCTAATAAGCCACTGGGTTGGGAGACACAGGACTTGTGCTCTGTATAAGGCATAGAACAGGTCATTTGCAAAGCTGGGAACAACGTCACTCACCTCTGTGCCCAGCTCACCCTCTCCTGTCCGTCTTATCTCTAAGTTGTAATCTTTCTGGTGTAGTAAATTTGTCACTGTGTGCAAGGAGCCTGGAAACCCAGTCTCTGCTGTGGTTTGCATGCGTGTTTCAATTTGTTACATGTACGAAATATCCTTTCCATCCTCACCCCTCCACCTCTCCAAAGAATAGTAGAAGGAAGCACCAACAGTAAAGTTAATAATAAGAAATATTAAAAAACAAGAACAGATTATAAACCGTTTCTGTGGAATAGTCAAACGGTGATTCCATCAAGATTTGATGAACAATTATGAATAACTAACCACCTCTTATTGCTGTTACTCCTATCCTTCTTGTCACCTGTTGGCTCACTCATTTTAGACCCAAATGATCACTGGTTCTGCAAACTGGCTCACACGGACCTCTCCAGGACTCTATGACAAGGTAGATGTCTGTTCAGCTAGACTCCTTACAGATTGATGTCTAATATTATAAACTCCACCCAGCAGGGAACAGGTCTTACCTGTGCTTTAAGCTGCTTTTCGTGCTGCATTATAAAAGGGAATAATTTGATTGGTAGAGTTGTGTTCTCAGATAGGAATGTATGCTTCATTTTAAGCGTATTTTTCTCTAAATGTAGGTGGTACCTTAGTGTAGAATTTCACACCAGCCTTTTTTTGTTTGTTTGTTTGCTTGGGGTTTATATGGTATTTTAATTTATGCAGTTTGTTTGGTTCCTCTTCATAAACATTTAATAGAAAGGCTTTGAATTTGAGTTCTGGCAATTTTTCCTTGGAAGACCTATACTTTACTCACTGACAATTCTTTTTTAAGCTTTATCTACCCAATATGTTAGAGATGTAGGTCCCGAGAAGATTGGGTGCAGCGTGCTAGTGAGGGAGAGGTCTTGAGAAGGAGCTCTCCCCCACTAGTGCATTTAGAGCCACTTCAGGCTTTATTCAGATTTAACTGAAAAAACAGCAAACAAAAAAACCAACTTATGCTACCTGATGTGTAGCAACAGGGTGGCCACATGCAAAGCCTTTTTTTGGGAGCTACACTGATGTGTTACATGACAAAAATGATTGAAAGACTCATATGCATCTAGTGGCCGCCACCATAAAATATGGCAAAACCTGGGACATCAAAAGTACAAATTTTGAAGCAGCAAGAGAAAGAAAAAAGTACCTTCTTCTCCATTGAAAGGTATATGCTAACTAGCATATGCCACAGCCTTATTTCCACCCTCCTGAGATGCAAGAACACCCAGATCCAAATGTTGAGAACCTCCTGAAGAGGAACGCGTGCAGAGAGGTGAAAGTTAAGTTACATTTCAGAGGCATTTTCAGTGTAAATAAAGAATTCACTAGATTACAAATAAATTACCAATTCACAGATGTTATTCATGAATAGAAGTTTATCATTAATAAATACTAAGTAACTTATTCTATACTAAAATAGCAGCTTATAAGTGAGCCTTAAAGAACACATGCAGAAAGCAAATTCCAAATTCAGCCTGGGATTAGTAAACGGATTTTAAGTCAGTCAGAACAAACAAAAACTGCACAGGCTTGATTCGCCACTGTCCTGCAGGCTGCTGGTATCATTTCCACTTGAGAGAAGTGCTTCAAAAAATGTGATCATTCCGACTGGGCAGCAATCTGTACCAACCTTGGACAGATGCATGTAGAAACTGGGAGAAAAGAAGCCAGGAAATAAAGAAACAGGCATCACATTTTTTTTTCATGAACTAAAGTTTAGTGAATAATCTTAAATAGCAAATAAACTGGAGAGAGAGAAAGAAATCAGAAGCTTCTTATAGGGAAACCGCAAGCAGAAAAATAGGTTAAATTAATCACATTATTCACTCAGCTCTGCTGTTGTCTTAGTTCTCTGCACTGTCACTCTGGTTTGAGCCTGTTGGGAATGAAAGCCCTTTCCTGCCATGTATACATTTAAAAAAAAATAAAGCCACAAAACCTGACAGTCTTGTTTACATCAATTATGTGTGAAAAATATATCCTTGCAGCTGCTTCTCCTTATAATGCATTATCAACATTACTGACACTGTTCATTGCTTTCCCCATCTGGTGACACAATGGAAAAATCATTTAATTAGACCGACTGAGGCAGAAAAAAAATCAATCTTTAGAGAAGCAGAAGTGAAAATGTAGTGCTACTTTTCCCTCTTGCTGGTCTTTTAGAGATCGCCAAGTTGCTGCACAAGGTTTCCTGATCTGGCTAGGAAGCTTTCCTACACAGCTATATTCTATTTCCTCTTGATTGTACAAAGTTTGTGTCCAAGTTTGAGTATGTGCAACTCCCCTGTACTGAGAAAGATGCACTTTCCAAAAATGCATCCATCTTAGGAATGCCAGTGACACCCTCAAACATACTTGGTAGGTAAATGATGGTGGCTGGCAGCCATGCTGGGCGTACCATTGGGACCTTGAAGGTAATGTCCTGAGGCAACTCCTTGTGAACAGGGACAGGGTTTAGTAGACTGAAGCAAGCTTTCCTATTGAAAACACTGACTGATCTGGGCTGAGTGAGCTCTGGATCCTGCTGGCAGAGTTAAAAAAAAATTCAGTCCAGTGTCCCAGGAATGGAAGGAGATTGAGGGGAAATGTGGGCGATTTCTCTCAGACAGAGGCACGCATTCTCCTTTGAAAAATGGCTGGGAGGAAGAAGTGACACATATGGGTTAGATCCAGCCAGAGGCTGCAGAGAAGGAGGATTCAATCTGCTGCTAGCCAGATTCCAAATATGAGGACTACCAGGGACAGTGAAGCTTGTCATCAGCTTATTTGCTGCCAAGGAGCAATGTAATATCTATATTGTGATTTTTAACATTTTTCGTTTGTAAGGTTTTTATTTGTTGTTAGGTTGTTGTGTTTATTATTAAAGTAAAAAGATTTAATTTGGAATCTTTTATTCATTATTATTTACTGAGTAAGATATGATGCCAGGTATCCCACACTGGGTGCTACCGGGTTTTAGTACATGTGTAGTGAACCCAGAGGGGTTGTGCATTTGGCACTGCATAGCCGTTCCACACGTGCTTGAGAAAATAGAAATTGGGATGGCAATCTTTGTTATACCATGGAAAGGGACTGGAAAAATAAAGCTTGTGCTAACAACTAATATCATAGGACTGCTGAAATTCAATTGAGTGAAATCAAATAGATTAGAAGCTCTACGACCCAGCTCCTTTTTAGACAGCAGTAGCATGAACGTCCAGTCTTATGCCTTTCATTTAATTAGGCTGTCCAATAACCAACTAGTTGATCTTCAGCTGCAGTGATTAATGAAGCCTGTGGCAGAAGGCCACCTCTGTTTCTTCCCAAAAACTCTGCTCTATGACAATTTGGTTAGGATGGACCCTGCAGAGGGTACACACCTTACCCTCTCTCTCTAGGTAAGGTGAGCTGGATATATTCCTGAGGGAGGGGGGAAACCTGCTCCCTCTGCTGACGTGACTGGCATCACATACCTGGGTGAGGGGTTGAGTTCCCTGGGGAGATAGGAACTGCCAGTCTGCCCAGCAACTAGTAATGCATTTTAAATTGGGTGGCTGACAGCCAACAGGTGCTGACCTCCATTGGACCAGGTAAATGAGGTCATAAGGGCTATATAAGTTAAGGACTGCCCAGGAGGAGGGGGCAGCAGCCACGAGGAAGACTCAGGAGAGAGAGAGAGAAAAGAGCTGGACCATCTGAAACTTGCTCTCTCTCGCAAAACTCATGATCAAGGAACTGCCTGTCTCCAGAGGGCATCTCTACCTGCCTCTGGATGATGCTTGTGAGTGAGTAAGCTACCTGAGATCTAACTAGATATATAGCTTGCAGTAACTCAGATGCGTGATCAAAGGCTCTCAGCCATACCACTTTGTTCTATGGGATTTCTTGGATATTGCTCTACCATGTACCCTATTCCATACCTACCCCTTGTAACCAATAAAGTTCTCCTTTATACTTAGCGTGGGAGACTTATTGGGTGTGGGTCTAGATTATGCCTTGGGGTCCCCTTGGTTTGGCTGACTAAGGGAGACCACTACTTGTGCTTCTGACTGACCGAAGCACCCCCAAGTGCTTGAAGTGAGTCAAGTACCTTCGAGGGCTACTAGGCCTGTGCTTCCATGGGGACACAGAACCAGAATCAAGCCCATCCCTGAGTGGTGGCAGCTCTACCCCCCCCGCCCCAGGCTAGCGGGTGTGCTCCAGGAAGGGGGTAGGCCAGATGTGAGGTGCCTCTGGAGGAAGGGGGTCAGCCAGAATTGAGGCACCCCCAGGGAGACACTCGGAGCCTGGAAGGTGGTTGGGTGCAGTGAGGTGGGTGGCTCAACACAGGAGCACCCCCTACTGGCCTGCCACAAAGCCAACTGGGGATTAAGACTCCACTGTCCTATTGTGCAGCATGAACACAAACCTGCTTGAGAATTTGCAGTTTAAGGGTCAATTGAAACAGAGTGAACAAGCTGAGAAACAGAAGTATGCAAAGGTGGGGCACTGTCGTAGAGGAACAAGGTAATAAAGAGGTAGCCTCATAAGCTACAAATCACTATAGTCTTACTCACTGCATGATAAAGGCCACTGCAACCATGCTCTTAAATCACCTTCAAGGGAGTTAGCATGAGCATCTTGAGGTATGTCTACATTGCTAGTTAAGACCACCCTCAAGCCCATACACTCTTTACTGAAAACCCCTTTCCGTATCCTCCTCATGATAGTTCAGGTGGATCCCAGAATCTCTATCGACTTTTGGGGCCTGAGTTCAAGCCTCCTCCTAGTCTGCTCAAATCTGCAATGTTTTCACAACTCACATAGGTGCTGGTGACCACAAGTACATGGAGTGCTTCACAGCAATCCCATAACACCCCCTGGCTGACTTCCAGCTTTTGAGCATCACTGCTTTTTATCTTGACTACCTACAATTACATCCAAACACAGGAGGAAAGACAAGTAGTGAGCAGATGGATTTATTTCCTAAGTCTACTCAGATGGTGCCAAACTAATAAAGAATTGTCTGGCATGTGGGGCAGCATGAAACCCTAGACTCTGCAGCATGGAAGTCCAAGTCCTGCTCAGTGATATTCTGCACAACTACTGAACCTGTGAAATCATCCAGTTCCTGGGTGTCAAGGACCTACAAAATGCCATCTGCATTAAGCTAAATGTGTTTGTGTCACTCCCATAAACTAAAAATGTCTCACTGACTTGCCAAGACTCTCACCATGAAGTGACACATTCTAGAGAAAACTGACAGCCAGACTCCAGGTTTATCACTCATTCCTCATTAAACCAGAAGTCTGTTTCCTTGGTGTTTCTTCATGGTGGTAAGCAAACTTGGATGCTGCTGAATCTTTTACATATCATAGTGCTAATTTAAAAATCAAGCTTTATAAAAGGGAACTGTGTGCATCCAAGTCATCTTGTTTCTTTGGTTACCCTGCATTTGTACCACACAACTGTAACCTTCAAGAATTATATAACATGT
Source organism: Gavialis gangeticus (assembly GCF_001723915.1). Taxonomy (NCBI): domain Eukaryota; kingdom Metazoa; phylum Chordata; order Crocodylia; family Gavialidae; genus Gavialis; species Gavialis gangeticus. The sequence goes on from NW_017728995.1 coordinate 62,938,862, forward strand.
TGCATAACACAATGACACCGATACTTAACATTCCTATAAACCCTTTGGTAGCTTAATTCAGCCAACCAACCATGCTTTCCTTAAGGCAGGGTTATGTTAATACTATACATATCTTTCTGTCCTACTGTTAGGACTTTATTTTTAAACTAATGGCTTGCACAATGTTTTTTCTCTTTTCAAAATGATTCAACCGTTCACCATTGAATTACTGCCCAAGAATAGATCCAGAAACAGAAGTTCTGCTGGTACTGCTTAGTCCACTCAGAAGGATCATGAATAGTGTAAAGACATAGCACTACCAGCTCAAGTTAGTAGCTCATTTATAGACTCAGTGGAGTTTTTCCCTGCATTGTGCACGTAGCAGGTGAAAAATAACTTTTCATAAACTAGTTAAAGAGTTGGTATATTTCAGCCATGCATGAACTTCCTGTTCACTTTCTCCCTCCAGAAAGCTCAACATTTGAGGTGTCATGCACATTGCTACATAAGAATATGGGATTTAGAACTGCAAGCATCCTACTATAAATCGCACCATAATTCCATTTATAAGCTTTAAAAAAAAAAAAAAGAAAAAAAAAGCAAGCTTACTTTTAAAACTACTTAGAATTTCTGCTTGTAGTGGAATAGTGTTCTAGAACCATGAGGTTCCTCTGATACTCAGAAACTTTCTTCTAATTTTCAGCCAAAAGCCTGCTTTGCATCCATTTACTTCTGGCCCACATGCCCCTGACATACATGGAATACAAACCAAGTGCAATTCATGATTAATTTTTGTCTTCCTGTGGAATTAAAGGTCAATTCAGTATTTGCTTATGAAGCCTAAAACCATACCAACACTCAGTCGGACTCTACTTTTTCTGTAAGGCTAAATTAAACTAAGCTTTAAGGCTAGGGACAGACATTCAAAAAGCATGAGCCTGAATTGATTCAATCTTTGCAAGTTAGTCTAACCTGCCTAGGCTGAATCAGTTTGTAACTGGACAGACTTCTCCTCTGGACTGAAAAAATGTAGGCACATGCTTGCAGTGGCACAAGCTAGAAGCCAGGGGGTGCTAGAGTAGCCCCCCCTTCCCTTCTACAGTGCTGATCTGAGGGGAGGCATGGCCAGGCCCTGGCAGGATGCTCTGATTAGGGTTCCCTCCCACCGCACTGGTCAGTAAGGGAGCCAGCAGGAATTTACACAGCATTTACTTGTGCAGCAGGAAGTTACACAGCATTTATCACCCCATCAACAAAACAAGAAGATTTTTTATTAGTTCAAGCTCTTCTGAAACTACTTTTTCCAAGGTAGTTGGAAAAACGGGGGTGGGGGATGACAAAGACATTACCAGTTATCTGTTGATTAGCTCCAAAGAGCCCTAAGCCAACACTGTCCAGTCTGCCTTTGCCCCATCTCCCACAGCAAGAACCATAGCCAGCATGTGATATGCTAGCTAATGCTGAGAGGCGTCTGTGTAAGGCAGAAGGGAGGGGGGGCATCCCTGCTTGAGTAGGGAGTAGGGGAAGGAAGGCAGGCAGATGCCCCGTACCTCCAGTCTCTGCTGGATCTGCAGCCAGGGAGCAGAAGGAAGGGGTCAGCCCTGCTGTGGAACAGAAAGCAGAGCCCTGCTCAATGCTACAAAGCATCTGGGATTCTGAGGGACTCTGGTTTAACTTAAACCAGGAAGGGGTCAGGGACAGACACTGCATAAACCAGTTTGACCCAAATCAGTTAAGTCTGATACCACATTCAACCAGGTTTATCTCAAACCAGTTTCAGCCATTTTCAAGCCCGTTTATGTGCAATGAACATCTGTTCTGTTACAGGTTTAAACCAATTTCTGATCACTTAAACCGGTTTATGTGTAATCTCTGTCCTTAGCCTAAAAGCAAGTGAATGGTTCACTGCTCAAGTTCTTCAGACTCATTGCCATACACCGTAAGCTGATTTAAAATCTGAAATTCTTCCCATCCAGCAGACTACTCTATTGGTTAGTAACATACTAACCAGGCTGTGCAGGTCCAATCATACCATAAACAAGTCACAAAAGCAGACTGCATTTACCATGTTGCTCTCAGTTCCAACTGCTTGCCTACTGACATCCATCTTCTGATTTTATTTAAAAACCCAAACAAGCAGCTTTTCCCAGCAAGAGCTTTTATATGTTAGGACAAAAGCTCTGAGGTGCATGATTATGGTGATTTTCTTAATATTCCCTCCCCCATCTTTACAGAACTTGTCTAAGAGCCAAACCTATCACTGTTCATTTTGTAAGAAATACTAGCTGTACTCCTGGTGCACTGTCACCCTCAGAATGGGGTCATAGAAATGCTGAGGCCATTTGTCTTTGCTCTGCTACCAGAGCTGATAGTGTACTGTGACTTCAGTGCATGGCTTAGCTGTCACACCTTAAAGATTCTAGGATCTGGTGGGGTAGGGACCTCCAAAGGTCCCCAAACCCTGACCCTCACGCAAGCAGACATTTAGACAGCATTCATCTCACTGCTGCCTGCTAACCTAGGACTGGGTCAGTCAACTCACTTCTTTGCTATTTATATTGAACTCATTACTTTGATATTTTTGATCTCTCTGAAGACACAAGCTGTGCATCACACTAATCTAAAAGCTGTGCACTTTGCCAACATGTCAGCGCAGAAAAAAACTAAAGGTAATGCTTTAATGCCAGAAACAGATGCTGCTTCTGATCAACAGGATCAGTTATACCGTGACATCCTAGTACAGCTGATGCTGTAACAAAAAGGATGTCAGTTTTCAGTCCAAGGGACCTACAGGAATTGTATCTTGTTCTAGGGTTTCACTGACTGAGGACAAGAGTTGGCATAAAAGTGCTGGACAACCTATGAGTAACTCTCCCCAGTATTCCAAGGCTTCTCGCACAAAAATTTTCTAAATTTCCAAAACTATGGAGGACCTGCTTGTCTTATTACAACATGAAAAGACTCATTGAACCTATGGAGTTATAGTAGGAAAATAGATCAGTCCAACACTCCATGGCTCCACATAAGAAAGCTTAGGATGCAGCAGAAAGAAGAAAAATGTGCTCATGAATCTTGGTAGTTGTGGTCTTATTGCTGAGTCTGCCAGGCTTCTAGACTCAAAGGGCATTTACAGACTTGCTCTGGGAGGCAGTGGGAGTGGTTGGAGGAGGAAAAGAGGAGGAGGGTGCTTTAAATTAGCTTAGCTCCAAGAGCCACACTAATTAAAAAGCACCCAGAGCATCAGGTGTATCGGTGTCCCTGTGCTGAAAAATGGTGGCAGGGCACTTTGAACTAAAGTCAAGTTGATAAGCTTTAGTTCAAAGAGCCCTATGGTGGGCCAGTAGGGGGTGCTCCTGCTTTGAGCCACCCACCTCACTGCACCCGACCACCTTCCAGGCTCTGAGTGCCTCCCTGGAGGCTCCTCACGTCTGGCTGACCCCCTTCCTGGAGCACACCCACTAGCCTGGGGTAAAAAACTGCGACCACCCAGGGCTGGGTTTGATTTTGGCTCTGTGTCCCCTAGGTAACACAGACCTAGTAGCCCTTGAGAGTACTTGACTCACTTCAAGCACTTGGGGGTGCTTCCATCAGTCAGAAGCACAAGTAGTGGTCTCCCTTAGTCAGCCAAACCAAGGGGACCCCAGGCATAAATCTAGACCCACACCCAATAATTCTCCCATGCTAGGTACAAAGGAGAACTTTATTGGTTACAAGGGGTAGGTTTGCAATAGGGTACAGGGTAGAGCAATATCCAAGAAATCCCATAGAGCAAAGTGGCATGGCTGGGTAGCCTTTGATCACACATTTGAGTTACTGCAAGCTATATATCTAGTTAGATCTCAGGTAGCTTACTCACAAGTATCATCCAGAGGCAGGTAGAGATGCCCTCTGGAGACAGGCAGTTCCTTGATCATGAGTTTTGCGAGAGAGAGCAAGTTTCAGATGGTCCAGCTCTTCTCTCTCTCTCTCTCTGTCTCCGAGTCTTCCTCGTGGCTGCTGCCCCCTCCTCCTGGGCAGTCCTTAACTTATATAGCCATTATGACCTCATTTACCTGGTCCAATGGAGGTCAGCACCTGTTGGCTGTCAGCCACCCAATTTAAAATGCATTACTAGTTGCTGGGCAGACTGGCAGTTCCTGGCTTCCCAAGGAACTCAACCCCTCACCCAGGTATGTGATGCCAGTCATGTAGGCGGAGGGAGGAGGTTTCCTGCCTCCCTCAGGAATGTATCCAGCTGAAGTTACCTAAAGAGATAGGGTAAGGTGTGTATCCTCTGCTAGGCCCATCCTAACCAAATTATCACAGAACAGAGTTTTTGGGGAGAAAACAGAGGTGGCCTTCTGCCACAAGCCCTGCCACTATTTTTCAGTGTGGGGACACAGATGTGTGCAATGCTCGAGTCTGCTGGAGTGCAGCAATTACTACACTCGAGCAGATTTGAGTAATTGAGTTTGCTCCAATGTGCTGCAATTACAGTGCATAGGAGCAGCGTCCTTGCACTTGTATAGGAGCCCAAAAGGGTTTTGTAAGTACTAGTTTGACCTACTTATGCCTACATGCATGCAAAAACTCTGATGTAGTATTTCTCACCTGCTCTGTTTTGAATAGCAAGTAGTCTGCAATCTCCTAACAGCTGATTATATCTATTTTGTTGTTCTGTATGGAGTTTCACTTTTGCACTTGTAAGATACAGACACACGTGACAAAATCAGGTCTGTGTTCCAAAGCAGCTGCACAGTAGAGTATCACTGAAAACGTTTTAAAACTTTTACCATGGAAAAAGCAATGCGTTTCTCTGAAGTGGCTTGCCCAACTTTTTCAAAACTTATAAAACTTTAACCTGGAAATTTCAGCCTCAGTTTCTTTGGCAAAGTGATAAGCAACCAAAAGTAGTGTCCTAAATAAAAACATCTGAATAACATTAAAATAGACATTGCTCCCAACTCTGCCAAGCATATGGGTTATGATCTCTTCCACTTTGATTATTTCTCCTTTGTGTGTTCCTTCACAAAACAATAGAGCAGGGGTGGGCAAAATACAGCCCCCAGGCCGCATCCAGCCCATGAGGCCATTCTATCCAGCCCACGAGGCCCCTAAAAAATTTGGAAAATTAATATTTCTCTGCCCTTGATTCCCATCAAAAATGACAGACACAGGCAGCCTGTGTCGGGCAGTGTGCGCCACCACTTCCTCTATGCTGCCCAGCACGTGAGCTCTGGGTGGGCAGCAGCAGCCAATACTGCCCAGCATGGCATGCGGGGGGACCACAGCTGCTGGTGCCACATGGAGCCCCGACAGGTGAACTCAGAGCTGGCGCAGAGCCCAGGATAGCAGCAGGGGTGGGTTACAAGCTGGTGCTGAGCATGAGGGGAAAAAAAAATCGGCCCCTCACTTGCCCCGTGGCCAGCGCCCTGTGCTGTAGCTGCTTGCAGCCTGCAGGGGCTGCGAGCGGCTACAGCAGGGAGCGCCAGCCATGGGGCGGGTGAGGGGCCATTTTTCCTCGTGCTCAGCACCAGCTTCTTCCCTGCTGGCAGGCAAGGGGTCAGGGTTGTGTGCTGCCCCATCTGTACCACAGGGCTGGGGGGCCAGCAGGAACAGGGGGCCCTCACCAGTGTCCGGGGGGCCAGTGCTGGCAGGAACCAGAGCAGGGTGGCAGGAGCACGGGGTCCCAGCCAGCAGGGGCTCTATGGAGGTGGGCCAGCTCCCCACTCTCCCTGCTGGGCAGACTGGCAGTTCCTAGCTCCTCAGGGAACCCAAGCCCAGCTCGGCTCCACAGACCCTTGCCAGCCCGTGCCTCACTTTGGACCCCACCAGTACTGGCCCTGTGGACATGGGACCAATGTCCCAATGTCTTGGGACCAAAGATATTGGGATTGGTCCCAAGATGGTGACCAGGTGGCAGTGCACCTGTCAAGGGGCACATCTACTCATGCAGCCCTTGACAGCCTGCCAGAACTGGGTAAACAGTCCTCCGCCTGAAATAATTGCTTGCCCCTTCAATAGAGATTGATCACTCTTCATTACTCAATCCTCTGACAAAAAAAATGGCCAAAGGATCCTTATTATCTGGACCCTCCAGCACATGGATCCAAGCCAGTTGTGTGGCACTCTTCCCAGTGCCTTCCAGCTATGAAGCTCAATACAGTAGGATCCAACTGTGCTTATTTATTTTGCTCTTTCCAAGGAGCAGCATAGTAGCACATGCTCCTCTTCTTAGTTCACATTCCTCTTCTCTTACCATCACTCACAAGTCTCATGAGTCTTTTGGGGTTTTTGTTTGTTTCTTTTGGGGGGGAGGCAGGCGAGGGGTTGAGAGAGAGAAGGCACGTTTCTATTTACTTGGATATTTTAATATTTTCCAAATAGCCCTACCAGGAACATTGGTTTCTCCTACTTTCTATACTGTAATATTGATCTGTACCCAAGCTACCAAGAAGTGCAAATGCATAAGGAAACTGAAATCTGGCTTTAGCAAGTTTAGGAATACAAGCTGACAAATGATGGCTCAAGATATCCCCCAGAATCCATGCACTTACCCAACTTGAGAAGAATTAGAATAAGGAACCTGCCTAGGCAAAACCTGTACAGTTTGCAAGCTCATGCCTGATTCTGTATTTGCAGATCATTAAATTCCCTCGATAGAATTTGCCAAAAGCATTGAAATGGATACCGAGGAAAACTGATCCATTTGTGCCAAGGGTTATTTTAAATATTTTGGCTGTGGTTTACTGGGCAGCTCAAAGGCATTTGTTGGTGCAACCAAATTACAAATGACATACATGTTTTTACTGGGCAATTTAAAAAAGAAATAAATACTATTATAGCAGCATGTCTCTCAGCTGACTTGAGAGACTTTCAACATTTGTAAATTAAACAAAATCAGAAAAGAATGACCTGCATTGGAGAACAAAATACAGATAGGAGGTTCACTGTGTTGGAACACATTTCAGTTATTAAAGAAAATGGTAACACGTCCCTCTCCCCCCAAAGCCTAAAACACCAATAAGCATTATTAAATCATAGAAAATTAGGGTTGGAAGGGACCTCAAGAAGTCCTCTAGTCCAACCCCCTGTTCAAACCTCCAACTATATCATCCCAGCTTTTCCTACCTGCCTGTTAAGAACCTCCAAGGCTGGAGATTCCACAACCTCTCTGGGTAACCTGTTCCAGTGCTTTACTACCTTCCTTGTGAGAAAGTTTTTCCTAACATCTAACCTAAACTTCCTCTGCTGCAACTTGAGACCATCGCTTCTTGTTCTGTCAATAATTAAAGTGTTTGATGGGGGGGGGGGGGG
>NW_017728995.1:62946146-62952046 GCF_001723915.1 Gavialis gangeticus
CCCTTCTGCAACTTGAAGCCATCCCTTTTTTTTTTGGCAAAAATTAAAGTTTTTGATGGGGGGGGGGGGGTTGTGTTTACATGTTATGCAAGGCTTAAACTAAGTTTGTAAACAACTTCCCAATGCACAACTTTCCCATTTGAAAATATTAGTGCAAATAACTTGATAAGACACTCTCTCACCATCTTTTGTTAGAACTTATGAGCTTATTACTGAAGGAAACAAGTAACAGGTGGAAATCTGTGGTAACACGTGAGTTTGAGTTTGTGGTTTCAGCTGAGTCTAGAGTTCCTAAAAGATGTTGGATTGAGCACATAGTTCTTCCTTGGTTATTCATGGTAGGGCCTCATCTTAATGGACAGCAGTTTCTTGCCACCGTATTGATGTGCATGTCTTCCAGGTTCAGTTTGAATTGTGTGTGACAGAACTGTACTTGTGCTACACCTATTCACACCATCCTGTCAGCTGAATGTAATTGCAAGAAGGCTAAATGCAGTACATCACTCCACTAAAAACTAGACTAAGCCTTTTAGTTCACCTCACAGGCCACTGAAGAGTCTTCTGATGATCATTCTACCCTTTGGCAAGTAGAGATAAGCAAGAAAGGTGGCGACCAATTCACTGAAATTCAAAACTGAACTTCAATCAATTTGTATACAATATTCATTAAGTATAGATTCAAGTTCTACTTTCACAAATATACCTAGAGAGAGTGTGATTTGGCAGATAGTGCACTGGACTGGAAACAAGGACATGCGGGTTACATTCCAGACTCTACTACTAGGATGTCAGATCACTAGATCATTTCATCACTGTGCCTTACTACCTGTTTTGATAATTTCCTGTATTGATACTCCAAAGAGCTTAGCCTTGTCATATGCCTTTAAACAGTGCCTAATACTGTATGAGCCTGGTTCTCATTAAAGAAGCAGATTAAGCTTAAACACACACTTTAAAAGAAAAAGGGAGCGGGGAAACTGTGAATAAATGTAAAATTAACAATCAGCACCATGACTGCTTAAGCTATCCAATCAAGGCACAATTCAATTATTGGAATTATGTAAATCAGCCAAGAATGAATGAATGGTGACTTTTTGAGTTTTAGTGAATTAATTTGCAGATTTCATGAAAGTTGCAAATTTTATGGTGAATCCATTTAATGTTATAAATATAGGATGAAACCAGATCCTTGAGCTACAGTTGGAAGGAGTCATAATGCATCTAGCTCCCCACCCACTAATTTTGTTCCTGCAAGTTGGCGAAAATGAGGTATGCCAATCATTTCAATAAGTTCAATTAACTTAGTCTAAACCAAGTTCCTGGATTTGACAAGTAAGGCATCTTTTCTTTGTGCTGATTTGCATGGGGATGATTGCTTCCGAGTCTGGCTGTAGTTTACCATTGCTGCTCACATTGGCCTTGAGTCTTGGTTGTTGTGCTGACAGCAATTTAGCAGCCTCTGTAATAACTTTGTTAGTAAGAAGTCAGCTGGGGAAGGAGCCCAGACTGGCCTGCTTCAATGACAGCTGTCCATCACCCAAATCCACATATAGAATGCAGCAGCAAGGGAAAAGAAATAGTTAGGGTGTTCTGTAAATGCTCCAATTCATTGTCCCCTAGGTATCTGCCTGTAGACAAAGCTGCTGCCCCCAGTGCAACCACTGAGAACAAAGCATGGAAATCTCTTGAGAGTCTAAAACATAGCGGGTTGAGGCCTGTGCATGTGTGATGATGCAGTTTGCATGAGAGGCAGCCGGCACATCTACAAGAAAGCTGATGAACAGGAAGTAGTTTATTCTATAGTAATTCCTTGAAGAGTGTGTCCTGAGAAACATGTGAACAATGAGCGGTGCACACACTGAATTAAAAACAAACAAACAAAAAACCCAAAACACAGAACTTGTTCATCAGTCTTTCAGTTGTAGCTGCCTGTCTTAACAGAGATGTTGATATATTAAGCCTCCAGAGAATAGTACTCCCAACAGTAGAGAGACTGGTCCCCAATTCCTCTAGTTTTGTTTTCATCATTGATTACTACATAGAATCATGGGGGGGAGGGGAAATCAGGATTGGATGACCTCTAGAGGTCCATTCATCTAGTCCAGTGATTCTCAACCTTTTTCTGTACCAGGACCCATTTGTAAACATTGATGGTCAGTCGCAATCCAGTGCCCCTCACTCCCAACTCACTGTCCCCTATCCCAGGTCCCAGCCCCGCAGTGTGTGGGACACTGGGAGGTGGGGGGTGCCCAAGCAGCCCCTTGCAGGCTGTCAGAGTTCCAGCCTGCAAGGGAAAAGCCACTATTTCCCATGTTTTTCTCTTTTAAGGAAGAATCCATTTTTAAAGTTTGTTGTTCCATTTTTAAAAGTTTGTTCATGACCCTTTCATATATTCTTGCAATCCACTTTTGGGTCTTGATCCTCGGGTTGAGAAATGCTGATCTAGTCCAACTCTCTGCTCAAAGCAGGACCATCCCCAACTAGATCATTTCAGCTAGTACATCATGGCCCTCAGGTGCTTGTCTTGTCTTGTCCCTAACTACTCACAGAAGTTTATACTCCTCACATGTACGTTGAAAGATATCTGTACCTGCAACTGCACAAGTGGAGGAAAGCAACCTGTGATTTTGTGGAAATATGCTTGACTCCACCATTCCTTTCTCTTCTGCTTTTTCTCCTCTACATATTGGACAAGTTGTGACCTGGAAGCACAGCACAATGTAAAAATCAGCCTCAACCTGCTGCCAAATACACGCTTGTCACTTAGTGCACATCTGTGACATACCAAATTTAATGAGTCCCTTGTTCCCTCTGATGCAGGCACTTGCAGGTATGGTTTTCTAGAGAGCAACATGCATGTCCCTAGTAGTGATTCATGTCTAGTGCTGCTATCTAGGCTCATGCATTCCTCCCCATGTTCAATATTTTGTACCTGTAATGCTCATAGGGCAAAAGGGCAATTATCATGGTAATAGCCAAACATATAATGGTAGGAGTCCAAGCCAAGATATCCCTCCCCTTCCCGCAAAATCCCTTGATACTCTTGACTGAAATTCATAAGCAGCATAATGCTGAAGTGTAATGATGCATTCAAGGCAGACTGAAAGAAAAAAAAAAAAAAACAGGCTAAAGATCCTCACTGTTTGGATGTTCCACCCACTGCATGATTTTGAACATGAATTGCAGTGGGGGCAGGGGGGTTGTTTTGTTTCATTTTGGGTAAGGAAATGATGTTCATGTTCCACAGAACCAGAACTCTAATTGCTCCCAGTTCTTTGCATTGCAGGGTGGAGGGAGAGATTTCTTGCACCTGGAGTGTCTGAGCACAATTGATGCACAGGATTTTCTCTTTCTTGCATTTATTCAATAATTTAAAGTATGTTTTGTTTAATGCTTTAAATGCTGTTGTTACATCCCAGCAGTTTAAGTGACAGCAATTGATATGACCATTCTATTTACCTGCATACCTACCCCGTCATGGTCACACTGTATAAAATATACATTTATTAAAATAGAACAAATCCTCATCCCTTTGTTTTATGAAGAGCCTTCAATACCTTCATGATCTGGAAAAAGTGTTGGCAGGCAGGTAGCAAGGAAGTAATAAATGCTGAGCAGCACATTCAGCCCCAAGCTCCCATGAAAGAAAGGGTCAGAATTTGTTCTATTGTAACTGATGTTCAGCAATTCTCATTTCAATAGTATTCCAGCAGAAGATGCAACTACTTGCGAAATACAAAATATTTGGTGACACTTCAGCAGATGCCCCAGCACAGCTCTTAACTTATTAAGTTTTAACTGTGTTGCATGAGATTTTTCATGAAGATAAATATAAGGAAGAAAGATCTATTCCAAGGTCATGCTCTACTGACAATACGCCCTTTTGTTAAGGGTGATGGTAAACTGCTGATGTCTTCATCGATGGGATAGAAAGCACTTTGATTTACACAGAAACAAAGAATAATGTTTTGGGCTTTTATCCTGCAAGGCAATGCATTGCTTTAGGCCCACGATGTTAATAGAGCGTGAGCCCATGCTGAAGCGCTTTGGCAAATTGAGGACTTACTGCACAACCACTATGAGCAAAGTTTGTGATCTGTGCTCCAGTGCAAAATCTGCTCCTCCTACAGTGACCCAGTTTTGAGGCAATGGCAAGAAGCAGCAGCTCTGTAGCCAAGTAACAGGTTGACTCTTACTAGCTAGTCACCACACTTCAAGAAACCTCTCTGGAAAAGGTTACCTTAGCAAACAAGTGCAATTCCACCCCAGAAGGCCTTATATTGCTGCAATCCATTATCTAGCACGGATTGGTCATTTTCAAAGATGGAGAAAAGCAGAAGAGTTTTCTCCTTGGCTTCCTTGCCTGCCACTTCTCAGTATAACAGCTAGATCTTAAGCCTCAGAATAGTCTTACTTTCCATCAATAACAAGGTAGATTACAGGATTTTTTTGCATCTACCATACCTGGAGGGGTGAATAGGACCATACTGATGTGCCTTAGAGAATGCCTGGCTGCTGGCCTTAGCCAGTCAGAACAGAAAAAAGTGTGCTTCATAAGATTATGATTTGCTTTTTGCTCAAAGGGATTCTTAACTATCTTTAAAGAAGAGACAACTTGTTACGTTACGTTACGTTACGTTACGTTACGTTACGTTACGTTACGTTACGTTACGTTACGTTACGTTACGTTACGTTACAATAGCTTGATGATCTGTAAAGACACGGTAACCACACAGTGCATAGCACTCGATTCCTTGATTTTTGTAAACTTATTAAAATAGTTGGAGGCTTCCTTTTTACTCTTGTTAATAATGAATGACTGAGGCAATACATATTTTGCCAAGCTGATTGCTTTCTATGCCTACAGTCATTAATGCAGCACTAAATAGATAGTGCAGGAATTTACTTTTACAGCTCTTACTCTCAGTTAAAGATTATAAATCAAGCCCAGAGCAGAGATGTTGGCTTTAGATCCATTTAGACCAGTTTAACAGCAAACTGACCTCACGAACTAGAAAACAAAACCCATCAAACGTGATAACTTTGGGACAACCAAAATATTGCTTGGTGATTATATTTAAGGAAATAAACAATCCATTAAGGCAGGGATTGGCAATCGATAGTCTGCGAGCTAGCTCCAGTTTACAGAACCTGTGGCTTCACTGGTGTTTGCCATTGAAAGGTGTGGGGGTTTGACAATGCCACACCATAAGGAAGCAGGGCGAAGTGGCAGCAGTGGCCAGCCCACCTCAGAGCTGAATTTGGTCATTCTGACCCACCACCGAGAAAATGTTGCTAATCCCTATGTTAAGAGGTGCCAATTGAAGACAGACTTCCAAGATGGTAAAGATACTTCCTACAAGCTTTCCACTGCTCTTGCAGTATCAGTTCCTTGCTCTTTCTTCCCTATGTTAGTAGGTGAAGGTACTGGTTGCTGCTTTTGCTCTACATTATACCCATCTATTCTGCTACCTCTTCACAGAATGCTGAAAACTAAGGACCAGAGTTTCAGAAGGGCTCAGAGCCTGACTTCCAAGTGAATGAACTGTAATTCTAGTTGACCCCAACCTAGCTGCATAAGGGGAGTCTACCCTACTCTTGATTCAGTATTCGCAGTCCCATAAATGGCCACTAGGGCTGTGCAAAGATTCGGTCCCTGGTTCGATTTGGCAGAGATTCGGCCGGTTTCAGTGGCTGAATATCAGAATCAAATCAGAGGGCCCTTTAATCTCTCCAAGTCAAATCGGAACCCTCTAAAGAGATTTGGCAATTTGGATGTAGATACAGCTTTAAATGATTTTTCTACATACCTCTAGGTAGCAAGGGCTCCGAACACTGAGGTGCTGGGGCAGACGCAGTGTCCCACAGAAGCACAGGGGTAGGGCTCCCCAGAGTATTCA
>NW_017728995.1:62957046-62963020 GCF_001723915.1 Gavialis gangeticus
CAGAGGAGCCCCCCCAGCTCGGCAACTGGTGCCTCCTGGGTGTGGGGGGGCCCTTGGGGTCCCCCTGTGGCCAATTGCTGAGCCAGGGAGGTACAGGGGGGGCCCCCAGTGTGCTCCCCGGCAGACCTAGAAGTGGACCTGAAGTACTTCTGGTCCACTGCTGTGGAAGAAATCGAACTTCGCATTGTGGTTGAATCAGAACTGGCAGAGCCAGCTTTTCTTTATTTAGGGCTATACTGTGATCACAAGGAGAATTCCATACAGCAAGGGGAAATCGCCCACTCGTCTGTTTCAAAGGAATCCTCGGACTCTAAGTTTACAAGCAAATTTATACTTAAGATAGAGAAAGAGAAAAAAAAAATACGACCTTGGACAGTAAATCACAGACATACAGGCAGTTTACTTGAAGAAGAGTGAAACATTGTGCTTATAGAAATAGTTATCAGTTTCTGGTTTCTCAAGAGAAAAAATAAACTTAACATTTGTGCACAGGGTAATATAGCAAGACAAAACAAGGCATGCAGGATTCCTTATCTCAGAATATTTAACTGAAATAAGCAGTATCAGCACTTCTGGCCTGCTTGACTAGGAAAACAGACGGAGACCAGAAGCCCAACCAAATCCACTACCACACTGCTGAGCATGCTGGGGAGCTCCCCCGTGCTCCTGTGAGACACTTCATCCACCCCAGCACTGCACTGATCACAAGCCATGCCTGGTACCTCAAGGTATGTAGAAAAAAAAGCTTTTAAAGCTGTCTCTGTGTCCGAATCACTGATTTTGCCAAATCAGCATCAAATCAGGGACAGTGATCCGAATCAACGAATTGAATCACAGTCCCCAATTTGGGCCAAAACCAAATCCAATAGGGTCCATTTCATGCAGTCCTAATGGCCACTACAATTTGAGGCTTGGGTTGGCTTACACGCAGATTCTGTACTTGCTATAATAGCGTAGGCTAGGGGGTTCCTCATATCAAAGTACCAACACTCCTCTGCCCACATCCTGTAGTGTGGGCATAATTACTTCAATACACCCATAAGGACACCTATAACTGCATCTACCAGCAATGAGATGGTGTGGGACTGGAGATGTGTCTGCACTACTTTAGCTGTACTGGTGCAACTAAAGCATAATTAATACTTCCAACTGTACTCTAAGTGGCATGAATTACCCAGTCAAGCCAAGTGAAATTTAGCCAAAGTACTAAACAGAGGATAAAGAATCAGCTGTATCCTGAATTGGGTGGAGGAATATCCAATAAGATACAGTAATTGAGATCTTAATCAATTAAGCTCTGTTCTTCCAAAGTGTGTGGGAAGCTGTATATACAATACAATGAGATCTACAGCTGAAACTGAACTGGGGTCCACCCTTCAGAGCAGCCAGAAAAATGCAAGTAGTACTGTATAGATTAGAAACATGGTCAGAAAATTAAAAAGGAGGAATTTGAAAGAAAGTAAATATGCACATGAAGGCAAACACCAACAAATGAGAGACTCAGTGTGTAGCTTAAACAGCAAATTGAAGCACAAGTTTGATACACATTATGGGGTTCAAATGCTGTCACTTAATTTCAGAAGGCAAGATTACTTATCTGCTGCTATGCCTGGAATAGTTTTCAGTTCTAGGCATCTCACAGTCAGAAACAGAAGTGGTTGTTTCAGAAATTAACAAAATCAGGGGAAAACCTGAGACCTTCATGCAAAGTTTCCCCCTTGGTTTTTGAGCTGGCAAAGTCCTTTTAACAAGTGAAATCATTTGAAAGCATTTGTGGATTTTTCAGCCAACCCTAAATAAGTGTTGACAAATCTTTTATGAAATCCTTTCAGTCTATTTGAAAATTGGAGAAATTGTGTTAGAAGTGATTAATATGTATATAGCCTCATCAAAAGTGATGGGGGAAAATGAGACACTTGAAACATATAAAACATCAATGACAGTGGAACCATTTAAGATGGCCCAAGGGCACAACTAGAAATGGAAAATGCAAGATAAACAGCAAACAAAGCTTTTTGACAAATGACATGCATTTGGTTCCCTTTCAATAAAACAGCTGTGGAGCTCTCTTGCTTGAGGCTTCTGAAACTAGAATGGACAAAATATTTGAGAACACTCTTGCAGTGGCTAGGGTGTTATGGACATTTCAACCTATTGTTTCCCATTACTCATTTCTACTCCTCTGCAGCAGCATATCAAGTTTATTCATATCATGTCCATTGACTCTGGGCTGGGCACCTTTTATTTCACTGTTCTATTGTTCGCAGCTTGCAGCAGAAATTCTAAGCATAAAGTAGATAGTAACTGGTGATTTTGCAATGACCAATTCTATGTCCTATTATAAATCCCTTGACATCTTGTGTCCCTCTTGCATTAAAAGCAACTCTGTACCAAGAATGTTTCTCAGTTTATTGCATTTTACCTGTGATGAGGCTCTAACTCTAAAACTCAAGTAGTTTAAAGTTTATAACATCCACTATTTTACGTAAAGTTTTATATATATTGTGTTGCCACTGGAACATCAAAGTACCTACTGGGTCAATCCAGTCTGAATGAAGTGACAGGCCCAGATAGTTGGCATACCTGTAATTTAAATAATTTTACTAACATGGTCAAGTGACAGAATGCCTGTCATCTTTCATGACGGAGGGAGAAGAATAGAACAAAAATGCACACAGACATACATAGTGAACCGTCCTTTGTGGCACATCACATTTTCAGATTTTACTTCCCCTTACTTTTGTAGGGTTATATTTGCACAGCAATACCTGCAGGTAGGTAATACTTTGATCTACAAATAGCTAGCACAAGTCAGTCACAATTACAGCAACAGTGCATGTACCCCAGTGATCTTTTTTGAAGCCATCTCGTCACTGCTCATTACCCATCCTAAATAGATCATAGCAGCTCTGCCTACCCCATGCTACAACCACATCTTGTTTTGCTCTATAGACATACTTCATGATTCATCCTGGACCTCAGGGCAAGTCAAAAGGAGGAAGAGGGCATTTTGAGCTGAGTGGTACACACTGCAGCAAGTGCTGAAGATTTACAAACAGAATGGAGTCCAAGAAGGGGAGAATCAACACTTTGAGAGAGGAAACCTGAGTTCACAATAGAATTTCTGTAGTAGACCACTAGGAACAGTAGACATTGTGACGCAAGCACAGACTGACATTTTTTTGGCCATTCAAATGCCCAAAGACGGGCAAGGTTTGGACACAACTGTGAGCTAGATCTTCAGTGGAGATATGGCAGCATCTCTCATCTCCGTGGGCCTCTGACAGTTTTCACAAGCTGATGTTGTGGCCCAGATGAACAGGATAATTTCACTTTTATAAACAAACCTCAACACAGCAGATCCAGCAAGACCGTACTATGGCACATAATGAAGACTTCCATTGGGAACAAGGAAGATGTGTTTGGTTCAACTCGTTTCCAGAAAACATATTCAAGGCTTTCACAACTGAATACCGACTCTTAATTTTGGCTTTAAAAACTACCCAGATTATACACTTGGAGCCCACTGAATCAGTGTCATAATGCAGCTCCAGCAGGGGTTGAATCAAGCCCTTCCTTGTGACCTAAAACAAATATTTCTTACTCCAAATCTGAGGTGAGGCAGAAGGGACATTATCCACTTTATATTACATTCCAAAGCAATTAAAAACCTTCTTAATTTATAATTGATAAAATCCCAATTTCTTTCTAATGAGCCTGATTTAAATCTTAATAATCAGCTTGTTATAACAAAAATTCAAATAAAGCAGACTCTTGCAGCTGTACAGCTCCAAAAAGGTTATCACTAATTAAGCTGTTGAAAAAGCAATTTAAAACAATTTCTTACTGCCATGACAAATATGACAGGTTTACAAATTAACACATTGAAAACCTAATGTTAACATCCATGTTCTGTCAGGTCCTCCTGTGACTAATCTGAAATGTAGCTTTGATTGCTGTGACTAATAAATAACCCTGGTTAATAAAAAAGCTTTATCTTGTAATTACTGCAGTGTGAACGGTATCCTAATTATAAGTGTTTCAGTGTCTCATCTATCAACTAGTGATGGGTAATATCTCAAAGCATTTATTAAATGGAATGATGGAGCCCAAGATCCAAATCTTCAATGGGATTTCATGATTTATCATCCCATCAGGCTTATTGCATTAGGCTGGCTAACACCTATGATGCTGAAACTTGTATTGGGTCTCAGTCGAAGTTCTGACTTGAACACTACAAAACTTTGGTTGCGTTTCCAAGCCTCTAAACCAAAGGATGCATAATAATAGTAAACAGTGAAAACTGCAACAAAGTTTTTAAAATGCAACTGGAAAACACAGGGCTGGCTTTCAGCAGTAAGGACCATCTGTGAGACAGAGGAAACTCGCATTTTTTTCAAAAGTTGGTAGGATGGGGCAGGGGACAGAGGAAAGGGAGATAGAATCAACAGTTGATTCAGTTGAATGGTAATCAAAATCATAATAAAATGGCTCGACTATTGACCACCCAACCAGGGGGAAGAGCTGGACCGGGAATTCCCAGGTCAGCTTGCGGAGGCAGTTAAGTCAAGGGATGTGGTCATCAGGGTGACCTAAGCTACCCGGACATCTGCTGGGAGGAGCAGTCAGCCAGGTCTGACTGCTCACATAGGTTCCCAGCTGAGATACAGAACCTCCACCTAACCCAGGAGGTACACAGTCCCACCAGGGGAAATGTCTTGTTGGACCTGGTCCTGGCCACAGGCGATGACGACCTGGTGAGGGGGACTGCAGGTTCTCGACCACCTGGGTGATAGCGATCATCACCGACTGGAATTCACCATCCAGCGCAAGGTGTCAAAGGCCTGCAGCAAGGCAGCAGCCCTTGACTTCAGGAGGGCCAATTTCAATGAGTTAAGATTAGTCAGGGAGGCACCAAGGTCCCAGAGGGTAGGGGAGTTGGGAGTCCAAGACGAGTGGTCATTCCTTAAGGAGATGATTCTCTGAGCCCAAAGGGTGACAGTCCCAAGGCAAGTCAAAGGGGAAAAGCATGCTCAAAAGTCTCCATGGCTCAAAAGCATTCAGGAATGTCTGAAAGCTAAAAAGGAGGCATACACCTGATGGAAGGGAGGGGCCATCACCATGGAGGATTATACCTCCATTGCTCAAGACTGTAGGGGGGCTGTTAGGAAGGCTAAAGTGGAGACAGAACTAGGACTAGCAACCAGGATCAAAGATAACAAGAAGTCCTTTTTTAAATACATAGGAAGTAAAAAGAAGGCACCGGGTAACATGGGGCCCCTGCAGAACACATTTGGCAACCTGGTGGTTGCACTAGACGATAAAGCTGACCTCTTTAGCAAATTCTTTGCCTCCATTTTTCTGAGCAAGGACCAGGACACCCCCCCCCACTGGGATTCCGGATGGACTCAGGAGTGGCACAGCCAGGCCTAGGGTCGGAGACGAAGTAGTTAGGGAACTCCTCGTGGGAATGGACATGTTCAGATCAGCAGGTCCAGATAATCTCCACCCCAGGGTGCTGAGGGAATTGACAGAGGTCATTGCGGGACCGCCGGCACAGCTTTACGAGCACTCATGGTACTCTGGCCAGGTGCCAGAGGACTGGAAAAGGGCCAATGTGGTCCCCATTTTCAAAAAGTGGAGGAAGGAGAACCCAGGAAACTATAGGTCCATTATTCTTACCTTGGAAACTCTTTGAGAAAGTTATCCAGGAGCACATCTGCGAGGGACCAGCAGGGGAGATTATGCTTAGGGGCAACTAACATGGGTTCATTAGGGGCAGGGCCTGTCAGACCAACCTGGTTGCCTTCTATGACCAGGTCACAAAATCCTTGGATGCAGGCGTGGTGGTGGGTGTAGACTTTCTAGACTTTAGGAAGGCCTTCAACACTGTCTCTCACCCCATTCTCAGTCAAAAATTAGGCAACTGTGGTGTTGATGCCTACAGTCAGAAAGGTGGCAAATTGCTAGAGGG
>NW_017728995.1:62968020-62973569 GCF_001723915.1 Gavialis gangeticus
AGCTGACCTCTTTAGCAAATTCTTTGCCTCCATTTTTCTGAGCAAGGACCAGGACACCCCCCCCCACTGGGATTCCGGATGGACTCAGGAGTGGCACAGCCAGGCCTAGGGTCGGAGACGAAGTAGTTAGGGAACTCCTCGTGGGAATGGACATGTTCAGATCAGCAGGTCCAGATAATCTCCACCCCAGGGTGCTGAGGGAATTGACAGAGGTCATTGCGGGACCGCCGGCACAGCTTTACGAGCACTCATGGTACTCTGGCCAGGTGCCAGAGGACTGGAAAAGGGCCAATGTGGTCCCCATTTTCAAAAAGTGGAGGAAGGAGAACCCAGGAAACTATAGGTCCATTATTCTTACCTTGGAAACTCTTTGAGAAAGTTATCCAGGAGCACATCTGCGAGGGACCAGCAGGGGAGATTATGCTTAGGGGCAACTAACATGGGTTCATTAGGGGCAGGGCCTGTCAGACCAACCTGGTTGCCTTCTATGACCAGGTCACAAAATCCTTGGATGCAGGCGTGGTGGTGGGTGTAGACTTTCTAGACTTTAGGAAGGCCTTCAACACTGTCTCTCACCCCATTCTCAGTCAAAAATTAGGCAACTGTGGTGTTGATGCCTACAGTCAGAAAGGTGGCAAATTGCTAGAGGGCCACACCCAGAGAGTGGTGGTTGATGGGTCATTTTCAACCTGGAAGGACGAGGGCAGTGGGGTCCCCCAGGGCTCGGTCCTCAGGCCCACACTGTTCAACATGTTCATCAGCCATCTGGATGAGGGAGTGAAAACCACCTTGTTCAAATTCACAAATGACACTAAGATGTGGGGAGAGGTGGGCATGCTAGAAGGGAGGGACAGACTACAATTAGATCTAGACAGGTTACAGGGGTGGGTGGATGAGACTAGGATGGGATTCAATACTGATAAGTGCAAGGTACTGCACCTAGGAAGAAAGAACCAGCAGCATACCTTTAGGCTAGGGAACTCCCTTCTCATCAGCACAGAGGCAGAAAACGATCTTGGAGTCATTATTGATGCCAAGATGAACACGCACCATCAATGTGAGGACACAGTCTGTAAGGCCAACTGCACCTTGTCATGCATCCACACATGCATCATGAGCAGGTCCAAGGAGGCGATCCTTCTCCTCTATGCGACATTGGTCAGGCCGCAGTTGGAGAACTGCATCCAGCTCCGGGCACCGCATTTCAGGAGGGATGTTGACGGCATTGAGAGGGTCCAAAGGAGAGCCATGCGCATGGTCAGGGGGCAGCAGGGCAGGCTCTACGTGGAGAGGCTACAGGACCTGAACCTGTTCAGCCTCCACAAGAGAAGGCTGAGAGGGCCATCTATAAAACTTACCGGGGGGGACCAGCAGGGAACAGGAGTCCTTGTTCCCCTGAACACTACCAGGAGTACCTAGGAATAATAGCCAGACAGTTGACTGAGAGTAGATTCAGGCTAGACATCAGGAGGCACTACTTCACAGTCAGGGTGGCTAGGATCTGGAACCAACTTCCAAAGGAAGTTGTGCTCCCCACCATGCTGGGGGTCTTCAAAAGGAGGCTAGATAAAAATCACCTAGCTGGGGTCATTTGACCCCAGCATTCTTTCCTGCCCATGGCAGGGGGTCCAACTTGATGATCTGCTCAGGTCCCATCCAACCCTACCAACTATGAAAGCTAAATGACAATAATTTACCATCCATTTCATTCAGAAGTAAATGATTGCAGTTTAGCTTCACTTATTGCAGGATATGAATGGATAGGTTATGCAGTTCAAACATGTCAGTGGATGATGTGCTTATGAATGGCAAATTCCCACACCCTACCTCAAGCAGAACATTAGGTTCCCTTGTTCACAGCCTGATGTAGACAATATCTCAATGTAGCACATACTGAAGCAACTCAGCTGGGTTCCAACGTAAGTACTTCTGGGCAACCCCTTCCCCCCACAAAACAAACCAACACACACACACACACAACCACTTGGTGGAATATGATAGCTAATTGGTCATCTGGTTTTTTATTTATTCTTTAATTTAAAGAAAACAAAAGAACAGGAACTTCAACTGTCTGGGGCCATTTACTACCCTGAATGAAGATTTGTTCCAACATGTTGCTGTATCCTTTCAATGATGCAGTGACTGATCCAAGAGAGAAAAATTGACAATAGAAACTAAGACAACACATTTGCAGACAAACTTATGCTGATCCAGGCTGATAGGGTAGTTTTATATTTATTCCAGTGGCCAATGAAAGTTATTGATAAGTACTTTATCTACTCAGAGGTAGAACAAGCATCCTGAAGCATAATTGCAGCAATTGCTTTTTCCAGGTTTAATTTAAAGTCATGGGTCCTCTGATTTTGAAATAAACTTTGGAAAAAAAAAAACAAAAAAACAAAGAAGTTTCACACATTTTCAGCTTCCCTCTTTGTCAGAATCCAGGTCTTACTCTGAACTCATCATTCACTTGAATTCTGGATATTCATGCCCACTGAAATGGCTTTGTACCAGCTCATTCGGCTTTCATGCTAGAGCTGGCCATTTTTGATCTGAGGTTTTTTTGGCACTGCAGCAGTTATGCTTCTGAGGTGTTTTCTAAAGTATCTGCTACTGAGGGGCAGGTGGCCGAAATCACAACCATGATACAAGCATGTATCACACAATTCCAAAAGAAGATGTTAGGAGCTTTACTCAAATAGGACCTCTGCAGTTTCCTACCTTTGAGAGACAAAAGCTAAAATGAGTTTGCAGTAACAGAGTCATTAAGAGCATTAGCCTCTGAACAGGAAAGATCATAGGAAGCTTTGGAAACTTTAATTTCTAAAATTAAGCTAATAATTAATATATGAGCCAAGATATAAAATGGGCTCCCAGATACTGGGATAACATGAAAGGCAAATGTGCTAGTTTGCCTGCCTGCTGAAATTAGAGCTCATGATGAAGAGGTTGAAGAATTAGAGCCACAGGCATAACCTCAGCAGGAGCCTGAATGGGAGGACAGTATCAAGGTTGGAGAGGAGCAGGTCTGGGTATATGTTAATACTTCAGGTTTATTGCCATCCGAAGAAGCTAGGAAGAATGAAGACAGCTGAAAAATTGCAGAGCGTTCCAGCAGGGTATTGAAGGTCAGACTCAGCAGGAGACAAAGCATCCTAATGAATATTTCCTCAACTCCCTTAAGATTAGATTCAGCACATCTTTAAATCCCACCAATATATTAAACTGCTCTGAAGAAAGCCTATTGCACATGTGGCCAAGCAAACTGAAGAAATAACTTAATTTGTCCTGGCAGAGCTGTTCAAGTGCAAGTTCCCAAAAAATCAGAGAGCTGGTTCCCATAATCAGTGAAAAAATCCCTTTGTACAACAGAGATGCTGGCAGTGAAGGAAACCAGTAGGACAGTAAAGACGTCCTTTACTACAAAGAATTAAACATGCTGCAAGTTACCCCAAGAGAGAAATTTAAATATGAAGTCCCTTGCTAAAGGCTAGGCCCAATTTCAGGGCCAATGAGGATAGCAGGGAAATCAAGATTCCTTGACATGCTTTCCAGGAGACTTGCTGAATATAAGGGAAGCTATGTCCCAATTGTGCATACTTACCTGACATATAAAGGCGTTCAAGCTGGTATAAACTTCTGTATTTTGTAAGTCAACTCATAATGAAAGATTAGGTAGAGTGAGAGGTACTTCAACCTCAACTATCCTTCTATTGTTGGGTTGTCTTTCTGTACTCCCATCTTTGGGCATCTCAGCAAGGCTTACACTTACCAAGACTCCTTTCTACTTAGTGGGATAAATTCAAAAGCAAATCTGCCAGGGGGGATGGGAGATGCATTACATACTGGCCACTGGATACAAGACTAATACCACCCATTTCTAAAGAAACTTCCTTACCCAGGGAACTACAGACCAGTTAGCTTGACCTCAGTACCCAGGAAGTTACTGAAGCAGATCCTAAGGAAAACCGTTTGCCAGCATCTTGAGGAGGAAAGGCTGATCGCAAGCAGCCAGCATGGATTTATGAAAAGACAAATCACATCAAACAAACTTGATGCTTTTGCCAAGGTCCTGCACAATGTTCTCAAACAAATTGGAGCAATGTAAGCTAGATAAAACTACTATAAGGTGAACAGATAATGGGCTCAATAGCTGCAAGCAAAGGGTAATTATGAATGGGTCCATATCAGAATGGGAGGAGGTTTTTAGTGGAGTCCCACAGGGGTCTGTCCTGGGCCCAGTGGTGTTCAATGTTTTTATTAACAATTTGGATGCTGGCATAGAAAGCTTCTTGAGCAAGTTTGCAGATGACAAAAAGCTGAAAAAGATTGTGAACATGTTTGAGGATGCAAGTACAACTCAGAAGGATCTCAACAGATTGGAAAGCTGTGCTAGAGCTAACAGGATGAAATTCAACATGGACAGATGTAAGGTGCTATGTCAGGAGAAATAAACCACAAATATAAAATGGGCGACACCTGGCTGGATGGCAGCACTGTGGAAGAGGACTTGGGTGTCTTGGTAGACTCAACATGAGTCTGTAGTACAATGCAGATGCACAAAAGGCAAATGTAGTTTTGGGATACATCAATAAAAGCATTAGGTGCAAGACATTGGAAGCGATAGTGCCTCTACTCAGCTCTAGTTAGGCCTCATCTGGAGTACTGGGTGCAATTCTGCACTTCACGTTTTAAACGAGACATGGAGAAGTTGGAGAGGGTCCAGAGGTAGGCAATAAAGGATGTTTATACATGTGGTCTGAGGTGAGGGGGCCTTTTCATTTGAGCCATTTTAATTAAAATGCTGCAGTGTCACATGCATTCAGCATCCCAGGTTTCAAAATGGCTGTGGGGGCACTTCAAAATATCATTGGGGGTGCTTTAATTAAAACTCGTTGAACAAGCTTTAGTTGAATTGCAGGATGCTGAATACATGAGATGCTGCAGCACAGTGTCAATGCATAGGGGGTGCATATATACCACCTGAGAGCACTGGTGCACCCTGTGACAGCAGTGTTGCCCGGCAGGGTGGGCAGGCAAGAGCCCTGGCCAAGGAGTGCACCAGGAGAAGTGGTCCTTCTGCAGCCAATCCCACTGGCCTGGAACTGCCAGAGGCACAGTGAGGTCGGCACAGGGGGACCCCCCCATCATTGACTGTCTGCTGGGGGGACAAGTGCCCCCCAACTAAGGGGGCACCAGTTGCCCATGTGGAGCATTCCATTTAGCAAGTTCCAGCAGATTTGATTAATCAAGTCTGCTTCAACGTGTTCTAATTATAATGCATTAGAGCAGGTGTATAGGCACCCAAAGATGATAAAGGGCTTGAAAAGCAAGTCATAGGAGAAGAGGCGGAAGGAGCAAGGCATATTCAGCTTGTGGAAAAGGAACTTGAGAGGACATGATAACAGTTTTCAAATACTTGAAGGGCTGCCATAAAGAAGAGGGAAAGCACTTGTTTTCTCTTGCTACAGAGAGGAGGAATTGGCCCAACAGCTGGAAGTTGCCGCAAAAGTAAGTTTAGATTGGATATCTGGGGAAAAACAAACAAA
>NW_017728995.1:62974032-62991364 GCF_001723915.1 Gavialis gangeticus
TTGACAACATTTCATAGAAGCAGGATGTTGGCTCCTGTGATCTCCCTACTTTATGTGTCAGGTTAGGGTGTTAGGTCTGTGTTGTGTCAGGGTTGAGAGTAGCCTTATGTAGAGTTTAGTTTATGAACTGTATAGGATGGTTTGGATAGGGAGGATCCTGCCTCAGGTGGCCAGTTGGACAAGATTACCTCTGGTGATGCTGTCCAGACCTACTTCTCTATGATTCTATGAAGCCAGACAAGTTCTGATCAAAGGATGTCCATGTAACTCTAAACAATGACAACAAATAGCATCTGCAGGACCAAATGAATGGACTGATAACTGACCCCAATCCAACAAAATACTTCATATTAGGAACACCCTTGCTTAAAATAAAAATCAGTGTGATACATGCTAAGTCTTTTTATTAAGGTCCTTGTTCAGCATCTTATAGGAATGAGCTTTGAGTAACTCTACAGGGAGTTTAAGTTTGTATTAAATGACTGTTGAAAGCTGTCTTCATTAGCTTACCTGCCATCAAAACTGACTAAAATGAACATGCAACACCACATGCAGAAATGAGCATCACAAAGACCAATGTTAAAAGATTTTTTAACTCTTTAGGTGGTTGATTCATAGTTGCACCATTAACTCCAGCTTCAGGTGGGAAATAATATAAACTGTAATGCAATAGTAACTACATCATTGGTTAAAGCTTTATTAAGAATTCAGCTTTAACAAGAGCTTCGATCTCCAGTTTGTTTAAATCACATTGCAACAATAAAAACTAAAAATAGAACGCTGATCAAAGTGTATATTCTATTTCTTTTTCATGGTTTGATGAAAAATCAACTGATTCAGAGAGCAACAGAATAGAGGTCTCTGCTTCTAACTATTTTTTTACTGTATTGTCTCTGTTCTTAGAGGATTTCTTACAGATGTAGCATAACACTTGCAGACCTCTGTCTTCAGCATTAGTTTACACTTGCCAGTTTCTAAAGATAAGTTTATGACAGTTTTTACTTTAGAGCATCCCATAACATTTTTAGCCATAATAGTTCAGCGCGTGTATTTCCTAAATCAGGTGCATTTAACAAAGCTGATGTGATCATTCACTGATGCGAGCAACAAAGTATGAGCAAGAGGCTATCAGATGTCCTTAAAACCTATGAGAAAGTTCCCTGGGGTAGGAAAGACAATATTAGGAGTTCAAATCTCACCTGTACCTCCCCTTGAAATTCCCCATCCAATTCACTATCAGTATCTTTGATTGAGGTTATGACCTCCAGACAAAGAGGTTGAAAGCAGGTGAATATTATGCACCTCTTATTTTAACTGAGTTAGAGCAAAACTTCTCCAAGGTTACCACATACTCAGATATTTAACATAATGTCTTTTTTCCTGCACCACACTTTTTTTTTTTTTTTTTTAAACCCAGGGGACTAACCAAAAACAGAATCCTGGAGTCGCCATCATTGGCAGTCTTTGGCTAGTAAATGGCTATTCCAAGTCTTCCTCTAACAGCTGCAGCAAATAAGCTCTTGCAGCGTTCAGAGAGGGAACAGTTACACATGAAACAGCAAGAACTCTTTAAAACAGAGTCCATGTGGAAAAGTGCTCACATGCAAGTTGTCTTTGTATGACTCACCAAAATACACAGTTTGCATGTCAAGCATTTGTCACATTGAGAGTTTGAGCGCATAGCTTTTTAGCCCACACAGGCAAGTCTCTATGCTTTTAGCACAGGAGGTCTGTCAGTCCAATCTCAAACTGTTGGTCAAGGTGGTATTCATTACCTTGACATGTTTTCATACCCCCACCCACCCCTGATATTTTAGAAGACTGGGATATACACCATAAGAAATAATTTCTCTCTATTAGGAGGATTTCTTACAAAAGTAGCATAAAACTCTTATGTACATCTTGTCTCCAACTTTAACCTCATTGGCCAGAGGTTCTCTCCAGCTAACAGACTTTGCTGCTACTGTTTAAAAATGTATTGTTCTGCCTCACATACCTACTCTTCTAAAACTTAGTAGGTGGAAGGGATAAATATCAGGCAAGATTTATTGTGCACAATAGCCTCTCACTCTTCAGGAGAGTTAACCTACTCACAAACCACTTCAGCACCCCAGGTTCTCCCTCCAAATCCCAGGCAGGCATAGCTCTCCTACTCCCCAGTTGCACTAAGGTACACAGATGGGTGTATTAAATACTAGGATATTAGAAATAGTTTACCAGCAGTCAGTTGTGGGACATGTTTTCTAGTCAAAAGAAGGAATAGAAATAAGAGTATCGATATGTGCATTCCTTTCCACCTCCATGTTGCCTAGAACACCATAGACAAGTCTACAAGGCTTTCCTTTCTAATGCTGACATTTACCACAGCTTCTACTGAACCTTGTATTCTGCTGAAAAACCTTAACATGGACCACAGCAACATTAGGGGAGAATAAAATTCCCCAAAAGTGGCTGAACACCAGTCAGATTCATTAATGTGTTGAAAAAACAGATAAATACATTAGCTCAGTAGTTTTTCAAAAGACAACAAGCAAATTGGGATTGTGGCTGGCTGCAATCTTAATATTCACTCAACATAGTTAGCTTGCTAACCTGAGGGTTAAAGCACGGGCTTTGCTTACTGCTACCTTGCTCCAATTTTCAGCTGCTATTACATCCAACTGCTTTGAAATGAAGTTATTACCAGTTAACGTTAGAATTACCCAGTGTTGCAATCACATCCATTTTCAGCTTAATGTTCATAAATTGATATTACATAACATATTAATGCAGGCAACCCCTGCTTAACACTGTTGCGCTTCGCGCTATTTTGCAATAACGCTTATTTTAACTGATACCTGAAAAATCACTTGGTGCTCAGCAAGTTCTGTTATAATGCTCACGGTTGCCATCTTGGGTCATTAAAAACACTTGCAGTCACCATCTTGGATTGTCAAATAGTTTTGGTTTCACTTAATTTGGTTCCTGAAAAACTGAGCATTAAGCAAAATGAGCATTATGAGCACTACGTGGGGGCTGCCTGCATTGTATAGTAGTCCTCCTTCATATTGGTTTTGGGAGCCAGATTTGAATAATCCAAATTCTTACCGATTAAGAGAATTTCTGAAAAGGCCTACTAAACGAAAGTGATTTATTGCAAGCCTCATCCCTGTAGGTCTAATTCCATCTATTTGCTCCATTCTGAGCAGTTTATCTAGCTCTGGTTTCTATAAACTTCTCAAATAAAAAAAAAAAAAAAAAAAACCACACACACACACACACAAAAATGATGTTTATGTCTCTAGTCACTATTACTGAGTCTGTTAAAGGGTAGCATAGAAATGGTTTCATTTCTTGATATCTGAGCAGATAAAGATATGCACTGGAAGAAACCCTACATATTTTTCAATTGATTTGTTGTTCCCCTCTGGAATAGGCAGACAGATTCAACCTACAGAACTCAGATTTTTCACAGTGGTTACAAAATGGTGTTTCTTGAGTACACTAGGAACATCTTGAGAAATAAACTTGCTAGATGATTCTGGTAAACTTCCCAGATAACACATCTGCCAGTAAAACTTACATTTTCCAAGGATATGCCAATGAAGGAAGATGCAAGAATGAATAATATGACCGTGTGTGTGCGCAACTGCAGGATTTAATTCACCAAAAAACACCCAAAACACCAAAACTATCTTTTAGCAAATGCAAGTTCTTTGTGCCAGAAACAGTATTCCCAGGTGTTAATTTAGCTGCAGAATTTGTGGCATGCCTCTTAAAGCAGAGACAATGACAGGATGGGGAAAACCTTATTAGGTCATATCTAGTTCATTTTCATTATATCTAAAGTGATTTGACTTCTCAGAGACTCATGCAATGGGTCTTTCACAAGTTCTCAAAAGATCACGCCAGTGTCTCATGGAATATTTAATGTTTGTACAGAACCTACAGATGGAGTCTTTTTCCTGACATTTAGCCAAATTTTCCTTTGCTTAAATCAGTCCATGGTTCCTAATTATAACCCATCAGATGACCAAGCCTTTTTCCTGACTGTCTCATTTTTGTAGGCAGACTATCGACTATTGCCCAACCTAAACACATGTCCTTTCATTTAGCCAAGCTACATCTACTTAGTTATTTTAATCTTTCCTCATAATTCATTCCTTCCAAACCTTAATATACTTTAAATTCAAGATAGGATCACAGCAGTAAGAACTAGGAGAGAAACATTTTTTTCCTATTAAGCCCCTTTCATCTTGTGCTTTATTTTACCACCCCGTGCTATAGTATGGGTTCTTCAATTGATGGTGCAAATATACACTATTCAAAACCAGGCAGCCATTTCAGATAATTAACTGACGAACTACCTAAGGGGTTTTCCAGGTAATCTGTAGCTTGACTGACCTACAAAAATCTATGCAAATAATTTTGTGGGACCTGCAGGTAATGGGTGTTTGTTCATTCCAGAACTACTTTAATTATTATTTTCCTTGTAGTTCAAAAGCAAAAAAGGAATAATTTACTCCCCAAAAATGTTTCATGTACTAATTTAAAATAATTGGCTTCAAAAGAAAATATGGGAAAGAACCTGAAATATTTTAATGTTAAAATATAAAACTAATGTTGAGACAACAAATGTTTGTGTGTATAGGAATAGGGTGGTTTCTCGTTTAATAGTGCTCCCTCTAGTGGTTGTTACCTTATTTTTCAGAAGCTACTAGGAGACATTAAGTAGAGTAACATTGCATGAGAGCTAGGCCTACCTCATTTGTAGTTAGTAAATACGGTTATTCAGAGCCAAATTGTGCCCCAGTGGTTCCTTCATAGTACTATTGTTGACCAGAGTGCATTCTATAGAACATTTACTTCAAACCAAATTTAATACAGTGGTTGCAGCCTCCGAAATCCAAACCCAAATCATGAGTCAGCCAAGCACTCATATGCTCTTATGCCCTTTGCCAAATAAGAGATACCAAAAGAAAAAAATGCTATTTGTGCTTGAGTATTTTAAAGTCATAACTTAAGAAGTCCAAGATTTGTATCCCTACTGCTACTATTCATGCTTCAGGGGAGTGGGGGGACATGGAAATCAATACAAGCTTTGAGGAACAAGAATGCTGCTTGCATAAATCATCTTTAGGAAGGATGAATTCTTAAGTTGCATAAGTGGATACACCTGGGTGGTTTGGGGTGAGAAAAAAAAAAAGTGAGTAACAAGAAATGAAGCCAGATTCTTAAGCAAATGAATACTCTCTATTGAAATTACATCCAGGCTTAAGGTACTTGCCTGAATCAAGGTTGAAGTCTTTTCATACAGTTGCAAAGTAGCCAAAATTGAAAGCAAGAGTTGACAAAACTCCTTGTACTAATTTCACCCTTGCCAGGCATCTCACCAGAAAGAACAAAGACTGAATGGGCTTGTAGCCTAAACTGGTCATATCGCTAATAGTGTTCTTTTCACATCACAGCCACGGGAATTAAAAGAAGACAAGGCAAATAGAGTGATGTTTGACAGCTTGCACTACAACTACCCAAATGACATCTGTTTTGTGTTTGAAATGACAGGTTGCGGCATCTCATATTTGAGCTTACCAAACCTGAATATAAAAAAGTCACAAGGAAATGCATTTGATGTTTATTCTCTCGTTTCAGAGCTTGTAGAGTATACCCCGGTGCTTACATGGAGCACCCCAATCTAGCACTTTATTCTGTAGTTTGTTTACTAAAAGGCATTCTTTTGGGGTCATACAGAAAACTAACTTTGCACAGGAAGGGAAGTAGAAATGTATATGCCTCAGGCTCCTGAACACCTAGGCTAAGGACAGACATTCAAAAAGCCTGAATTGATCCAGTCTTTACAGGTTAGCCTAACCTGCCTAGGTTGAACTGATTTACAGATTTGTAGACATTCACTGTTAACTCCAGAAATGCAGGCATGACTGCAATTGCTTAGGCCAGAAGCTGGGGGGCGCAATAGCCACTCTTGGCTGCAGGTGGGCATGGCCAGCCCTGGCAGTAGCCTGGAGTGAACTGGGCAGGGTGGGGGTTTAATTCCCCCCTCCCTGCCCCACCAACACAGACCCAGGCTGGGGTCCACCTGGTGCTCCCTCTCACTGATACAGGGGATATATGGGGGTATGACCCCAAGGCAGAGAGGGCAGGGAATATATCCCTGGGTATATCCCCCTTTCTCTGAAATCTGGCAGAGGTGACAGGAGGTGGCTTATCCCACCACTCGCCCCATGCAGGGAGCAAATCAACTGTGGCGGTTGTGGCTGGCAGACCCCGGCTGCAGTACCTCAGGGCAGAGAGGGGAATAACCTCCCTCCCTGCCCCCTCTG
The DNA here is from genome assembly GCF_001723915.1 of Gavialis gangeticus. Taxonomy (NCBI): domain Eukaryota; kingdom Metazoa; phylum Chordata; order Crocodylia; family Gavialidae; genus Gavialis; species Gavialis gangeticus. The sequence goes on from NW_017728995.1 coordinate 62,980,353, forward strand.
CCTCAGGAGGCCATGATGGCCAGCATCTGGCCACGCCCCTGCTCCCACCACTGCAGCAATGAGCGGGGAGCACCAGGCAGACCCCGGCTGGACTCCATGCTGGTATTCTCCTCTCCCTGGCCAGTTCACTCCAGGTTACTGCAGGGGCTGGCTACACCCCCACTGCTGGAGCAGCAAGCAGAGACATGGCTGGCTGGTCCATGTGGGTGGTGGTGGGGAAAATAAGGCTCTTCCCTGCTCCCTTCTGGGGCCAGCATCTGGCCAGGCCCCTACCCCAACTTGTCCCTGCTCCAGCTAGGGAGCAGAGGGGCAGGGGTAGGGCCTGGGCCAGCCCTGCTCCACTGGAGTGGAGCAGAGAGCACAGCCCAGTCCAGGTTCTCTCTCAAACTGGTTTTGGCCATTTTGAAACAGGTTTATGTGCACAAAACATCTGTTCTGTTACAGGTTTAAACCAGTTTCCAATCACTTAAACCAGTTTATGTGCAACTTCTGTCCCAAGTCCTAAAGCATACATATATATTACCTGAAATTGTCTAATACAACATTAAGACACAATCCTTAGGCTATGCAATGGTGATTTCAAAGTACAAATAGACAGAGAGGCTTTAAGTTAATAGAATTTTAACACAGGAATAAGCATCAGTGTTTTAACCCCTGTAATGAATGTCCTACAGGATGAATACCAAGACAAAAAACAGAAGATAAAAAAAAACAAAACACAAAAACAAAAAAACCCCAAAAACTGTAGGGCCAAATGCCAATTCCAGTTAGATTTGTGTGCATAAATCCAGTGCAACTAGGATGAGAGAGTGTAGGCTTTGATTAGCAAATTTTGTGACTTGTTACAACTTGTCAGTTTCTGAAGTGTATCTGCCACTAAGTTCACAGGATCTGAATCACAGGCTGGAGAAAAACAAATAGTATTTACCATTCAAGATGAATAGCAGAGCTACAGCACAATATACAAGATATCCTTCTGTACAAGTATTCCAGTGAGTTTCTAAATGAATTCACTTTGCTCATTTGGCCCCTGTACTTTGAACAACCTAGTTTAATGGCAGGAATGTTTTTAGAGTGAATTTCCAAGTGAAGTAGTAATCTGTGCAGACAGCAACTTTGCAGGTTCACCCAATCAAGGCAGAGAAGCAATACAATGAGACTGCTCAAATTAACGGCAAACACTTAGAGTTAAACATGTGTCAGGAGTGTGCAGAAGAAGAGACAGTGAATGCATCTGAACAGAAGGTGAAGATAACTGAAAGACGTTCTGCAGGTAGAGAAAACTAATTTGTTTAATAAAAATGTGCAGCTATTAAATAGGTTGAATAAACAAGTGCTTCCTCCTCTAAACAGCTATTACTGCTCAGCACAGATATGGCTATTTAGTCCTTGTTCTGACTGGCATATTTTTATACTTGTCTTGTATGGGTAAAATAGCAAAAAGCAGCTACCATATGCCAGTAATTAGGCCAATAAGTTACGACTTTCTAGAGGTTTTCAAGCTGGGAGACCATCATCCTCCAAAAGTAAAATAAGATATTCTTTACTCCCAAAATGTTCAATCCAGGCAAATATACTTGATACATCATCTTGCTCAGAAGGTGAAAAAAATGCCAAAGTTTCACCTTAACATATGTATTAATGTCTTATCTGTCCTAGAATTTGGCCTTACGTGAATTGTGTAACTGAAAAAATATAGCAATTTATATAAAGTATACAATTGCAATCCTGTTTTATAAAAAACAGGAATGCATAAGATACATTTCTGGAAGAATTGCTGAGTGGATCACTTGTAGACCAAACAGAAGTTCAGTTCAACAGAGAACAGAGCGTGCGAATAAAGAGGCATCATATCAAAAAATCATATTGATTTTTTAAGCCAGCACATTTAGAGAGAGAAAACAACCTACCATGAAACAAAAAGCCAATGATTATTCCTATGGGTTAGTTTTTGTGTATGGTTTTTTCCCCTCTTTTGGTATTTTTTCCAGACTGCTTCTCAGTTCAAAAGTTACTGTAGCATACTTGTTTACCTTAGCAGTTTCCTTTAGAACAGCAAAGAATAATAGGAGATGCCAAGTTGACAGCACCAGAAGTTGAAGATTTTCAGATAAAGGACAAGTAGGATGCAACATAACACCATAAGCCAATACTCTGCATCAACTGTAACCTTTTCCAGGTAAAGATAGCTTACACTAAAATCATCCAGAAGGATACAAGGCATGAAGGGGGTGAGGTCTGCAGTCCTCTCAAATCAAGTTTAGAGTAAGACCACTGACCTATTAAAAACAAACAAGCCTCTAATCTGCTGCCAGATGGCACATTTACAATATGAAAATGCTGAGTCAGTTCTAAACTGGTACCATCAGAGTATAATCCCAGGATAAACATAACAGACTGATTGGAGGTTGTATAAATTTTTAGAACCTAGGCAAACTTGAAGAGCCACAGATCTTTTCCTCCTCACCTGCTTCCAGTAACAGCATTACCAAGGAAAGGAGCTCCTTTACTTAAAATTGTTAAGATCTGGAAACTCATGGTGTGATTCTCCAGCCTCCCTCCTCCCCACACAAGTTGCACTCAAGTCGATGGGAAATGTAGACGGTCAGCACCTTTTGAGAAATTACACCAACAACTTGAAATGCTAGAAGCTTGACAATAAGCACCTGATGGCAGGTTAATCGATCTTCCTCTCCCATTAAGCAAACCTGTTATTGGTAATCAGAAAACCAACGCATAAGCAGTTATATATAGCATTAGTTCCTTAATGCTTTAGGGCATCTTTAAGTATTATCAAGTTCCTGGATGTAAACTGGTGAACACACTTAGTCTGGCACATGAGAGATCAAGTATTCCATTCATTACTGCTCTGATTCAATGGCCTTACACAGATAATCAATAGCTAAACTGATAAATGAGAAGACTTCTTAAAAATCTATTCCTTGAGTGCTGGGACTGAATGCTTTATTCTTGACAGCTGCAATTTATAATTTAGTGACTAAGAACATTTGTTCCAGCTGTATAGGCGTACTTCTCACAGCAGAGGGGAAAAATAGAGCATTTTTGAAAGCCAGACAATTCATCTGGACAGGGAGCAACTAATTTAGTTAACATATCAGGACAAGTTATTAGGGAACTAAAAATAAGCAAAAGACACTCTTAATGTTCATAATTAAAACACTCATCGTAGGAGCTAGAAGAAAGGGAGTTCTTTAAAATAAAGAGCTAGAAAAAGTAAAGAAAAAAGTGTAGCTTTTAATGTTGGAACATAATCTTTTTCATGTGACTAAGTGATCTGTTGAGATCATTCCAGCTATTTACATTCCATGGCAATGTTTTAAGATTCCATTCAGCACTTAGTGTACCTTAATTGGATCTTTGAACTTAAGACCACAGGTCCTAAATATTATATTTTAAAATTTCCACTTCCAAGTATTCAAGATAAGTAAAGTGTCTAATCAAAAACTATTCTGTACAAATGAAATTTGTTTTCATTGAAATACCAAAAGTTATAATAATAATCATCATCAAGAAGGTCAGTTTTGTGGAAGGATTATTTTTCCACAAAAATTCCAGGATATTTGAAATCTATACGTCCAAACAAAAATGCTTGGGTTTTTTTGGACCAGGTCCCAAACTTGTCCTTTATAACAGCTAATGCCCTTAATTGTATAAAAAAAAGATATTTAGTTCTTAACATATTTCATTACATGAATTCAATTTGTGACTAGCAACCAGGTTCTTTTATATATTTCAGGCAGAATGAAGGTTAATACCTGTGTTCATTAGCTCCCCTTTAGAGCACAGAGAAATTCCTACGCTAAAGGTTTTAACAAAAAGCTGAACACAGAGCATATCTACATCACATAATGTTACATTGTTCTCATGCTGGATTCATATATAGAAAGATTCAGATTTGGTTATGTATCCATTCACTAAAATCCAAAAGTTTAAAAGAACCTTGGGTAATGCCTGGAGAACTCACTGCCACAAGATTCTATTAGAGGCAAGAACATACCCCAATTAAAAAGGACTGCATATTGCATGAAAAACTTCCAGAGCTATAAAACTAAACATTTGAAAGACACAAGCTTTGTGATGGATATGAACTTTTCTGCTCCTGCATAGAAAACTAATTTCTGGTTCTTAAGAATTTAGAAGTTTTTCTCCATGGGCAGTTAATTTCATCTACATTTTTTCCTTGACCTTATTCTGAATTTGTAGTGCAGGAAAACATCAGGAGAAACAGACCAAGTACAACAGTTCTGGACAACAGCTGCATTGTTTCCATTTTTACACTTACTTTAGGAAAACATCTGGATTGCCATTATGATGGGTAACTCATTCCTTGTTCCAGTCTTCACGTTCTTCCTTGTTTTGAAACTCAATGCTTAATTGTCCACAGAGTTTGTCTCAGTATTGACTGAGCTGGTATTTAACCTGTAGTTTGCAACCCTGACCAAGGGATCTTCTAGGTGGAAACTAGTAAGTATTTCTCTAGCACTGGAGCTCTTTGATATTAAAAGGATAGATAATCTCTGTCTCATGAAGGAGCTGATACAGGACAGCAAGTAAATACCTAACAGACTTACTGTGCCAACTCATCCTATGTATGTAGCACATCCCCAGGAAGTCCTTAAGTTATAGCTCCTGCAAATAGCAAAGACAGTATACTGATTGAAGGGGTGACCTTGAAAGGAGGCATTTCCTGCCTCAGCAAAGTAGAAAAGTTTTTGGGGTTAATAGCAAGGGAGCTGCCTCTGTTCTCTCTCTCAGCAACAAAGCACAAGTTCTTTGTATCCACCTTAGACCTGTATACCAGGGACTTGTCCAAACGCCTATCCTCATACCTCTCTGCATCCTCTGAAAGATCCATGAACTTTACAGCAAAGTCTCCAACACAAAGCTCCTCTGTGTACTAACCTTTTGACCTTGGGGTCTGTTTCACCAGCTTAGGCACCAGGGAGAATCTTCTTGTGATTTTCTTTTCAGTTCCTGTACTCCTTGCTGAGACCCAAAACCACTTCAATTTCAGGTGAAACTGATTGTGCCCAACCTCCAGAATCTGAAGTGTATTGCAATTGCTTCTGTGATTTCTTTCACCTGCAGCCTAAGCTTAGGACTGGTTGATCACCCAGCTGAGGCTGTGCCAGTAGGGGGGGAGAAAGATGATGAGTCCTCACCATTACGTTTCATTACCGCAGACCTTTTGCTTCCCAGGGCTTTTAAGCTGCTCTGCCAACTATACAGGGCAGTGAAATTCATTAGGCACAGAGGGACAGATGACTTCACAAGCTGAAAGCCAGCAGAATCAGACCATTGCCCCCTGGGCTGCACAATCCTTGATAATGCTACAGTAGCTGTATTAGGTGATAAGTGAAAATCTGCTGTACATCTGGGCCCCCATTCTCAGCGCATGTGCCTCACTTCCCACTGCCCTACACCTTGGTCAGCCACTTTCATGTTGATGGGGTAGCATTAGGCACTCATTTTGCCTGGGTATAACTGACTTCATGAGTGCTAAGCAGCAGAATCCCCTTCAATATTTAAACCACCCAGGGCCTAAGTTTGCTCCTGGCTATGTCCACTAGGACTTTGCAAAATGGAAGCATTTTGTTTTGATCAGCGTTTCGACAGAACAGTGCTTCATTTCAACTTCTTTTTTTTTTTTTGAGTCAAAACAGCTGTTCCATTTCATTCCATCAAAACATTTTCAATGCTGTTTTGACGTGTCGCCCATAGGATATATTGGGAAAGATTGAAACAGGCTATAATTTTGTCATTTCTGGCTAGATTTAGCAGAAACTTGCAGGAATGGTAGCCCCTTCTGAGGGCATGATGCCAAGTTTCAAAAAGATAGATTTAGGGGGTTCAGAGAAACTGCACCCCTTCCTGAAAGCAAAATTTGTGTCACATGTATGTGTTAAGACAGCAGGGTCAAAACTGCAGGCTTTCTAGCCCCTGATGAGGCCATGAAGCCTGCCAAGTTTCAAGAAGATAAGTACAGGGGTTTGGGGGGAACTGCACCCCAAATTCTTGAAAGCGAAGCTCACGTCACGTGTATGTTAAGCCACAGCGGGGTCAAAACAGCAGGTGTGGTAGCCCCTGGTGAGGCCACAAAGCCTGCCAACTTTCAAGGTAATAGGTGCAGGGGTTTTGGGGGAACTGCACCTGAAGCTGCTAACAAGCAAAACTCGTGACATAGATGACACTGTGTCAAGGTGCAGCAGGCTGAAAACTGCAGATGTGGTGGCCCCTGCTCAGGCCACGAAGCCTGCTAAGTTTGAAGGAGATAAGTACAGGGGTTTGGGGGAAACTGCACCTCAAGCTGCAGACAAGCAAAACTCGTGACAGAAGTGCTTGTGCAACTGTGTCTGTCTTGGGGCACTGGAAGGTGGGGTGAGGGGGAACTACTGCAAGCTTGTCTGCTAAGCTACTGTGTTACCAGTTACCAATTAATCATGAGTCACTCAGGGACCAGCTCAATACACAGTACCTAGCTACTACAGACAGACTAAGGAGAGGAAATAATCAATACAGACAATCAACTGCCCCAAGACAAAGACAGTCAGTTGCACAAGCACCCATGTCATGAGCTTTATCTGTCAGCAGTGAAGGGTGCAGGGCCCCAGAACCTCCCTGCACTTATCCCCTTGACAGCTGGCAGGCTCCATGGCCGCAGCAGGGGCTAGCAGCCAGGCCTGCAGTAGTTTCCCCTCCACCGTGCCCCAAGACAGACACAGTTGCACAAGCACCCATGTCATGAGTTTTGCCTGTCAGCAGCTAGAGGTGCAGAGCCCCAGAACCCAGAAGCCCTGCATCGATCTCCTCGACAGTTGGCAGACTTTGTGGCCACAGCAGGGGCCACCATCCCTGCAGCTTTCACCCTGCTGCACCTTAACACACACGGGATCACCCATGTCACAAATTTTGCTTGTCTGCAACTTGAGGTGCAGTGTTCCCCAAACCCCTGTACTTATCTCCTTGAAACTTGTCAGGCACTGTGGCCTCAGCAGGGGCTATCATGCCTGCAGTTTTGACCCTGCTGTGGCTTAACACATACACGACACAAGTTTGGCTCTCAAAATTTTGGGGTGCAGTTTCTCTGAACTCCCTGCACCTATCTTCTTGAAACTTGGCACACTTTATGCCCTCGGAAGGAGCTACCATTTCTGCAGGTTGTATCCAAATCTTGCCAGAAATGACTAAGTTATAGGCTGTTTGGCCTTCCCCATTATAGCCTATGGGCAAAACGTCGAAACAGCGTTGAAATGTTTTCACTTGCCTCATTTCGTTTCGAGGCTGTTTTGACCATATCTGTTTCATTTTGAGGTTGCTGTTTCAACCTCAAAACAGGTTGAAACAGCATCAAAACAAAACTGGTGGTGAAAGTTCGCACAGCCCTAAAGACCACCCCAGTCTTATGCTCAATCCATTGAGGCACAGGGTGTCTCTGTCATATCTCCAGCAAGAGTTTCCTATAGTGAAGCAAAAACTCGACAAGGTTTTCTCAAGTTCTAGTGTGCTGTGATGAAGATCAGGTGGGACATCCTTTACCGCCTGAAATAATTTTCCAGGTATTATGAGAGAGATCCACTTGTATACAGAGAGAATTAGTGCTGGGGATATGGAGTGTGTTTCTGAGGAATTGTAAAACAAGTACAACTTAGAGAGAAAGCTTCCTTTTGTGCACTTTTTGAGAAGAAAAGATCATTTCCCTCCTTGACTCAGACTAACAAACCATTCTAGGAAACTTTCCTTGGGGACCCTTGCTCTTATTATTTCCTTAACCTGTTAGGTCTATTCTTCTACTGTGTTCTTGGCTTTTATCAGGGGAAGCAGCAAATATGGGCAGACTTTTCAAAAGAAAATTTCAGTGCTTCTGGAAATATTTCTTCTCCTTTACAGTTACACACAAAGGGTCAGAATGCTCTGTCATTTATTCTTTTGTTCCTTGAATGCATAAATGTACAAGCTTTTGATAAACACTGGCAGGGACCCAAGTTTTTGTGCCACAGTGTTTTAATGCTTCAAAAACATGTGGGATTCTCTATGCCTTTCATCTTTGGCTTCTGTGGCCTTTCAAAACTATGTATGAAGTTTTCCTTTTCAAAAAGACAATTGAAACAAAACATAAATCAGTGGAAACACACAATCTGTGCCTCTTCCATCGCTCAGACTACATCTTCCTGTCGCTGAACCTCGCTGTACCTGGAAAAGGCAGAATCTCTATTTTTGTTGGAGGTGAGGATCTGAACTTCTGTGTATTTGTCTATGGACAAGCTTTCAAATCTATGTTTCCCTAACCAGAGTTGCTAGCGTTAAGTTTGAATTAACAGCTTCTTCATTAAGTAGCTGGATCAGGAAAATGGATGTTACCAGTACTCTCCTTCCCTGGATTTTCTGAAAATGATATAGTGCTTAGAAATTAAGTCCCTCTGTTAATTCAGGGAACAGCTACAGGAATCAACAGTGTCTGTGCAAGTTTTCCCAGACTGTTTTCTTAATGCTCAACAAATCAAATGTGGCCAAGAGGGAGAGTCCCTAAAGGAAAAAAAGTCAGGATTCTGTATCTGTTAAAGCCTTGGCCTTGAGCTTAGACTTAACATGGATTCCAATGAAATGGTAACTGTGCTTGTTTCTTTAGTAATGTAGGGTACAGCTGGGCAGAGGTCATCAACTCCTTTTATGCTGACTGCTGAACAATGAATTCTGCTTATACCAAAGACTTTGGTATAAGCAAACTTTGGACTGCTGTTATGAGCAATGCCCAGGCAAATCCTTGCATCTCCATGCAGCTAACTGTAAAATCTGGCCCAAAGATGGTAGGATTTAAAGTGATGACTTCAAGGTGGAAATCTCTGAATCACAACAGCAACTTCCCCAAACCTTACATCATCACACTTCTAACAAAATCCAATACCCTGGAAAATGTCTGTTTCTACATTAATTAAAGCCAATAGATCAAGCCACGGGCTAATACCGTGTTGGATGCTGTAAGGGAAAACAAGTAGCAACAAATCTATCTATACTTGAATAAAAAATTTGTTTTTCCTGGCTTCCAGTAAACTAATCTCATTATGTGTTGTCTAGTAGCTGCTATACCTGTTATAGATGTATTTAGGAATATTACTTCCTAAATCCTGTTTTATTGACAAATATTCACTTGGTGTGCTTCACACATATTAAGACAGAATAGCAAAGGGCATTTACCAGTGTTTGGGGGAGGGGAGGTTTCTTCCTGAAGCTTGTCCTGGGCAAAGAATCCAAGACTCCCTCCCCTTCCAGAGAAGTGCCCCTCATACTGAACCACAGATCAAGGCTTTTTGGCTTGCTAACCTTCTGGTCCTATGTATCTTCCTCTTGGCTACCCAGTGGACCAGTTTGGCTAGAAGAGATAATGCCTAGCCCACAGCTAGCTTGTTAGGGCACTTTGCTAGGCCATGGGAGATGTAGGCTCAAAGCCTCTCTAGCTGAAAGGGCCTATCCAATCCAATCCCCATTCCCTGGGCAAAGACTTTAACTATAAGGCTATTGGGATTAAAGGTGCATGGGTCCTTCTCTTGTTAGTTATGCTTTTACTCTGACTAAGTTTGCAGGGAGCTGCGCAGAATTACATGCTTCCCCAGGCAGAATACAAGCATAAGCAGCTGTAGCAGATCTCTTCTGAGCGTGTAGGACAAGTCCAGTCACACTGGTAAGTGGCACTATGTGCCACTAGATTAGAGCATCTTCCAGTATCACAGCCCACTTTGTACCTACATGACTGAAAGAACCAATTCTCCCCTCAATTATTTCAGATTTATGCCATTATACAGTTCTTTGCCACAATGAAATTAAAACAGATGTACTAAATTGGCCCTTGGTGTTTCTCATCCAGAAGAAAATTCATTTCAACAGCAGTGAGAGAAACAGGAAAACAGCGTTTGCTTACAACATTTTCCATATGAGGACTGGACCATGCAAATTATCATATTCCTCTGTAGAGACAGCTGTGAAAGCTGAAAAACTGTTTGTGAATGGGTTGAACAGATTTCCGTTCATTTCACACTAACCAAGCATGAGATTAACTCATTTCAACTCAGAACATTTAGAAATGGAGCTAGTTAAAATACTCCCTACCACCATGGCAGATGGAACCTTACATGACCCTGCTAGTTTTAACCTCTCAGTTTATGAGACTTTCTCAAGCAGTATATTCAAAAGAGAAGCCACCACCACTTAGAAGCTCTGACATGCTAAAAGGTGTTTTGTAAGAAAGTGTTGGCAGAAAATATTTCCCTGTTCCTTGTTTCATCCCTTATTTTCTTTAAAAACAGAGATAGCAGAGTAGCATATGGAGCCAATATGGATTTTTGATATTTCAAGCAGAAGTGGAATCAACTTTTTATGCTTGGAGATCCTTCTGTTGTCAACAGGTTGGTTAGGTATCACTAGAGTTGTAGGGGTACCTACCACTAAGGTCTGGATGCCTTAGTTTTTGTCTTTCTCAAGCTATCCATACTACAGTCAGGGCTTCTTTACCTACAAGGCTTCTCCAGTTCTACATTACTAAATTTTATTGAAGTCAATGGATTTACTCTAGCATACAAATGGAGTAACAATCACAAGTCAGGCCATCGATTTCATAGATTTCCAGGGTCAGAAGGGACCTTAGCAGATCATCGAGTCCAACCCCTTGCCTTGGGCAGGAAATAGTACTGGGGTCAGATGACCCCAGCCAGGTGCTTGTCCAGTCTATTCTCACAGACCTCCAAGGTAGGGGAGAGCACCACCTCACTTGGAAGCCCATTCCAGATTTTGGTCACCCTTACCATAGAGAATTTCTTTCTAATGTTTAATCTAAATCTGCTGTCTGTCAGTTTGTGGCCGTTGTTTCTAGTTACTCCAAGGGATGCCTTGGTAAACAAACTATCTCCTATTCCTTGCTACCCCTCCTCTTTCCTTCTCTGGACCCTCTCCATGTTGTCGACATCCCTCCTGAAGTGGGGCGCCCAGAACTGGACACAGTA
>NW_017728995.1:62995638-62997185 GCF_001723915.1 Gavialis gangeticus
CTACAAGATCCCTTCCAGCCCCTAACAATCTATGAATCTTGAACATGTGTACAGCTCTCTTTGTGTTGGGAGAAAGACTTTCCCCCTGGCATAAATGGGACATCTGTACTTGATTTATCCCTTCCTTGTCAGTGTCTTCACTGGTAGCTTTAATATTATGCTTTAAGAAATAAAGCAGTAAGCTCACTATTAGTAGGAAATCTGTAAAGTCTTTGGTTTCCATGAAGGAAAACTGTGCAGTGAAGTGACTCACACCAGGTACACAGCAGGTGAGTACAGAGGTATGAATGAAGAAGTCAATATCTTTTGGCTCCTAGTCCCACCTAAAAGGCCATGCCACCTCTTCATTTAAATGTATATTTTCTTGGAACATATAAAAAGTGCAAACATTCTAATTTTTCTTGCATATCTTTACTCACAAAGCTTAGGCACTGCAAGCACTCAACCATATGTTTTCCAAGAGATCTTTATGCAGAGAGCAGGCTTCTATTCTGCAAATGATATAAGCAGTCTGCAGATTTTCTTTATAAATGGTCAAGCAGTTTTTGCTTACTACCAGTAATGCATGTACTAAAGCAGATACGAATGCTCATTATATGCAAATGTAAATGCTGACATGTCTAGCCAGAGGGATCATCTACTGCTGAATAAATGAATTGGATTTCCTAGATTGTTTACTGAAGGCCAAAAGGCCTTTAGAAAAAGCTCCATGATGAATCATCAGCTATTGTTACAATAGGAAGAAATCTTTAAATCTGTGTTCATCTTTCCAATCCATGCTTGTGCCCTAATACAGTTTACACTATGTAAAAGTTATGCAGCCTGAATGCCAATGTATTTATATTTAATACCTAATTCGGGAGGCTGGGAAGCAAATAGGATGTTTCATTTAATCCCTCTGTAAAAGGGTATGCATGTAACCTTACTTATATTCATAACCCACAACCTGTTCTCTGAATGCAAGTGCAAAATTCTCTTGACATTAGAGAGAGGTTAGATTGTCTTTGGTCAATGTGCTTACTAAAAGTTGTTTTTCTGTTTCACATCTGTAGAGTGGGGAAAGTATTTTGGATCACTTACTTGCTAGTTTGACTTAAGCTGCTTTGGTTCATTTCTTGGTGTAGAAGAAATCAAGATCAGAATTCAGACCCCTGTGCTCCATCATGCATTTTGTATTCCCCATCCTTTACACTGGGTTCAATTCCACTCTTTCATCCGTAGAACTCCACTGATTTCAGTGGAGTTTTTCTTGACTTTACCTCTATGGAAACAGGTCAGAATCAAGCCAAAACTTACAAGCGTTCCTCTCTTGATGGTATCTAGGATACTTTAAGCACATTACACAAGTAGGAAAATATCCATCTCCTAGAACTCCATTAAATATTTACAAAGGTTGAATATTTATGCACATATGACCTAAACGTTCTGCACTAATTTGCCATATGTAGGCAGCAGGTGGAGGAGCTCACTTTGACACTCCTGTTAAAGCCTAGTTTTTATGCAATGCCAATCAGTATAGTGGCTGTGCTCCTTTTCAATGGCCCACA
>NW_017728995.1:63002185-63003852 GCF_001723915.1 Gavialis gangeticus
GGTGGAGCCCATCCCATCCGAGCATGTCTCTTGTCGTGATTGTCACTAAAGAGCCTATGTGTGATACACTCATTGAGGGTAAAATTCTGAATGGCTTCATTGCAGGTAGGTCTTATCTTTCTAATCTCGTCTCCTTCTATGAACAGGTCTCTCACCACCTGGACACGGGAGAGAACGTCAACATTATATACCTAGACTTCAAAACACTTTTGATTTAGTATCCCATGATATCCTTGAGGAAAAATTGGAAGATTGTGGGTTTAACTACTCAACAATTCAGTGGGTGGAAAACTGGCTGCATGGTAGGACCCAGAGAGTTCTCATGAATGGATCTGTGTTGTCCTGGTGAGAAGTAGCCAATGGTGTCCCTTTGGGATCTGTGCTTTTCAACATCTTTAACCATGATTTGGATGCGGGGATGAAAAGCTCACTGGCCAAGTTTGCGGACAACATCAAGTTGTGGGGGAGAATGGTCATGCCAGAAGACATGATGCAGATGCAGGCAGACCCGGACGGGCAGGAGAGTTGGGCAGACTGGAACCAAATGAAGTTTAACACTTAGAAGTGTAAGGTGCTTCATCTCAGGGCAAGCAATCCCCAACATACCTACAGGCTCAATGGCGACAATTTGACTTGCACCACAACCAAAAGGGACCTAGGGGTAGCAATGAACCATCACATGAACATGAGCCGGCAGTGTGATGCTGTGGCCAGCAGGGCAAACAACACGGTGGCATGCATTAACCATTGCATCTCATGCAAAACTAAGGAAGCGATACTCCCACTGCACTCCGCACTGGTGAGACTGCAGCTGGAGTACTGCATCCAGTTCTGTAAGGACATGGAAAAACTTGAGAGGGTCCAGAGAAGAGTCTGTCCTATGATCAGGGACTTGCACAAGCCAGATGAGGAGAGGCTAAGGGACTTGGGCCTCTTCGGCCTACAGAAGAGAAGGCTGAGAGGGGACTTGGTAGCAGCTTACCGCTATATCAGGGGAATACATCAAGAACTCGGTGAACTACTGTTCACCAGGGCACCCCTGGGGAAGACCAGGAGCAATGGATACAAACTCCTGGAAGGCCACTTCAGGCTCAATTCCAGGAAAAACTCCTTCACAGTCAGGGTGTCCAGACTGTGGAATAGACTTCTTTCAGTGGTGGTGCAGTCACCTACCCTGGAAATCTTCAAAAGAAGACTGGACAGTCACTTCAGTGGGGTCACTTGACCCCAGCTGCCTTTTCCTGGCTAGCGCAGGGGGACTGGACCTGATGATCTACAAGATCCCTTCCAGCCCCTAACAATCTATGAATCTTGAACATGTGTACAGCTCTCTTTGTGTTGGGAGAAAGACTTTCCCCCTGGCATAAATGGGACATCTGTACTTGATTTATCCCTTCCTTGTCAGTGTCTTCACTGGTAGCTTTAATATTATGCTTTAAGAAATAAAGCAGTAAGCTCACTATTAGTAGGAAATCTGTAAAGTCTTTGGTTTCCATGAAGGAAAACTGTGCAGTGAAGTGACTCACACCAGGTACACAGCAGGTGAGTACAGAGGTATGAATGAAGAAGTCAATATCTTTTGGCTCCTAGTCCCACCTAAAAGGCCATGCCACCTCTTCATTTAAATGTATATTTTCTTGGAACATATAAAAAGTGCAAACATTCTA
>NW_017728995.1:63004193-63019291 GCF_001723915.1 Gavialis gangeticus
GTTTGACCCCAGTACTCTTTCCTGCCATGGCAGGGGGTCGGACTTGATGATCTGCTCAGGTCCCTTCTGACCCTACTAACTATGAAACTATGAAAAAATGAAGACTAAAACCCATGTACTATAAGAATAAGAAAGTAAGACTTAGAGCATATAATGGGAACACAATTGCAAACAAGGGTGTTTGTACACTGCATGTTAGAAACAATGGGCATGTGTAGATGAAATGAGGGGCATGTGTGCATGACACTTTGCACCGCTTTAATGGTGTTGATGTTTGCACACGTTGGCAGCATATTGCACATTAATTCCAGCTGCTATAGCACATTTGGCAGCGTAATGCACCTTAAGTGACTTTGGGGCGCAGAAAACTAAAACACCTCCAAAGAGTTTTAGTTTTATGCCCTATAGCTACGGAGCAAAACACTGAGCTCCATGCAGCTCAAGGGTGATGCAAGCAGCCCATGCAGGCAGCCTGGCAGCAGCCCAGGATGGCAGGCTCCACCGAAGGGGGAAAAAAAGGAAGTGGCGATCCTGAACTTTTTTTTTTCCTTCCCACCTGGAGCCTGCCTGTCTGCATGAGCTGCATGGTGACCCAGTCCTTCACTCTGCAGCTGCAGTGGCCCCCCAGGACCACCCAAGCTGGGTGCCTGTGGGTGGGTGCTGCCTGGGGGGGGTTGCCGCCACCACACAGGGAAGCACCACTCTCCCCGCCTGCCTCCCCCCCACAGCCCAGAGACCACTTTACCCTTTGGCAACTCACCCTCCCCTCCCCACTGCCAGAGAGGCAAGTAAGCCATGGGTGTACACAATATAGGAGCTTACTTTGCCCTAAATTGAAGCAGTGTTTTTAAAAACCCACCGCTTCAATTTAGGGCCCCTATTTTGTCTACACATGATCAAGGGTAATATAGGAGAACTTCAGTTTGTTACAGTCCCAGGAAAGCTAGTGCCAATTATCAGTTTGCAAACATGTAAAACTCTAGGTTTGATTAAGGGAATGGATGCCATTGAAGGACTAGAAAGCAAAAACATAGAAGAAAAGTTTTATGATGTGTTTCAAGGCACAGGGAAACTGTCAACTGAATACAAGATAGAATTAAGAGAGCCAAATACGTCCACCATACATGCTCCAAGAAATGTTCCCCTTGTACTAAGAGAGAAATTGAAAAATGAATTAGATAGATTAGTTAACATGGACATAATAGAAAAAGTAGAACAACCAAATGTTTGAGTTCAATTCACTTGTCATAATAGGGGGAAAAATGGATCCTTGAGATTGTGTCTGGATCCTAAGCAAATGAACAGGTACATCAAAAGGGAGCATTTTCCCATTTCTACCAAAGGTTTTTGGCAATGTGGCAGAAGCTAAATCTTTTTCCACTTTTGGATACCTCTTCTGGGTTTTGGTAAGTTCCCCTAGAAAAGGATAGTACTAGATTATGCCTGTAACCCAGGTGCACCCAGTATGTCCTCCCCTCTCCAAAGAGAAGGTATGGATAGCTAGGCCAGAGTGCTGTGAGAGAGATCTGCAAATGCAAACCAGTTCCCTCTATTCCCTATACAGTCAGGACAGGGAATGCTTAACTATGTACAGATTTATTAATATATACAAAATCTAAAGAAATTGATATTGAGGAACAAATATACAATTGTCATATAGTGTTATATCCCACAAATGAAGGCTGAAAGATTTCACCACCTCAAGAAGCATCAAACAATGCATGGGTTAGCAGTTGATCTGAAACACGTAAATATAGACAACATGGAGAGGGTGCAGAGGAGGGCCACTCACATGATCAGGGGGCAGCAGGGCAGGCCTTATGAGGAGAGGCTATGGGACCTGAACCTGTTCAGCCTCCACAAGAGAAGGCTGAGGGGGATCTAGTGGCCTGTTACAAACTAGTCAGAGGGGACCAGCAGGCACTGGGGGAGTCCCTGTTCCCCTGAGCACTACCAGGAGTGACTAGAAATAACGGTCACAAGCTGGCAGAGAGTAGATTCAGACTAGACATCAGGAGGCGCTACTTCACTGTCAGGGCAGCTAGGATCTGGAACCAACTTCCAAGAGAAGTGGTGCTGGCTCCTACCCTGGGGGTCTTTAAGAGGAGGCTGGATGAACACCTTGCTGGGGTCATTTGACCCCAGTACTCTTTCCTGCCATGGCAGGGGGTCAGACTAGATGATCTACTCAGGTCCCTTCTGACCCTACCAACTATGAAACTAGAGGTAAGCATCAAGGAAGGAGTCCCAGCAGAGCCCCGGCTAAGAGTTATATACTCTACAATCTATTAAACTACCAATCTAAAATTATAAAAATACACAAAATATAAGATGCAGTGTTAAAAAATATGACATGCTCTTTCACAAAATAAGGCGCATAAACATCAAAAATAAACTTGACTCTTCAAAATCCCCAAAGCCCAGGCTGTTCCTAATGCCCCTGGGCCGTCCACAAACCCCAATGAAGCCTATAAAAACTTAGAGGAGCCTTCTACCCCGGGGACCTCCCCTACAGGAGCCCCTTATTAAACAGGAGACATTTCTCTTCCCCTGTAGGAATCCTTTTCCCCAGCAACTCATGACCCTGGGGTCCAGAGTCAGTGGTCCTTGGCCCCTCAGGCATGTTGCTCCTTGTTTGCAGGAGCATCCTGGGCCTTTGACTCCTTCTGGGCTGCTCACCCGCTTGGAGTCCCGAGCACCATTACTTGCTTCTGGGGGCTTTGCTCTGATAAGGGTTAGAGGCCTGGATCACCTCATGCAACAATGGGGCTCAGTCTGCTCCTGAACCCTCTGTGCAGCAACCTGGTAGTTTGCACCATGTTGCTGGCTCTATGCCAGGGGACCCAGACCTAAGCCACCACGAGCAGCTCCCAAAGTCCCAATCCCTCCCGGACCACTCTGCCATGTTGTTAGCACTGACTGCCTGGCCCTGAGCCAGGGGTTGCAGACCTGAGCTGCCTCGAGTGGTTCCCAGGGCCCTGCTCTGTGCACCAGTCTGTGCACCGTGTTCTTGGCCACACACCAAGGATTGCAAACCCAAGTTGCCTTGTGCAGCTCCAAGGGTCTGGCTCCATGTACCAAGCTATCTACCATTCAGCATGCTCCTCTGTGGCAGGGCTGGGGATGCAGCTGCTTGCCACTCCCATTCAGTGAGGGGGCTTTGGGGCTCTTCAGGGAAATGGCTCTGCCCTGCTGGCCAGCACACACCAGCTTCTTCTTTGTTTATCCTCTTCTCCATCCCTTGACGCAGCCACCCATGTGCTGGGCATGCTGCTCTTTTATCCCCTCTGAGGGCTCCGCCCTTGGATTGTAAATGGACCAATGAGGTTGAAGCAAGATGCAGGCTTCAGCCAGGTCCGAGTTCTCTGCCTCACCCTGGGTAGAGGTGGGGCAAGCTCCTCCCCAGCAATTGCCTAATTGGTGGCAGGGCTCCACCAATCACGATGAAGATTCTCCAAGCCCAGACATGCTGGGCAGCTATTGGTAAGCCTGCCACACACCCTTCAGAAGGAATTGTTTTCATAGGCTTCCTTTTGGACTGTGTTCTGCATCTGAAGTAATTCACAGAAAGGTGCAACAAATTTTTGAAGGTCTTGATGGAACTATGGTTTATATTGATGATGTATTAGTTTGGGGAAATACAATGGACGAACATGGCTTGACGCTAAGCAAGGCACTGGAAAGAGCTCACAGAGCAGGTTTCAAACTGAAAAAACAAAAATGATACTATGACAGTGGTTCCAGGGAGTTACCACAACTGCACAACAAAGATACAATACTTATTTCAGATGGGCGAATGTGGAATCAAGTAGCTCCCAGATCCTATAGTCACACCAGAAAGGCAGGTATAAAGAAGGAATAGATGACACTCGCGGCTCGTAAAGGAGAGAAAAGAAGCAGCATCACAAGATTCATCAAAGGAAATGGAGCTAACATCAAAGCAACAAAAAACAACAGAAGAGATTGAAGATGACACAGAAGTAAAGACATCTGAACAAGAACCCAAACAAGAACTGAACCACTAAGGATTGAGAATGCAGAGTAACTGAGAAGATCACTTAGAACTAAAAAGCCAACACAAATACTAAGCCTTCAGGGAGGGGTGGAAGATGGGGTAGAGGGAGACGTGTAAGTTCCCCACCCCCCAGACTGAGAGGCAGACTCTGCTACAACAAGCAGGCATGAGGCTTCCACTAGTACAGGCAGCATGACAACAAGCAGCAGCAGCAGCACCAGCACCAGCATGACAGTCTTCTCCACCCCCATTTCACTTCCCTTGCTGAACCTT
Source organism: Gavialis gangeticus (assembly GCF_001723915.1). Taxonomy (NCBI): domain Eukaryota; kingdom Metazoa; phylum Chordata; order Crocodylia; family Gavialidae; genus Gavialis; species Gavialis gangeticus. The sequence goes on from NW_017728995.1 coordinate 63,008,482, forward strand.
CCAGTGCCAGAGGAAGAGCGGGAGCTGGAGCTGGTTCTAAGTGCCCTAGCAAGGGAGACTTTGGGGAAGGAGGAGGAATCAGCTGAGTTTGTACTCCACACCCCTCAAGTTTCCCCTAGAGCCAGGGCTACTTCCCCAGAAGGCAGTTCAGAGAAAGCCGAGGTAGAGGTTGCGGAGGCAAGCGGCTCCTCCTGTTGCTGTGCCTCTGCCTGTTGAGGGGGGGGAAAGGCAGCATTCACATATGCACCCGCACCCCAGAAGTGAGAGGGTACTGTGGTCTGGGATCATTTTGAGCTGGCAGATGATCCCACATACGCTATCTGCCTGCACTGCCGAGCCAAAACCAGCTGGGGCAAAAGAAAAAGAAAAAAAAAACAAATACATGAGCACCACAGGGATGATGATGCATCTCTGCAAGCACCACCCCCTTGCAATTGCTCCTCCTCAGCCTGGCACCAGTAGGACTGCACCCAAAGGGAAGTCCCCCTCTCACTCCAAAGCCCCTGTCTCCCCAAAGCAGAGGCAGGCCACCCTGGAACAGCAGGGGAAAGGCGGACAGAAAAAGGGGGCCTGTTGCAAGAACGAGTGAGAACACCCAGAGCAGTTCTCGTATGCAGCAGCCGAAGCCTGAATCAGTGGACGGAGGTGCTGGTGAAGACAGTCAGGGAGGCAGAATGGTGGAGGCAGGGGGCATGGAAGAGGGGGATCCACTGTCCCATGCTAGCACGCCATCCAGTCTCCTCCTGCACCACAGGTGCTGCCAACGTGGGCCAAGGGCATAGCTTCTATGGTGGGATCCAGAGGCACCAGATCCCACCATCAGGCAGGGAATGCTCAGGACTTGGTGGCTGCCTATCTTGCTGAGGACATGGAGCTACTGAGGTTCAACCCCTTGGCCTACTGGGCAAGCTGCAGCCAGATCTGGCCATGGTTGCCTGGAAACACCTGTCCTGTCCATTGACCAGTGTTCTGAGCGAGAGGGTGTTCAGCATTGCTGGGGATGTAGTGACGCCCCACCACACCTGCTTGGATCCTGGTTTGGTACAGCACCTGGTGTTCCTCAAGGTGAACCTCCCACTGCTGGGGCTCCCCAAGCTCCAGGTGCAGACAGAGTGAATGCTACCCTCCTTACTCCATCTGCACTTATTTCTTTTTTTCATTTTTTAAAAACCATTTAATTCCCTGCTCTCAGAGTTGGAGGGGGCACTCAACTGCATCATCAATCAGCAGGGGAAGAACATGTCCCTGCTGAGCTTCTGTGCCAGGATGAACTTGGACATATGGAATAGGGCTATGGGGAAGGCGGAGGCCCCAGATCCTGGGCACGACCACTAAAACTGCACTCTACCAGGGTCAGGAGCCCCAGGAAATGCCAGGACCAAGGATCCCCCTGCTGAAAGGCAGGTAGGAGGCACCGTAACCTCCAGTCACCCCACGCACACATGCAGTCCTGACCGGGGAAAGCCCAGACCCATCATGTCTTTGACAGGCCTGAGGCTTGCTGGCTGCAGTAGAGCTGTGAGGCTCCAAGTGAGCTCAGCTTAGCTGCCTGGGATGCCAGCTTCTGGGTTGAAAAACCCCTTGTCAGGCTAAGGAAGTGCTTGCAATTAGGGTGGGCGTGTGCTGTTCCTGGATGGAAGGAATTGTTAAGAAGCCAGAGGCTGGCATGCAATGCAGACAACAAAGCCAGTCAGTGAAAATGGAAATGGAGGCATCAGGGAGTGAGGGACAGGCTGGGGGGGGCAGGGAAGGAAGTGGGGTGTAGCAGCGCAGGTAAAAGTGCAGAGGTACCTGGGGAGTCAGATGTCCGGCAGGTTGCAGTGTGTCAGAATTCCTATGTCTATATTGGGTCCATCAGTTTCTGTACCTAGGAGGTTGATGAAGTGCAGAAAATAATTAAAGGCAGGAATAGAAAGGTTCATCCCTTATGTCATTTTACGGTAGGCTTCCAAAATATATACATGGATGTGAGGATCTTCCAAACTGATACAACATACTTATGTCCTTATCATACACGGCCTTAACTATGGCATTTATTGATTAGTAGCCCTTTGCTCAAATTAGCTAAATTTCCTGTTATTTTTTGGATATCTACCCTTAGTCTCTTTTAACTCTTGTAGAGCAATGGAAGCCTGTAGATAGCTCCAGATTCCCTTGCATTTCTTGCTCTCTGAAATAAATTGCATTTGGGAATCTCAGCACAGAAAATCATTTTGAATTAGAGAATAACAGACCAAAAACAAACACCAGAGTGGGTGGGTGATAACGTAGGGTATTTTTTCCAGTGTTGGGAACTGAGCAAAAAGACTGTGAAAGTTAGCAGTGACAGCAACAGAGGAAATACATAATTCAATTTATAATATAAGGTAGCAAGGAGAGAAGTCTCAGAGATATAAGCAATAGTATTAATGCTGTATTTCAAGATCACATTGGGCTTGAAACAGACTCAGATTTTATTTATATTGAAAGATGGAACATTGCCGGGTTCTTTTTATTGAAAATACACATACATTTTGAAAGTACGTGTATAGATTCCGGCATGTTGATTACAAATTGTACTGTGTTTTATTGACTTCCCAAAATGTTTTTTACTTGAGTGAAGTACAGTTCTCACTACTAACACTTTAATAATGGTCCAGTTAATTAGCACTAAATTATACTGAATGCCATAGAAGTACTTATAACATTTACATTAGTGCCTGAGTTCACCATGATTAACATTATTAGAGTAAACGCCACAGAAATGAATATTAATTAGGCCAATTATTTTAAAGTGCTATCCAGTTCTGCATGGAGATATTTAAAGATGTTTTCCAGTACTCTAGATTGATATAAAAACTATCGGAGGCCCCAATTCTGAAGTGAGCTCTGCAATGGTAGATTCCATTGAAGGCTAAAGGCCTCAGAATATAAATATGTGCCTGATTTCTTACCATTCACATTACTTTTTTTAGTGTTATTTTAGGGGTATTTAAAAGTTCCAATTTAGGATAGCATCAAAATATGCCTTCTACTTCAAACATGCTTACATCTTATTAACTTCAACAGGACTTTCATCATGAGATTTCTGAATCAAAATGCCATTGTTAAAAATACACCACTAAGGTTACTACAGTGCCCGAGAGCGCAGTCACCTCGAGGAGAATATAGCCTCTGTCAGACAAGAGCTGCACATGGGAAATGTCAGGTATCCACTGGCTACCAAATTAAATGAAGCAGACCTCCTTCTCCCCCTTATCTTTCAACAATGCACCTGGATACTCATACAAGACTACAAAATGGAGGAGGGAGGAGGGTTTTTTTATGATCGTATAGCATCTGTCAAATAACTGTTGACAAATAATTTGAGCTTCTTCTCGAAACCTATTAATTTTAAGGAAGTTAAAGGAAAAAAAGTAATGAAAAAGGCAGTTAATCAAAGAACAGGATTTTCAAAGGACGCAACTTTATATGCTTTCCTTCTCCTTACTTTCAAATGCCCAGTTGTGTCTTTGACTCCCTTCACTAATATAACAAATATTACTGATATCAGGAGAAAACTTTGCAAATGTACAAATCTACTCGTTTATCTTTCTGTTTCAGTTTCAGATGGAAGTTCAACATGTAACCTTTGGACAGTTTTTCATGGATGTATTTAGCTTTTAATACCAACTTTTTAAATACTCTCTGGCCAGCTCTACTTCTGTAATTCTTCTGCAGTAACTTTTTGGTCTGCTCTCAACAGCTACAAATGTTATTATAATTGTGTATTCCTATCTAGGACATTTCTGCATCCTGCTGTACTGTTTGCACCTTAATGATTTCCGGCGGTGAACACCTCATGCCATGTATCTGTCATGATAAGTGCTTCTTGAATCCCTTTTTAAGTGTGTTTCTTTTCAATGTCACTGAGCGATCCCTTGTTCCTGTGTTGTGAGCCAAGGTGAAAAGGAACGCTGTACTGTTTTATGTGCTTCCTATTATGTTTCCATATCCCGAGTATGTAAGAAGGATGGATGAGCTCCTGAGGAGAAAAAAAGAGCCACAGATTCTAAAGGCATTGATAAAAATAGCCAAATGGCTTAACAGTGCTTCCTTTGATATCGCCAAGGTACATAAAGCATTTCATAACAGAGAAATAATTGAATGAACACAAGTGCACAGCATGAACTGGTGGTCTACATTGAGGCCCAAAGTCGCCATGTTTAAAATCATCTCTCAGAGTTTATTTGGAAGTGGGGAGGGACTTGAGGAGATGGAGAAACAAGGATGGACTTCAATACTTAAGCCAAGATGGAGGAATCCCTTGTTGTCACAAGTCCTGATTTCAGTCTGTTTCTGTTCAGTCAAAGACACACAAATGAAACTGAAGTGTTTTGTTGAGAAGGAGGAGCACTTAAGTGTAGAAATGCTGTACTCCATGTAGTGGAGTCTCTGATCTCTAGGTAGGTAATGAGTAGAGCTGTCTAAGATTTTTGTTTTCATTTTTAATTTTCAATTAATTTTAATCCAAATGTCTTTGCAGGGAACCTTTCAATTTTTAGCCATGTTTTGGTGATTTTGCTAAAGTACTTCCAAGCTGAGTGCAGAGCAGGCCCATCACCATTGAATTATGGGTTATGGACTCTCTTCTTGGAGGTGTTTGGCAATTTCAGGATTCTGTCCAGCAACACTGCAGATACGTCTCAGAACCACGCTTGAATATAACAGGATTGAGGCTTGTGCTGCTTGAGTATGTTGTGTAGAATAATTCCTCAGTAGTTTCTAAATGAATTTCTGGGCAGACATCAATTTTGTCCTCTGTCCACTGTTTACAACTAAGTAATTCATGAGTGTTTGAAAAACCCACCCATGGGTGAATCCAGAATTTTGAAAAGGAGGGTGTGCAGATGGTGAGGTGTGTCATTATATATAAAACAATGCATTTTTCTCCAGTTAAAAATCAACTAGAAGCTTTACTAATACAGGGCTGTATTATTCAGCTAAAAATGATTTGCAGAGCTGTGAAATAGGAGCTTCATTACTCAGAGCAACTCACAGATGATAAAATTGCAGAACAAAGGATAGCTTCGCTGGTGGAACATCAAGACCATAAAAAAGAAGAGAGGTTGTTAACACCTGTGGGATGAAGAGTTTAGAAGGGATCAAGTAGATTACAATGAACCATGAAGTCAGGTGACTCCATTAGCACTGCCTGACTAGAAATGCTGATGCCACTGTCAGGCAGTTGGTTTTAAATTTTGGGTGGATCATGAATCCAAGCAGGTGCAAGTATACCAGTGCACCCCCCTGGATCTGCCCTGAATCCACCTCTCCTCAAGGCATGGAGAGCACAGGAGTGTGGTAAAAGCCCTATCAGCATAAGATGAGTGTTGTGCTGGCAAAATATTTGGAACTCTTGGGGTCCAAGACAGTAGTCCTTGAACTCAATTGAAACACATCCATTGACTTCAGTGGATCAGTTCAAATATCCAGAAAAGATGATAAAACTGGTCTTGGGCAAAAAGCTTTTAAAGGGAGATTCTTGACCTTGACTAACTACACAGCTGACAAATATTGAATTTACTGAATAGATATGGTCTGCTGGAGTAAGAGAAAGTTGCTCTGCACTATTGAATATAGTTGGGTTTCCTTAAGAGAAAAACCAATAGAAACAAAATGCCATTCACTGATATTTCTTCACAAAGGTAGCTATGAAGTCCTTCAAGATACATCTCAAAACTCCAGTCTCCTGAAAACCCTCCCTATTTCAAAGCTACAGATAGACCTCTCCAGTTCTTTTCCTTATGAAATGTCATGAACAGAAGTCTTTTGTATATTCAGCACAAGAATAATGTGTTCCACTGGACATTTGAAGGCTTAACCAATCTTAACTAGCTTAAGATGACTACACTACAATATCAGAATGGCCACCTGCCTGACCTTTTTCAAAATTAGACTGGAACTGTTGAAGATAATTTTCCTATACAGTATATAGTTACATATGCTATATAATTCCCATATGGTTGTAGTGAAGTCTGTTTAAGCTTCTGGAGCTGTCAAAGAAGCTTTCGTGGACATGCATACTCATTTAATAAATCAAATTAGCAAAATTCTATTCACACAGATCATTTATAACACATTATTAGCAACAAAGTATATCAATCAAAACACTGACTACTGATTGAAGCTCATCTAGACCCACACACACACACACACACACACCTCTGAAGAAAGTCCCAATTCTCTCATGGAATATCAGTTTTCTATGGTAGTGGCACAGCAAGAATATACACTGGATGGGAAAGCCAGTGTCTACCTGGCACATGCTTCAGCCACGTTGACGGGGGGAAGAAAGAACTAGAGACTCATGGGGAAGGAATTCAGCTGTATGTCCAGGGCTGGAATTACAGCTTCCTCTAAACCTTTGTATAATGGGAATATTTTAGTCCAGGCTGGCAGCATCTCTGAGACAGCTTCATTGCAGGGAAAAGAAGCAGAGGGTCTCATTGCTATAACTCATGGAATGATCAGAGAACACTTTACACATATATGACCTTCTTTTCTACAGAAATGGATCCATTGTTACTCCTGATGGCAGTTATTTAATGAAGAAATGAATGCTTCTATGTTATCATTTGCACACAATAGCTCATAACAAAGGAAGATGAAATGTTGAGGGGAGCAGATATCTCAGATAAAACAGCAAAAGAATTATAATTAAAAAAAACCAAACCCTCTCCTAGAAACTCAGCTGCCCCATTCAACTGTGATCATAAGAATCAACCATAAGAGCAAACCAAAGGAGATTTTTCTCCTCACAGAAGGACTTGGCATCCTCAACAGAAGTAATGACAGGATTTTTTTTTCCTGTGGAAGTCATTCTCTGCTAAAACTTTTATCTTCTAATGGAAGCAGCAGTCCTTTTATCTTCAGTTTACCTAATTAAGCTGAACTTCAGCTTACTTCCAGAAAAGGAATAATTTGTTGGGCTACCAACTGAACTGAATGTCTTGACCCTTGGTCAAAATAAAAGATAAGAACGTCATTTTGGTTTACAGGAAGTAAATGATGAGGGAGTGATGGCAATGCATCAAAAAACAGCTTGAGTTGAGAAATTCTCCCCAACAGTCCTGTGACCGTTATGTGACTGTCATACATGGCTCTACTATTAGTGCTAGAAAACAAGTCACAGATTTCATTCAAATCCTGGAAGGCAAGAGAGCAGCAAGCAAAGGGACTGCATATACCAAGGGATTTAAAAGTTGCAATTCAGACGTTACACTTGTAATAGTATCTGTTACCTGAAAATTCAAGGGCTCATTTCCTTGCAAGCCTGGTGAGAGTGGGGAGGTACAGTGACAAGTTCTTCTGTGCCACCTCCTTCTCTACCAGGCTGGAGTGCTCTCATTGCCATATTCATTAAGGCTGCAAAAATCAGCTGGCCGGCCTGGACCTTACAGATCCAGATCACTTTACAAAAATGGCCTGTTCTTGCCATTATTTACCACTTAGCATCTTCTGCTAAGTTCACTACTTGTGCTTTTATACTTTCTTCCAGATCTCTGCAAAGGATTGGCCCAAGAGTAGATCCTGGTAGGGCCCCAAAGGAAACCTTTCCCCCTCCCTGAAATGGTCACCCATTCACAATTGCTTTGACACCTTAGCCTGCAACTTTTTAATCCATTTAATGTATGCTGCCTATGTTACTAACAGACAAATTTGCAAAGCATGTAAATCTTGACATGATCTTTCTTCTTATTGTTGCTTTATTTGTTTCTCCTGATAAATAAATGCCGTGGTTTGTATATGATGGCCAGAAGGTTCCAGTATAGATAAGCACACAGCTCCCTCTCTCTTCTAATGTAAGCCTCCCAACAACTTCACAAATCCCCCTGCCACCTCCTAAGTCATCTAAGTGTGGAGCTAGACGCAGAGCTACCAGTTTTCCTGACAATCATTGTTGTTTTGAAACTCCTACAGAAGTAATGAACTTCTCTTCTTATGAAAAAAGAAGTTGACTGAAGGAAGAAGTCAAAGAACTGGTGCCATTTGCTAAGATGGATTGCTATTATGTGAGCTGTCCATCCACACATATTTGTTCAGAGCATATTTTTACTACAGGAGGTAATGTCGTTACAGATCGCAGAACAGCCAAACTGCCCGAAAACATAGACTGACTTGCCTTCATCAAAATAAATCACACAGGTGTTGGGACTCTTATAACTCAAGATGCTAAGGTGACCTTGCGGGAGAAGTTGATTAAAACTGTCACACAGAGCCCAGGGTTATACTTTATGGCTAACAATGCCAGGTTGCCAACTGAGCTGGACTGGCCTGTCTCTGTGCTGTAGTTCAGTGATGAGGTTCTGCTCTTAAATAATGTGCAATGCCAAGTAAATTCTTTAGTTTGCCTTCCTGCCTAAATTACAACTTCTTCATGGGTAAGGGCAGGGTATTAAACAAGCACCTTTCAAGTGTTTCCAAGTGCTTCAAGACCAATTGAAATGTACCTTTTAGGAAGTGGGAAATCAAACCAGTCCATTTCATTATCTCCCCACCTTCACCTCGCTCTGTTTTTTTCATGCAAACTTACATAAAGAGAATGAGGGAAATATATTTATCTTCAGTACTAAAGAGCCAGTCCTCAGCTGGCAAACATCAACACAGCTTCACTAACATCAGTGGAGTGCAGAAGACCGAAGGCTCTTGAGGTCAGAATTAAGGCTCAAACTTGCACCAGCATCAGTCAATATTGAGAGAGCATCTCTCATCTCTTCCCCATCTGCTTTGCACTTATGCAATACAGCTGGAGTACTAACAAGAGCTCCCCAGGATTTCCTTTCCTCAAGAAATTCCAAATATTCATTCAACTGTGGACCAGAAAAGTTTTCCCAGGGGGATGTTTTTTCAAAGCTTTACATATTTTGTTTAGCTACTTTTTTTTAAAAAAAAAAAAGTAACTTTGGGAGCCCTGGCTCTGAGGCATCTCATTCAGTCACAACTCTTGATATTTTCAGTGTTCTTGGCTCCCTGTTAGCCTTAGTGAACTGACAGAGTTGGGAGCAAGAACTGAACAAGGGGCCTCAGAGCTTAGGCAAGTGGGAAGCCAGCCCTGTGGTAGAACGCCTGGAAGCTATAAAAGCCCTCACTCACAATAGAGATCCTTGGTTCTACCTTGCTTCCTGCTGTTGAATCAGGGCTCTTAGATCTTCTAGTCTCCCAACTTCAATGCAGACGGACCCTGCATTGACAGCCCATTTCACCGTGGGTTGTTGAAACGTTCAGGGTTCTTTACTGCAGTGCAGGAAGCCCTGAGATTCCCACGTGGTGAGGCCATAGTTGTTACTGCTAAGGTTTGTGCAGCATGAAGGTTGCATCCTAGTAGCACTGGACCTCTTCCTTCCTCTCCACTCCCCCCCTGTTGCCTGTGAACGTTTTCTTTTTAGTTGATCATATCTTTCTAGAATTTTCATCTTTCAAATACAATTTTCCCTGGTCTGATTTGTTATTATTTTTATTAATTAATCTTGTGCATCTTATAAATAGTACTTATAGATGAAGTGTAACCTGGGTACACCCAAGGGTGTGCCCTATTCTCAGTTGAATAGGATGGGTAGGCAGGAGTGGGTGCTGTGAGAGGGATGCTAAAATTTCAAGCAGAACCCTCTTTCCTCTATAGAGTTAACCCAAGCCTAAAGTACTTAACTATATACAATTTATTAAGTTATAATATACATAAACATTGAACTAAATATCATATATATAGTTACACAGAGAACACTAACCTAAATCACAATACAACATTTCAATTACACAATATAACGTCCAAACATAAAAAATCTTAATAACATCTATTCCTGAATCTAGTCCATGACCCATGGCAAGAAACAGTCCTCCATCTAACGGGGTCCCTTGGGGGGTGTCCAGGAAGCACCAGGGGCCCCTCCCCTTAGGGCCTTGACTAACCCCTTCTCTGGATTTGCCCGCACCAAACGTCTTTCCCTTGTGGGACCCAAGGGCCCAATGATTCGCGTTTCCTCAGGTGGTGGTGGTCAGGGCACAGCTCAATGGGGTCCTCTCTGCTGGAGCACCTCTCTAGGCCCCTCCCGCACCACTGGGCTCCGCTCCACCTTGTGCCCCACTCTGGGCACCGAGGGCTCAGCTCCTCTCATCTGCTGCACCACTGCTGCTGGCTCCTGGGTGCTGAGCCTCATGCTGCAGCACTACTATTTCCCTGTGCCCTGGCTCACTGAGGGCTCTCTTAGCACAGACCGGGCCCTTCAGGCTCCGGCCAGCCGTCCTTATGCCAGGTGGCTAACCCAAATATCCTCTGCGGCTCCCTGGCTCCCAAGGCTCGGGCCCACGTGCCGCCCTGAGCACCATGGGACCTGGCTGCTTGCTGGGAGATGGGGCCTGAGCTGCCTCACTGCAGCCCCCAAGGCCCTGCTGGGGTTGCAGGCTCAAGCCACCACTTGCAGCTCCCAAAGCCTGGGCTCCATCCACCTAACTGTGCACTGTGATGAGCCCAAGAAGTCTCATACCACCCCCAGGGCTGGGTCTCTGCGCACTGTCCCCGTGTGCCGTCAACAGCTCAAGCAGTCGCGCACTGCTCCCAGGGCTGCTTCTCCAGTGGCAGCTCCAGGAGCCTTGGGCCTATTGCCCGCTGGGGGAGAGCTCCCCAGATTTTGTTGGCTCTGCTCTTCTTGAGTCCCTTACTGAATCTGCCCCTCGTGCTGGGCACGCAGCTCCCATTATGCGCTCCAGGGCTCTGCCCCTGAAGTCTTCCGGACCTGACAGTTTACAGTCTTCAATCAGGTCCGAGGGAGCTCTTCTTCCCCCTCCCCCCCCC
>NW_017728995.1:63019459-63019856 GCF_001723915.1 Gavialis gangeticus
CCCCAGGAAAGGAGCATGACTTTATTTCTCTTGCTGCCGCCTGATTGGTGGATGGGCTCCACCAATTGAAACAGCAGGATCTCAAGCCTGGGACCCAACCCAAGCTCTGAAAGGTGAGCCTGCTACAGAAGTTGTTTTTTAACTGCTAAAACACTTAACCTTAGATAAAATTTCAAAATACAGCAGGTATACAGTAGAACTGTGCAAAATTTTGCTGGGTGTTTCGTTTTGATGCTTGTTTTGACTTATTTTGAGCTGAAAACAGCAAAATCGAAGTGAAACGAAAGGCTTTGAAACAGCCTTGAAATGAAACAAGGGCACTTGAAACATTTTGAAAGTTTCTAAATGTGTCAAGTTTTGAACCTGGGCTTGGTTGCAGGGAAACAGAAACTAAGGG
>NW_017728995.1:63019942-63021936 GCF_001723915.1 Gavialis gangeticus
GGGGGGGGGGGGGGGAGGACTGCTCTGATATTGACTGTATGGCTGGCCAGTGACTGTGATACTTCTCTGAGGTCCCTTCCAATCCCAGTGCTTTTGGGGAGGGAGAGAAAAACAGCTGCGTACACACACACACACACACACACACACACACACACACAAAGTTTTCTTTACAAGCAGTGTGAGGTGCAGTTTCCCAGAAACCTCTGTACCTATCTCCTTGAAACCTGGCAGGCTTCATGGCTGCAGAAGGGGCTACCATCCATGCAAGCTTCATCTCAATCAGGGAAGAAATGGCAAAGTTATAGGCAGGTTCATGCTTCCCCATTATAGCCCATGGGCGGAACATCGAAACAGTGTTGAAACGGCGAAACACTTTACACGAAACAAAATGGAACAGTGCTCTCAAAACAAAATGAAACTCAAAGCAAAACACTGTCCTGTCAAAATGGCAAAACAGAAGTCGAAACAAAATGGTGCTGTTTTGCACAGGCCTAGTAGAGCTGTGCAAAATTTTGCCCAGGGTTTCATTTCAAAGCTGTTTCAATGCATTTCAAGCTTGAAACAATGAAATCAAAAATTAAACAAAAGCCTTCGAAACAGCTTTGAAATGAAACAAGGGAACTCAAAATGTTTTGAAAGTTTCTAACATTTTGAGTTTCTAAGCCAGGCTTACTGGCTTCAGTGCCAGTTCCAGCTGGCAGCACCCAGCTCCTGTCAGCTGGCAGGCATATCGGGGGCTCTCCCGCACCCCTGGGAGGGCTGTGCTGGAGTCCTCCTCGGGGTGCAGGCCCCTCATCTGCCTGCCAGATGACAGACTGGCAATGGGCACAGCCCGCACCCAGCACCAGGAAGATCAGCATTGCCAATGGCCCCAGGTGGCAGCACCTAGCTCCTGTCACCCGGCAGGCAGATCAGGGGCTTCATGCCTGCCAGCAATTCCCCTGTCATCTAAAAGTCCCCTGTGGTCCCATCATGACAGCTCCCAGGCTGTTTTTAAACACTCAGACAGAGCACAGCAGCCAGACAGGGTGGCTAGGGATTAGCACTTAGCTCCTAATTTGAGGAAAACTACTGTTACCTCTGGTTTAAAAGGTTTTCCCTAACAAGCTCCTCTCTCTGTTTTTGGGGCTTTTCACCGTGAATGCAGGGAAGGATGGATGTGAGGGCCACATGTCATTTTTCACTCCTATCTTCATAATCATAAAACTGACTGGATACAAATTAATCGCTTTTAAAAAAAAAATAAAACTCCATCAGAGCCTTTCTGTATCTCAGTAATTTGTCAGGTTCACCCAGGGTTGTGCCATGCAGGCAAGCCTTTTGTGATTTTAACTGATAAGGGAGAGCATGGGCAAAGTGAATGCTTTAACAATTGCACTGTGTATATCTACATCATAAACTGTTCTGGTATCAAAGCATAACAATAGGAGTCATTATTTTAGTTGCATAATGCAGCTCATGATTGTTCCCCTGTTGGAATAGCCTGGCAAAATGAATTGAAAAAATAAAGTTTGACTGAATGGTTTAACCTACATTTTCTTGACTAAGTCATTGGCTCTTGTTGACTTAAGTGAATAATAGGCCACTGCCTCTTTAGAACATCTTTGTCTGTATTTGTACTGTTGCAAGTCCCAGCTTCTTTCTCTTTTCCTTTTTTCTGGACATGCCTCATTGCCTTCTTGTCTCCCCACTGGTATCTTTTAAAATATTTTATGGTTTTGAAAAGTGGGACCACGTGTACCAAAGCTAGATTTTCACAGCTCTAAGAGGAGGCCAATGGCTGAACTCACCCAAATACACTTGGGGAAACAGGCCCTTACCTTGGGAGCTGTGTGGTGGCACTACTGTCAGGGGGGGAAAAAAAAAAAAAAAAGGCAGCTTTTCTTCAGCACCCCCCCCCTCCCAACCCCTACCAAAACCTCTATTCATGTCCTGATAAAGCTATTTGTAGAGGAAAAGGTATTTCTCCAGAATGTCATTGAATCACAGGGCTG